>NC_137817.1:36560674-36855674 GCF_963921795.1 Nannobrachium achirus
CCACAGGGTCGAAACGCGTCCATTGACTACACTCTGTCCATTGAGGTAAATAAAATCATGTAAAAAGGAGATTCCTTGAGTGCTGGCGACTACTTCTTTCTCATATGCTATTTTGAGCCGTGCACCTAAAAGCCTTCATCTAACTTGTGTTGCGGGCTGTCTGCTTCATTGCAGATACCTTTCTCTACTAGATCCCCCCAAAATGTCCCTACTACAGTACATTTTTCTGTAGTCTATCTTTGCTTTCATTTAGTATTCCATTTGTGTCCCAGTATACTTTCTCACTAATACTTTCTAAGCTAATGCTGCCATTTGCTGGGGCTCTGATTGGCTTGCTGTGCCAGGATCTTCCTGGGTAAGCTTCAAAAGGACAAAAGAATGACTGTAGGTAGAGATCTAACACTCCTGCCTACAGATGACCGACTACACAGTCAATGGCGCTGCCTCATTAGCAAGGAGGACTCTTATCAGCTGTTACAGTACCTAGTTAGGAACATTCCTCATGAATTCAACGCAGAATGGTGGCCACCAGTTTCCAAGGAATGAATGCCTCATCCTTTTGTACCAGCAGTGTGCTCGCACCAATCAAGGCCCTCACAACAGATGAACTTAACAAAATCTACAGACATAATATGATACAACTACAAATCTTAATTTGTTTTGCAATTTTATTTTATATATAGAGTATATTTATATTTATTTAGATACACTATTTCATATTATAATAGCTCATGCGCTGATATGCTTTATCTCCCACTGAAGGAACATTGGCCTCTGGTAAGATGTGAACACATCTTACCAGAGGCCAGTGTTATGGGGGATAGGTACCATAAAACAAGGGTAAACTATACGGTAGGGAAGAGGTCTTACTTGAGATGTGTGGTTGAACCTCCCTGAGCAATGGCCATCAGGATGCCACCATGGTCTCCCCATGTGTAGAAATGAGGTCCGGCCAAGGCCTAGGAAACAGCAAGCAGGGAAGCATCATCGGTTCCACACAGTAGAGTACAGTGCAGTCCAGTCAGTTTGAAGCATTTCTCAGATTATATTTAAAGCATATGCTGTATCTACCCTAATTACTGGAAATAATCACATGGAGTCAATAACTGGAATAAGAATGTTCACATGTAGTGTTACTTTAGTACAATTTTTCCAATAATCATGAGTCTGTTTTCTGATGTCCAAACCAGCCTTCTTCCCTTCAAACAAACATGGCAGACTACTATAAGTGATAGTTACCCCTCCCCCAACTAAACATTTGAGCTATGTCATTGATTGTGGATATCTTTATGAACTACTTTGTTTTGAAAACACAGAGATGAAAATAAAACTCTGACACGGAAACTCGATATTTACCAATGACCATTTTTCTGATATCTTTCTAAAATAAAACATACAAATGATCATTTTGTAATATTTTCCCTTTTTATCTTCACCCTCTTGCACCACTCACAGAACATCTCTGTCTAATGTCTGACCAGAGAGGACAAAATACATTTCTATATCCAGTCATGGATGTTTTTACACTCGTTAAAACCTGAAATATGATTGAATTGTGTTTTTTTCATGCTGAAATAGCACTGTGTGCTGTAGCTTATAGACTGACCTCTCTCCACCGTGCCCCAGCACTGCTTGATACATACACGTTGGGTTTATTGGCCAGGTTCCTGCCAACAGACCCTGGAAGGACAGAACACACGCAGTCAGCTGATCTGAACATTATGAAGTCACACCATATTATTCGCAGTCACGTTCATTTTGTACTCCTTTGTTTTATTTTTGAGCGGTGCTCCTGGAAGGAGCTAAGCTCCAACATCTGTCTTTGTCCGGTTACAAAAAAATCTCCGGCCCCCCAAAAATGTCCGGGCCCCCCAAAAATGTGAAGCGTGACCTACTGTACATCTGGCCTAGATATGGCCTACATCTTGGCACAAACGGCTCAAAGTTTGTTGTACGCACATGGTCCCATTGGCCAAGTTTCACAGGATGCACTGTCATTGGGACGCAAATAGCACCGCTCACTTCACATCAGGTGTGATTTTTTTTGTTTTGTACAAGCAGAATTGACTAAAGCCACTGTGATTCTGAATTTCTGATCTATAAACGAGTAATGTAACATCTTTCACTTTGGAAACAATGACATAACACAGCGCCAGTCGAGCAAAACTCATTTCAAGGTGACTGAAGGAAATGAATGGAGGGTAAAATGAGAGCAGTGTTTATTGGTGTTCTATCAAGTAGGTTTAATGATGCTTCTAATATGAATTAGACATTGCCTGTTTAAAAAGGCAGCTAATCATTTTCTCATATAACATCAGCTCACAGCAAGACAGCAAAACAACAGAATAAAATATCTTTCCAAAGACGACGATTCGCTAATTTGATGCTGTCAGCTGCTGCCAGCGTGAGTGGAGGACTAAACATGTTCCCTTGCTCTCAAGTGAAGAATGCCCTGCCCTGTTAGCCATCTATCTATAGCCTAGATATTCAGATAGCTTACCTGCTGTGTGTTTGAATCCAGCTCAAAACCTGTATACTCTATCTACCTTCCTCTCTCTTTATCCTATATATTAAAATTGGCTTAAGGGAGGGCCGGCGGACCTCTGACGTCAGGCTCATGTCACCATGACTCAGCCATAACCATATAAGGAGTTCCCAATGCAGCTACGGACAAATATGGAGTGCGCTGTCTAAACTCAATATGTCGTCATGGCATCAGGCGCAAATCAGTCAACTCCATTATAGGCACGAAATGGGGCATGGCCATATACAGTACGGGCATATACTGATGACATCCTAAAAGGGACAAGGACCGATATAAAAGGGACATGGACAGACAGAATCAGTGATCTCCATATGCATTTTCAACACTATGTGACTGTTACTTGTCCCAGACTCCCAGTCTATTCACGTAGCCACATTCTTAGCAGCAGCAGTAATTAGCACATATACACTACAGTATGTGAAAATGATCACAAAGCAAACGGCACCCATCCCTTCTCTTGATCTCCATCTCTCTCTTTCTCTCCATCTCTCTCTTTCTCTCTGTGCCCATTATCTTATATAATAAATTTAATTTGAGCATCTGGTTGGGTTTTTATCTGAAGCTTTTATCCACAATGACTTACAACAAGTATACCACCCTGGAATAAACCCAGAATACACAGAGAGAGGATCGCGTCATGTTGGCCAAACAAGGTGCTAATAACTTGCACCAGCAGAGCGTGCAAGTACTGTGTTGGGCTGCGTATGTAGGTAGTTAACTGTGGGTGTTTAAGCCCATAGCCCAATCAGGGACCAGAATTTCTTGCAACGTCATCATTAACAGACAATGAGGGACCAGCATTCCTGGTGATGCCAGTGGCGAAGTCACTGGCATAGCCAGTGGTGAGCGCACCACATGGCGCGCTCTGCTGGTGCACAAGTAAGCCATATATGGTCTCAAGTTGGCACATTGACAGAGTGCTGTTATAAAGGCAATGAAGTTGATGCACAAAAAAGTTTGTGATAATAGCCGGGGAGCCACTGTGCCAAAATGAGAGAAGACCTGTGATGTCATGACATACTCCAAATTTTAGTTTTTCCTATTAATTTGGTCGATAAGGTACACAGAATGAGAGGCCTGCTCTGCCGGAAACACTGCGAAAAAAAGTTTCCCATTGACTTCACTATACTGGGAAAAAAACACACCAAAAAAAGTAGCATGTGAGGGGTCAAACTAAGGGTTCTTCATGATTCTGAATCCATTGCAAGCATTTGTTTTGCATGAAAAACATTCCTTGGGCTAGATTTCAGCCTCTCAAACCTGTGAAAAGTGATGAGTCATCACTTTTAACCGTTATTTTGGTCCGTTTCTAGCCCAAGGAATGTTTTTCATGCAAAACAAATGCTTGCAATGGATTCAGAATCATCAAGAACTCCTAGTTTGGCGCTTACCTGCCTGACTAACCCAACACGCAACAAACTTAATTAATCTTTCTACCCTGCTTCCTTCTTACTTCCTTCCTCCTTTTCTGTAATCATTTTTATTTTAATTTTTGTTTCATTGGAATCTGATGTGGAACCGTCCTGGGGATTGTGGGTGGGGGGAGGGGGGATAGGGGTTGGGGCTTTTCACTCTCTTAATAATGTACATTGATTTCTACTGATGTATCCACTGATTTGAGATTGTCTACCCGCCTCTGGGTTATTGCTATTTGAAAAAATTAATAAAAAGATTTGAAAAGAGAAAGAACTCCTAGTTTGACCCCTCACATTTTGGAGTGTTTCTTTCCTGTATATTGAAGTCGATGGAGTGAATATACAAATGGCCATAACCTTTTTTCGCAGAGTTTCCGGCAGAGCAGGCCTCTCATTCTGTGTACCTTAATGACCAAATGAATAGAAAAAACTAAAATAAAAAGTATGTCATGACGTCACAGGTAAAACCCTATTCTTTGAGCTTTTGGGCCTGTGGCTCCCCGGCTATAAGGCATTCTTGTGGATAAAAAAGGCAGTGTGTCACAACACTGGCCTTCATCAGGCTGACTGTCTCTCTTGTGAAGGACTGTGCTGCAACAGTGGCCTTCATCAGGTGTCTGTCACCCTGATGTTCCTTGGTCTCTATGTTCTTTGTGCCGGGAATAAGGTGTTCCTAGTTCAGCAACATTAAAACAAGCCAAAGTAATGCAGTACAATCCATAGTCCCCCCTGGGACAAAGCAGCGGGATTGTAATTGGGGTTTTAGGGTCACAGTGACCTACTTTTGGTATGCAACACAGTGACTTCCCTAGATGTAACCAATACACTAAGATTGATCATCGTACTGTAGGCCAGATAGTAAAGGAGATAAGCGGTCTAAAAACCAACAGTAAGGAGTACAAGCATCAGAGCCTTAGGGGACAAAGTGTATTCTTGTGATCCAAGAAATAAAACCAATGGAAGGAACAGCAACAAGGATTTTCTTTTTTAAGCAAAACAAATCAATACAAGTTTAAATTAAATTAGGGGTGCAAACCATGCCCCGCAAGATTCAATCATTTAACATTTTAATGAAACATTAATTGTAATTTGTCTTGGTGTGTGTGAGGGGTTGACAAAACCAACAATACACATACAAACTCAGCAGAAAATGTATTTAAAAAAATGGAGACACAGTTTACATCAGTTAGGAAAACCGATGATATTATGTACTCACTGCCTAAGGATACGTATTGTTACTGAGACAAGTAGCTGGTATTAAAAACTGTAACTTTTTCCCTTTTATTAAGCTCCTTCCTGTCATCAGCTGAGATGTTTCCATACCACACTGTGATAGAGGACAGATTCAGACTATGGTACCGGGTGCGCACCACTGTGAACGCTGCATACCGTACTTGGGAATGCCTAGGGTAGTAGTCTGGGCTCCGAATGATGCATACTCCGGTACGGAACGCCGCAAAGTGAACGCCACCCTTACCAGCAAAAGGAAGTGGACCGCTAATCATATATCATTTATATTATTTTTATTTTACCTGGGTTATATTTTTCTGATAGTTCTTGAATGTTGACTTTACATGATACACTACTACGGCAGAAAATTGGAAGTGAGCCTGCAGTTCTGACTGCAAAGGGGACGTGTGGAGACATGTCCAGGGTGTTTTAGGGACAAACGAGCTAAGGGACAGAAACTGAGATGTTGACCCATGATGTTTCTGACCCAAATGTTTGAAGACTACTCAGCATTCCCTCCACATTTCATTAAAATCTACCCATCAGTTCTCAAGTTATCTAGCCATGCACGCACGCACACACACACACACACAGACAGACAGACAGACAGAGACAGAGAGACAGACAGACAGACAGACACACGACTGATTTCAATATTGTGCCATGCATTGCAGTGGACAGGATAATTAAGACAGACAGAGGTTGCTAACATGGGAGAGGATCTGTGTCTCTGGGAGTAGAGGTGCGAGAGTAGTGGTGAGATGTGAGAGATGTGGCTTTGTAGCTTGTGACGGCAGACAGGAGAGTGACTCTGCAGTCTTTCTCCAACACAGCAAGGAGTCAGCAAATCAATGGTCTCTGCCAACCGTGAAGAGATTTAACAGACGGGGCCAAGCTTCAAACAGACAGCTTTAATAGAGCTAGCATCCACACTAGGCTTGTTCCAATTGGAGATATAATTTTATATCACCGATTGAAGGGAAGATCACAGTTTTTTTCCTACGCCAAAATGGCAATATGATCTAACTTACTATCCACCTGTTTCCGCGAGAATTTACTGTAGCATTATTTGTGGGACACATCCGGTTAACAGCAGACATACAAACTCACATCGCGTCGCAGATGCAACCGCTGTGAGCTTGTAGATCACACTCAGCTGCGACGCCGGAAATGCCGCTTCTGCACAATGCATGATGGGACGTTGGAAACAGGTGGATAACAACTAAGATGTTACTTAAAAGAAAAAGCCCTAGAATCTGCAATCTATTGCGCATTTAGGTATGTTTCTCCCATAGCAGGAGTAACGAGGCAGAATTACTGTATTTACAAACCAGTTTTCCAATCTCTTCCATGCCCTGATATCTCCCTATCTCTGTTCTTCATATGCCTGCTCACCAAAACATTGCTCTGCACTCCACAGTAGTAAAAATATGGATGTGATTTGGATTGTGATATCAAAGAGAGAATAATGTTAAATGAGGCGTGATGCTGTGTAAAAAACAGAACTTGTTTGAATAGAGGAGATATTGTTATGAAATGTATCATTTTGTTGTTTCTGTGGGTCTGGGCATACAATGCAATCTCACTTAGACAGTTCATTCTAACCCTTGCTTTATTCCTGTGACCTCCTGTGATCTCTGTGGCCGCTGTCTGAGACATCTACTGTCTGGTGCGGCATGGTTCAAGGTAGTGTTTCTCAATAAGTTTCCATATGTTTTTCTAATGTTTCTCAGAAAGACTGTTGCCTGTAGAGTGAGATGCCTGTACAAGTAGGCTCTATAGTTACGTGCAGAATGCAAGCATCTAACTTGCTGCCATCCTTCAGTTAGGAGCCGCGACCCAGATAATGTTTCCTGCACTGTGGTTGCACGTCGCTCCATCTCCTATTCAACTGGCCTTGTATTTGTGAACCACAGCGAGCGTATATTCAGAAAGGTTAACCAATGAATCTTTTGATGTTTCTTAATATGTAACCTTTTGTTCACCTTACCCCCACGTGACTAACACTGGGACGAACTTCCTACTATGTATATAATATCTTGTCTAAGTGAATAAACGCAGAACATATTGAACTCCAACACCTGTTTGTTGTTTCAGTCTGTTCTCCGACAATGCATTGTCTGTTTTCCTGCTACTGATGACTTGTCATAATTTCTCTCCACATCACCATAATCAACTCAAGGGACAAAGTAGCGATTCTGCAACAAAGGCTAAATAAAAAGAATCTCTCCATCTCTGCGAGCCACAGGTCCAACTGTCTCAAAACCAAAACACACGCAATTCTTCTCGCAGCCCTGAATATCAAAATGCCTCTAACACTCATGCAAGGTAAAGCATTAAGACAGTGGCTTTATCACAGTGCCCAATAAATAATGGGCCTCGATATGAAAAGGGTTTATAATAAAAGATACCCTCTACCCCTCCTACGCCCACCTCTCCATCACCCCCAGCAATCTTCTCACGCATCAGCAATTTCAATGGCCATTAATCATGATATGAAAATAGAAAGGGTCGTCAAAGCCTAATCCACACAACGCCACACACATAAACTATGCTTACTGTAAGTATGTAAGAAAGCTTACCATCCAAACAATACCACACACACTCACATAGAGACACAATACACAAAGACAGACCAGATACCCACAGAAGCACTATTTTAGTACAGCTACTTCCCAAGGAGTACAGGACAGCACAACATAAACACACACGAAAGAGGAAATTGGTCCATTTATCTAATAAGGGTTAATCTCATTTGCTGTTATGTTACTTCTCATAACTGTACAGATAATCTGACTACCTTTAGGCTTTCCTGTCATCTGCAGGTCTGAGCTATCACAGAAGATCCTGCATTGGAATGGACTTCTTCGTTTTCTAAAGCAAAATGATTCAGCCTTGTTTGGAATAAAAATGTAAATCAAAGCAAGCATATAGCTGTAGGAATAATAATGCACAGTTCAGATGCATCATTGGTGGTGTCAGGTGTGGCACCAAATTCTGGGCCCTGGGTACAAGGATTCACTGCGGGCCCCCCATTGGGAACGCATTATTACGCAGTATTTTGTGCTTTAACTATTGAAAAATAGCAGATATACAAGCTCACAGCCGCGCTTCGAGCTTGTAGATCTGCTATTTTTTTTTTATCGCGAAAATGTCTTTGAATATTTCAAATACCTCTAAGGTTTTTTGAAAAACCTATGTTTCTATGTCAGTGGTGCTCAAACCTTTTCACGAGAAGGACCCCGAAAATGATATTTAGTTCAGGGACCCCCCCTGGGAGTTACAAATGTTTGCTTAAAAAATACATATATTCAAAGAGTTGCACACATTTTCACGACTTTTCAAAAATAGCAGATCTACAAGCTCTTATATCTGAGCTTGTATATCTGCTATTTTTCAATAGTTAAAGTATAAAATAATTAAGGCCCCTCCACCTTAGGCCCTAGTAAGTCAGTCCCACTTTTCCCCCCCTTGTTACGCCCCTGGGTGGTGTTGGTTACTGATGGAAGTCTTTACCAGTGGCCATGATGAGTCCAGGGGACGAGTCTTTGGACAGAATGGACATCCTTCTGAGCTGGATGTTCAACAGCTGGCTCCAACGCTGGGCCAGGTGGAGAGAACATCCCTTAGAGAGCTGGAAGAGACAAGAGAGAACATCCCTTAGAGAGCTGGAAGAGACAAGAGAGAACATCCCTTAGAGAGCTGGAAGAGACAAGAGAGAACATCCCTTAGAGCGCTGGAAGAGACAAGAGAGAACATCCCTTAGAGAGCTGGAAGAGACAAGAGAGAACATCCCTTAGAGCGCTGGAAGAGACAAGAGGACAGAAGAGCCGTGTTGATTTTGACGGCTAATTTTCGGTCATAGTCTTTTGAATAAAATTCCATTTGATTTTAGACATCTAAAATGTTTTAGTGTTAGCTGCGACCGTCAGGTTGCAGTTACTATCAAAACCTCCACCGGCTGTCAGTTTGTCTGTCAGTCATGTCACAAGTCACACTTTTCCCCTACACGTCACACTTTTCACACGTCACACTTTTCCCCTCGTTTTTCACATGGCCCTCTTCTAGTGCCACCATGAGGCCACTTCTTGCAAAACACATTTTTGCTCCTACAGATTTTGCCCTAAAATCATGCAAAGCAGCACACAGTATGTCTAGAGTCCTGTCATCAACATGGATCTGTCCCATTTAGCACCACCATCAGGCTGATTTTTTAAAACACATTTTTGGACACTGCTCCTACAGATTTTGCCCTAAAATCACGCAAAGCGGTGTATACATGTGACCTGATGGTTGCTTATCTCCCGATTAGGAAGTCTTAATTACTGGTCTAGTTTTAGTTGACTAAATGTAAGACTTTAGTTGACTAAATCTACAATTGATTTTGTTGCCTAAAATGTATTTTGGCAGGCCTTGATGGCGTCTTAATGCCTGATTTTACACTTGGTTGCATGCTGAAAAAAGCAGATCTTCAAGCTCACAACACACGCTGTGAGCTTGTAGATCTGCTATTTTCAGAGCGCAACCAAACATAAAATGACTGGTCTTTTAGTTCTACTGGATCTCTTCTCCACTAGTCCCTCCCTAACCTTTTAATCTAGTTTTCATTTGTTGATGAAAATGTCAATATATTTAGTTAGTTTAGTCACTGTAGGTTAGTGAAAAAAGGTAGTCGACGAATATTTCTCGTCATAGTTTTAGTCGACGAAATCAACAACACTGGAGGAGAGGAGAGGAAACGGTTCAACAGGTCACATATGAGGCGTTTTTTGCGATGCAGAGCGGTTTTGAGCTTCTCTCTATTTCTCTGCTTTATGAACGTTTGCCCTGTCATCCTCCATACTGCAGTGGTTCTCAACCTCAACCTTAAAGCTTTTTTATTGCATTTGAAGACAGTGTGCAGGAGTTTGTAGCACAGTGTATGCTTTGGATGGTTTTCAATGGGAGCACTGCATACTGTGTTTACGCTATGCTGGAAATGCCAACAGCGTGACGAGGTCATCTATTCAGCGCTGTCATTTCATGTCTTGAGTTTTTATCTCGTCACAGAGTTTATAGGTCTATACAGGTATTTTATACTCTGGGCATTTGGATGAAGGTTATTGCTGCTAGCACCTTTTGAGTGGATATAAAACAGGGAATTGCACGAATGTCTCAGAAAAAGCAGGTCACATTTAATTCACTATGAGAACAGTCAGTCAGTCGGTCAGCCAGCCAGCCAGCCAGCCAGCCAGCCAGCCAATAAGTCAATGAAACAGTCAGTGAGCTGGCCAGTCAGTAAAGATGTCAGTCAGTCAGTAAGTCAAATGAAGCAGTCAGTGAGTTAGTTAGTCAGTAAAGAAGTCAGTCAGTCAGTAAGTAAATTAATTAGTCAATGAGTTAGCCAATCAGTAATGAAGTCAGTCAGTCAGTAAGTCAAATGAAGCAGTCAGTCAGTCAGACAGACAGACAGACAGACAGACAGACAGACAGACAGACAGACAGACAGACAGACAGACAGACAGACAGACAGACAGACAGACAGACAGACAGACAGACAGACAGACAGACAGACAGACAGACATCTCACCTGACAGTCCAGGGTTCCTCCCAGGCTGTCAGCAGTTGGAGGTTGAAGCAGCTCCCAGGTTCCTCCCTTGTCAAAGGTGATGACAGAGCGCATGTTGTCCTCGCTGGCCGAGCCATTGATGAGCGTGGCGATGAAGACCCCCCGCAGACCCTCCACGCGATGAAAGTCTGCAAAGGGCTCATTGGCAAAGTACCTGGAGCACAGAGACAGTAAGACAGACAGACAGACAGACAGACAGACAGACAGACAGACAGACAGACAGACAGACAGACAGACAGACAGACAGACAGATAGATAGACAGAGACACATTGTGGTTATCATCAACGGTGATCATCAACACTGTTATTATAGGTCTTACATTCTTGCCAAATGACATGGCGGAACACACAGACAGATGACACACAGACACTAGTCAAAGCTCCTCTTAAAATAGAGGTGTTGTGTATGTTAGAAACATTGACTGTCCATGTAGTCACTTTTTGTCAGGGCCTTTTTCTGTCTTTACTGATAGGGGAGAGTGCAGATAGGAACAGACAGGAAACAGGGAGAGGGAGAGATGGGGAGTGAAAAGCAGCAAAGGTCATCGGGAACGGGATTCGAACAGGGCCTATATGTGGTATGCGCCTGGACCGCTAGGCCAGCGGGCACCGTACAGCAGTCACTTTTCATTCTTCAGCTTCAGTTCAGAACAGAGGACAGTAGCTCATCGATGCTGCTATCATTAGTCGGTAGCAATCACAGTCACATAATTATTCTTTATTTATTTTATGGTTCCACTTAATGGCAGTCCTGCTTTATTTGCACCAACACCACCCTAAATCGGGACAGAGTTGAGCTAACACTATACTGGATACTGAAGTCTTTCACCATTAATACTGTAGGAATTAAGAATCAAAGCCTTTTAATCATGGCCATCTCTCAATGGAAATTCATATTTGTATCATCTCAAAATCAAAGAGACATCACATTCACCACAGAAGAGGTCAGAAACCCTAATGGACCTGGGAAAGTGTACATGCATTTTATTTCTTGTATTGGTTTTCCTATTTATATAGTGATGCTAATCCTAGCACTAGTCTAGCATCTCCTGTATCACGTCTATTTTTCTGCTTGCAGATAAAAGAGTTGCACGTTATCTTGGAGAGAGAGAGAGAGAGAGAGAGAGAGAGAGAGAGAGAGAGATGGGCTGACACTGACACTAGTCATGTTGATTGTTGACACCTGGTGTGTCATTGCGAGGTGTGTGCACGTGTGGAAACACTGAGTCGCCAGGACACCAGGGCTCATTAGCACTGGGGGGGAAACGATTGAATAACATGGTTCCTCTGCTCACATGATGAGGAGAGGATGACTAGGAGTAAGAGAAGGGGTAGTGAGAGGAGGAGGAGGAGCAAAGGTAGTAAGTGAAGGAAAATAGGAGTAGTAGGATTAATGGAGGTCCTATCCTCTTATTTAAAGTGAACATAGGCCAGTCATTTTCATGGTAATGAAGCGTTTGTCTGGACGATTCAATGAAACTTCACTTCCCATGTTCTGCTCATGTACTGACACATCATGATTAACACATTCCCCGCCATTTAACAATACCTTCGTACTCTACCATGCCTCCAGTCTCCATAGACTTCCATGTAATTCATAGTGCACGGATCATGCACACCCATGCCTAGATAATGCACCACGTGTGTCCACATTGCTCACAGCTTTCAAACAAAAAAATCCGAATGGAAATCCGTTCAGGCATTCATGAGATAGAAGCCATTATGTTTTCCTAAAATGTAAACAAAGATGGCTGCCATGTTTGATAGATGGGGTTGCTATGGGGGTTAAACATGCAATTTCGCAATTTATATCATGCCTACTACATTTTTTGGGGTCCAAAAACAATTTTGAAAAAAAAAATTTTTTGAAACATTTTTTTTTCTTTTTCCAAAATGGCGGAAATTCTCGGGACTATCGGGCCTGGCAGGGAAAGACATTGAAATAATCTCGGGACTATCGGGCCTGGCATGCAATGAGTTAAGAGCTCTGACTGTCTGTATTCCAACTCTACTGTATGCACGTGAGCCATGAGTACTTGCTCTGAACGGTTTCACACTTGAGTACATTTGTCTCCAAGTGTACTTTACAAATGTCTACAAAAATGAGCAGTCAAACATGTTCAGTAACCTGTGAGACGGTTATGGTGAACCAGCCCTTGGAGCCATATACTAGACTTCCATCTGTCTAACAATACTGTTTACCTGTACACTAATAAACTAAGAATCTGGTTTAGACAGCGATTAGATGATTCAAGTGGTATAGTGTGATATCCTTAATTACAGGTGCTGTAAGTGTGTTATTCTTAGGTAAAAGTAATATATAAGAAGTGAAAGGTCTTTGGAGAGTAATCATAACTCTACTGGATGAAATTTGAGTATAGTGTGGGTTACAAATCCAATCCAATCAGGAGAGAGAACCCCAAGAATCATTTTTGAACTGAGGAGGAAGCTCTTTTCATGCATACAATAACGACAGACCTGGCCATGTTGCACTTTGTTGGAAATCTAGAACAATCGGTTCAAAGTTGTATTTTCTATATCTCATAAGTTGAGAGAAATCAAACTACTGACTGACAGAGTGCATGTAAACGCGCCAATCAAATGATTGTCATAACCTCTTTATTCACAGCTATTGCATCATGTGTGCATATAAATGTGCTCAATTTGTCACTGATATAGTGCCCAATCAAACTAAATCAAACCTATATTTCATATCTAAGGGCTTTTCATTTGTATTAAATATTCATGGTGATTCTAATTGTGTCCATTTATAAATCTTTAATGCACCCTCTCCTCCACAAACGTGCAGCTCCACACATAATTTTATGTTATCCATGTCAATTGATTTGTGTTCTGGATGTGTTTATGGGAGTTTGCGGTGATGTGCACTTTGTACTCGCATGCTGGAGACTCTCTTTAGCATGGCTTTGTGCTGCTGATGTGATGAGGGCATTACTGCAGTGCTGCCTAGCGCCAGCCAGAGCACGCCTCTGACTCATTGGCTGGGTGTGTTGTTGCTACTGGGGAGGCTTCAGAGCATCCTGACCTAAGCACAATCACGCATCGACACTGATCTGTGCAGTAATTGTTTACGTGGTGGGATCCTATCATAAGACACCGATCTGATCACGCAGAGAAAACAAGGCGTGTTACCTGATAAGCGTGTTGCTCCCGGAGCCCTCTGGGCTGTAGTAAAGCACGTTCTCCAGAGACAGAGAGAAGGACAAGCCCTGCGTGTCTGAGATGTACAGGTGAGTGACGTTGTTGACGTGGTTCACGCACACAAACACCTGCTCCTCAGATGCATCAGCGATGTAGAACTCCTAAAAACAACAAAACAGAGTTTTTGGGGAAAAAAACCTCATTACAAAAAAAAGAAAAGACAAATGATGATCAGAGGTGGTGAAAGAACGACACGACAAAACACGTTACAAAGAAAACAGCTGGTCAGAAATCAGTTTGAGGAAGTGACTCAGCTACAAACGCCCAGCCCTCCGTGTTTTCTGTGTGCATATGTCATATACTGTAGTGTTGCCAAGTTTCTTCCTTTATTGAATTGTACATTTTCCAACTGAAATGCCAAATATCCTCCCTGGGTATTGACAGAGATACGTGGACAAGATGCTCTTGATGAAGGGTCAGAGGGACCAAAACGTTAAAGGAGCTACGGTCAACTTTTTCTTGAAAAACGGACACTAAAATTAAAATAATGTCTCGAAAATATTTTAGAAAAAAGATTAAGCTTCATATATGTGTTTCTGTTAAAAAATGACCACAAAAAGCGTAAAATAATGATAAAATAATCATTTTGGCCATTGTCAGGCTGACTTTGTTTACATCCCTTATTAATCCATATAAAAGAATAGAAGAATAGAAACACATATATGAATTTTTTTATAAAATATTTTCGACATTATTTTTATTTTAGCGTCCGTTTTTCAAGAAAAAGTTGACTATAGCTCCTTTAAGTCAACATCTGAATTAAGCAAAAAAGGAAAAGGCCCACACACCGTCTTTAGCTCCCTGAAGGTACGTTTATTGGCAATAAACGTACCTACGGGGAGCTAAAGACCTCTTCCTTTTTTGCTCTGTACGTATTTTTGCTCAGCATTTTTGCTTCAGAATTTTGCAAGATGTGCATGCTACTTGTTTATATCTAACATCTGAATTAAAACCGAGGAAGTGCAGAGTGTTCACGAATTCCTGTTCCTGATCGTTTCATTTGTCACTGTCCATCTGAAGTGGATGTGCAAATATTTTCTTTGCATCGATAGAGAGATATATTATCTAATCTTATCTTTAACCCATTTAGGCCTAGGACTATTGACTGCTTTAACTATTGAAAAATAGCAGATATTCAAGCTCACAGCACGGCACCGAGTGCCGCGCTGCGAGCTTGTAGATCTGCTATTTTTGAAAAAAGTTGTGAAAATGTGTGCAAATCTTTGAATATAATGTATTTTTAAAGCGAACTATTGTAACTCAAATTTTGCTTCTGGGGGGTCCCTGGAACGAAATATTTTGAGATACGGGTCCATGGCCAAATACATATAATTTTGGGGGTCCTTCACATGAAAAGGTGTAAGAACCACTGACATAGTAGTCTCTCAAGAACAGACTAACTGAGCTCCAGTTAAGTGAAAAGGACCTTTTCTTTGACGATGGCCAGCCAGATTGCTGACATAGAAACATAGATTTTTCAAAAAATCTTAGAAGGATTCAAAAGACACTTATAGAATCGGGTCAAAATCAAATTGTCACAATTTTTCAAAAATAGCAGATCTACAAGCTCGCAGCGCGACTGTGAGCTTGTATATCTGCTATTTTTCAATAGTTAAAGCATAAAATAATGATACTTAATAATGTGTACCCATTCTAAATGGTCTAATCTCATCGTTAAAACAAACTTTCGGGTCACCTTGGTTGATCATCAGCCAAGAATGTTGACCACATGACCTCAACGTCCCCAGTTTGACGACCATGTTATTTGCCATCCCCTCCTCTCCGTTGTCCTCTCTCAATACATTAATAAAAATACAAAATAAGAATTCAGCCCCATCTTTACGAGGTTGAGAACATCCATTGAATGTGAAGTGGACTCACGGTGATCGGATGCCTGGTCATAAACTGGGCTGCTCTCATCGGCTGGCGGTTGTAGGAGACCCAGAGCTGCACAGTTGAAGTTTCATGACTCCCAAACAGCTTCTGGAAAAACAAAACAAAGAGGCAGCAAAGTTGATTTAGACTTCAGTGTAATAATAGCATCATGTTGAATGCAGTGGAAAAACAACTGCTGACACAAGGTTTCAATTAGAAGTCATCACACAGGTTAGAGGACATGGAGACAGATTTTGCCGTACTGCTTCATAGTAGGGATGCAGCGATATGGAAATTCTTGGCCGATACCGATGTTTAAAATAACAATTTAGCCGATAACCGATACTGATATTTGTTATATTATTTCCCCCATTTGTGGCAGGGAAACAAAT
The DNA here is from genome assembly GCF_963921795.1 of Nannobrachium achirus. Lineage (NCBI taxonomy): Eukaryota > Metazoa > Chordata > Actinopteri > Myctophiformes > Myctophidae > Nannobrachium > Nannobrachium achirus. Next base: position 36,576,962 of record NC_137817.1, read on the forward strand.
ACATCTTCATCATAAGAAATAACTGTTCAGAATATACTGCTTGGTAGGCTGCAGATAATGAATACACCAACATAGACAGCACAATCTGTATGCTTATCAACAACAGATAAACATCGACTACTGCCAATGGTTAAAGTCAGCTTTATTTGTCGATACCGATATTGACCGAAAACTGGAAATAACGTCCGGTACCAATATTAACCGATACCGAAGGTGCATCCCTACATCATAGTTGTCTATTTGTGTAAGCATTAGAGCAGTGTTCTCACACATGCACAATGACTTCAGAGAGCATTAATGTAGCACTAGTGTTGTTTATTAAGCTGACTCTCCACCAAACAAACTACTTCAGACTTCAACTGACTGCATTTGATTGGCATTTAACTAGTCCGGCCGATGGAACATTGTTTTGCACGTTAAGGAAGTCATATGATCAACACCAGGAGGCGGCACTAGTCTGCAATGTTGGTCCGCAACAGGCTGCCAGTTTTTCTGTAAATATGCTTTTGTTTGGGCTTGTTTATGAAGTGTAGTTGCTTATTTGGTCTTGCTTTCAAGATTCTTTTTGAAAATAGCTGATATAATAGGGCTCAAGTGGTGAAACTGGGCTTGTTTTCATACACCTGGTTGCTTGTTTTACTCACTGAATCTGGCAACACTGGAGTTTCTGTATCTTGCACCAAAACAAAACACACACGTAACGTATATGGTTTCTGGTCGGGCCGATATCGGTGCGGTGGAGAGCTGGCTTTAAACATTGAGAAACATAAGTATGTTGCAAGATGTCCTGACAGCAAAACTGTAATTTCATAACTTCATATCCAACCCCCCCATTCAGCTCAGAGAGCGAGAAATATTAAGAGATGCATCGGGTAAACGTAGACATGTCTGCCAGAAAATAATAAATGATGTGCCTATACAGTATATCTGTGTGTGATGTTATCATGACAGATACTTCAATTTATTTAAAAGATTTGAAATACAACTTAATCAGATGTCATCAGCAAAAGGTGAAGAGAAGCCATGCGGAGCCAGATAACCCTGGACAACCACAGTTCTACTGAAAAGGAGGAACATGACAGAATACTCAAGAGAGCGAGTGAGAGAGAGGGAGAGAGAGACCAGACTAGACCACCATGGGACAGCTTCCAACAGGGGGCCAGGGCAAGAGATGAACAAAGCTGTTTGAATGACTGAAGAGAGCTCCTAGTGCGTGTGCGCAGTCTTACACAAGTGTTGAGTGTGTCTGTGTGCGTGTGAGTGTGCGTGGCTTAGTCCCTGGTGGAGCCATTCAAGCCTGGCTATTCAGCCTATTGATTTATGTACAGTGTTCCCTAAGACTGTCTGCCGTGATGGGAAAGCTAAGTAGCTGCATCACAACACAACAAATGGAAAGAGAGAGAGAGAGAGAGAGAGTGTGTGTGTATGTGGGGGGGGGGGGGGGGGAGTGGTAGTGAGAGTTGGAGCAAGAGACAGAGGGAGAGAAAGTGACAGTGGAGTAGAGAGAGAGGGGGTGAAAGTGAGAGTGGGAGAGAGTAGACTGAGTATAAGTCTAGGTGTGTTAAGTTACTTAAAGGGGAATACCACTCATTTTCAACTTTAAACTATGTCATTAATATACCCTTGAGTTGTTGTGAAATAAGAAAAAAGTCCCCTTCTGTGTCAGCCCTTAGGGGGTCACGTGGGTCGCATTCTTCAGCGTAGTCTAATCTTTGACCCAGTGACCGACCATATAAACACACACACACACCCTAACCCTGACAGATATTTAACATTGTTCATATATATAGCTTAATGAAATTAACTCAAAGGCACCGCTCACTTCACACTGGGTGTGATTTGTCATTTCCGGCTAAGAAAGTATTCGATCAATCAATCAATGATCATTATGTTTGCCTTCTTGCACATCCCCCATTGCTGCTAAAGATACTATACCTGCCTTAAAGAGGTTTATCATACATTTACTTTGAACTACTTTATCCTATCTATACTTTTCGTAACTTATTTGTATTTCTTTGTTTATATTTCATATACAGTACTAATATATTTATTATTACCGTGTTATATTTATTGTATTGATTTAGAGCAGCGTGTACCTGTATGTAGAGTGACAAATAAACCCCTCTTGATTCTTCAACTGGGATGTGCGTACCAGGATTAGATTGTTTTGTTTAACATATTTGCAGGGTAATGCTTTGAACTGGGAAGGATCCATAGAAATAAAAATATAGGATCCATAGAAATAAAAGTATAGTACATACATATTTCCATTCATAGCAACGATGTGCTTCCACATCAAAACACAGAACAGGAAGCAATCAAAACACATGGCCTCCATGATGCGTTTGTTCGTTTTGAGGATGGATTATGGTCGCCATAGCAATAAGCATCAACAGGTGTTCCAGCTAAATAGGCGGCTATGAAACAGGACACTTATGACCTATCTACACCTTTAGTTTATGAGTATGAGTTCATCTGAGAGATTCATTAATTTACTTCTTCTAAGAGCTGGTTCATGTGCCAGACAGGGTAGTGCTGAGTCACTGTGCAAAAGCCTGCCGTGTTCTGTGGGGTGTAGTATGTGTGTATCAGGCCTGTCTGGATAATGGTCCTTGTGCTAAGGTCATCATACCCTAACCCTGAACTAGATCGACTGGAGAAGTTCAGCTTCAGTGCCGTTTCAAATATTTACCAGGAGGAAATCTTCAGGGAACACCATATAAACATCGAGCTTCCGAAGCTCGCCTCTCTTTGATACGAGGAATGCTTGATGTTGTTACACACTTTCCCTCCCTCTCTGCCCCCACACATTTTTCTGTGCAAATAATCTTTGCCTGTAAGATTAAAAAAATAACTCTCAACTTGTTCCAGCCTTAGTGCTAGCCTTTTCATGTGTTTTATATCCAGTTATATCTGCTATTGTATATCATATCCTTGTCCCTGGCCTTGACTAACAACCCTCCCACTCACCAGCGACACTGGATCACAACATTGGAATACATGATCTTATCTTGGTCTGCTACATCTATCGTTCTGCTTTTTTATTACAAATCTACTCTCACCTGAAAAACAGTCTGTCTATAGTCTTTGTCAGGGAATCTGTTGTAAATACAGAGAACTTTTAACCACATGAACCCTAGTGTCCCTAATATGCTCAGCGGACATAACCGATCTACAATCTCAAACAACATGTTGTGTTGCCACGGCCTGTGAGCTTTTAGAATGGCTATTTTTGGTGAAGAGGTTTGGTGAAGAGGGAAAAAATGAGCAGGCCTAGTAAAAGAGCAGACCAATTACATAGTGAAAGGTCAAGTCTACAATATATCGACGATTTAAGTGGTTAAAATACACATTAATATGAATTCAACAGACCAATGACAGTGCTGTCAAACAAGTCTATGAATCTATCTATGTATGAAATCAATGAGAATCTCCATCACACATTTATACAATATGTAGAGGGGGTCCCTGCTTCATCTCTCTCAACCAAGGGGTCCTTGGCCTGAAAAAGTTGAAGACCCCTGCCCTAGGGGACTCCAGTCAACTAAGTTATGGGTATAAGCAGTAAATCCATGTAAACCGATACCAGGGGAGCGAAATGGAAATGCTTTATCAATGTCCCAAGTAGCTATTTGAGACCATAGGCTGCTGGTCTTTAAGATATGTTGAAATCACACCAGTCTTAAAGACTGGTGGACTGTGATCTCAACAGGTCTGAAAGACTGCCGGTCAGTCAGACAGACAGACGGTCCTCAGGGCAATGCGTGCTATCAAATTAATACAATTAATGTGTTTCAATTGCTTTTAATTTGTTTTAATTCTTATTGTAAAAACATGACCCCCCCCCCATATCCTGTTTTATCTCATTCCACAAATAATACAGTTATTACTAAGCTGGCAGTTCCCTTTCATGTGTGGTTCTGCCGTCTACAATATACAGTATGTATCAACTGATTTGTATTATGCAAGTGTTTATGTGAACTTTTGTCCCCCAAACTTGGCAAGCACAACATACACGCATTCATGTTGTCATGTGGTGAGGGGAGTGTGTGGAAGAGGTCACAGATTAGTCAATCACCACAAATATGAAGCTGACGTCCCCAATGCTTTGACAGCAGAAAGCTCCAGCCTTGCTGTGTATATATCTGTGTGCATTCATGAACGTACTGCGTACAGTGTTTCAGTGAGCACAAGCTGATATATTAACCATACATTTCTTATGACATGGCTTGTCCCTTTCCAATGCACATTTCTACAGGGACAGCTTTTATTAAAAAAATTGATTCCCTCATTTAACAACACTTTTAGTGCCATTATTTTTGTAATTATCCAAACTTGAAGTGTCAGCCATTGCCGCCATTCACTGCGCTTTTATTATGAAGAGCCCCGGAAGCCACGATTGTACTGTCCATGTTGTGGAAATTCACTAAATCCAGAAGTCTACCGGGGTGTTTACTTAGACATGGAAATCTAAAATTCTAACCGCGGTCGGCCGTCATGGCCCAGTGTCGCTGTGAAAAAAAGAAAAGTGGTTCTCTGCGATCGAAGCATTTTTGGAGAAAGACTCTGAGATAAAGCAGTTTCTTTGCCGCGCAATGAATAGGAGCCAATGGAGATTACACGGCTCCGTATTACGTCATCACCCAACAGATCACCGCACAGTAGGGCATTCACGAATAGTGATTTTTAGTATTCGAATTATTCGACCTCAAAGTATTTGAATAGTCGAATATTCAACAGGACTGGCCAAACTGTCAAAAATATTAAGTAAGTAAGAAGTGCACATTGTGAAAATAGCCGATCTACATGCTCACAACGCCTCGCAACACGAGGCGTTGTGAGCATGTAGATCTGCTATTTTCACAATATTTATCTGCGGAACCGAGTCACATTAAATGTAATACCTACAGTTCCAAGTGCTTGTCAGGGTGGGGGTCCCCAGTTCAAAATGTTTATTTTGGGGGTCACAGCCTAAAAAGGTTTGAGAACCCCTGGTATAGAGCATTAACAAATTCATCCACCAGGGGCATTGACAACTCATTCTGATGACTTCCTATCTAGCCAAGCTTTATAAACTATATAAGAGAAAACAATAAAAAAATAAAAATAAGCGAATATTCGACTTGGGTGAACGACATCGAATAGCGACTTTGATATTCGAATATTTGGTGAATGCCCTACCGCACAGTGAGTTGATTTCACCCGCGAGTCCTGTTTACAGCACACTAATGTTATATAATATAAAACGAAATCCTGTGCTTCTTTGGGACCAGCACATCACCGCCTGGTTCTGAAATCCCGAACTAGTTCAGGAATGGCACTTAAAGTGTACAAAAATTCAAATAATAATACTTTTACCTCATTTTATCATTCCTAAAATTCAGTGTGAAGCTGAGTGTTCCGACTGAAGGTGTCCAGTACGACCAAAGTTTCTACAGTAATGTTAGGGTTAGGGAGCGTCCTAGTAGTCTACAACCAGTCTTCAACAACAACACCGATGGCCTTATTAAAACTTGCACGCCGGTCTTTGATTGTTTTATATCTGGGCTCTATTTTTGGATCATATGGACCAGAAACAAAGGGTAGGTGTGAAAATTATTGAAATTGGTCCATTCGTTCGGTTCTAGGCGTTTCACTTTCCTGAAATCTGGCAAGTTGTTTTTCCCTTCAAAATACAGGCTTATAGTTTTACCCGGAAGCAAATGAATGGAAAAAACAAATATTTTATATATATAATAATATAATATATATATATCACGAGTCGATACTGTCACAAAAAGCCAAAAAGATTGCAATGTAAGTTTGATCAAATATCATTCAGCCCTATGTCACGTAATACTAACCATATTATTTGAAACCACTTTTCCCAATCATACAGTATAACAAATACTGCACAAAACAAATCGAGTACGACATGAGTTCAGTGCATGTTGTGTAAATAGAGCCGGATGTGCTTGTTGATACGTTTAGTTTAACCATCAAATCAAAACAACACGGCGCTACAGCTTGTCAGCCCACGCCAAAGCCAGCAAGCCATGCAGGGCAGAGGATGAGAGCATGTCTACAGCATCTCTGACACCGCTTCTGAGCCAAGGGAAGAAATGTGGACCTCCACAGCATACTGACCATCTGTTTCACTGACTGTCTGTCTGTCTGTCTGCCCATACACCCGCTAGGCTAGACAAACACTGATTTACATCTCAGACCCTGTTCAATTAGGCAGACTTCCTGGTGGTTCAGTCAGTGCAGTGCACACATCACAATATGCTCACCAACAGGATTCAAAGACCTAATTATGCGGTCCTGGTGACCTGAATGTCATCACATCTCTACATACCATCATCGCCCCCCACCCTCTCTGTGTCTTTATTCCTAAAAGCAGAGATGCTTTAAAATGTATAAATAAAATGTGTATAAATAAGTACTTTCAAAACAAGGGATGGGACGATAAGAGATATTATCGTTTATCGTGATAAAAAACACTATAATCGTATAGTGGAGATTTCATGTATCGTGATATTGTCCTCCGTCATGCACTGGGATCAATTCACCTTTTATTTGCCGGGCTGCATATCCGGTACCACTTAAACCCTCTATAATTGGTAAAAGGTACTTATAATATATAACATACTTGATACAGTCTTTTTTCACTCTCTATCAAATGTCTTTGTGTACCAAATAAGTTATAAAACAATCCTATTTGGTAGTGTTATTCATGTTATTGCGACCGAAGGTCGCAGTTTGCCATGAGAAATGTCAGCTTGTCTCTGTGTAGACGTGTGTACACATCTTTACAGTCTATGGGTTGGTTCCCTTGACACATCACTGTGACATCACAGGTGACATCACCTATGTAAAAGTCCATATATGGGTATTCCCCAGAATCCCTTTTATGCCCATAAATGAAGATCCCTAATGTCATCGATATATATCACTGGCCAGATGGCCAAGACATGGCCCATATCTGGGTGGCTGGTTTAGATAGGGATCTCCATGTATGGGCATAAAATATGTTGTATGTTGTGATGTCATGGGAACCACTCTAACAGAGTCCATCTTATGCCAATACATGGAGATCCCTGATGTCATCAATATTAAGCCCATATCTAACAGGAATGCCCATATATGGAGGAAGACAGCCCATATCTGTGCGGCTGGTTCAGACAGGAATATACATACAGTACATGGATCTCCATATATGGGTAACTGGCCAGATGGCCAAGAATTGTCGAATTGAACATGTCGCCCTGAGGCGTCTTACTAGTTATATTGTGTATATTGTAATGTGATTGACGTAATTAATTACTGCAAAAAATAGTGTGTGTGTGTGTGTGTGTATGTGTGTGTGTGTGTGTGTGTGTGTGTGTGTGTGTGTGTGTGTGTGTGTGTGACGGCCTGAGTAGCCTAACCGAGACACGTTGGTTAGTCAGAGAGAAACTGCTGCAAATACAAAAATCAAAATAAGAAACGTACCTCGTGAGTGCGGAATGTTTTTTTTAGACTGTTTGCTGAGAGTCTGACCTGTCTGTTGTTCTCTTAATCTACTAGTAGAGCACGCTCAGCTCCAGACATCTGTCCCATAGTGTTTATGTGTACTACATCCACACTATGATATCATTATGTTCTGTAAATATCACCTGTTTTTGTTGGCTAAAGATCAATATGCTGTACACCAGTAAGACTCCCTAATCGTGCATACACAAACTTTAGAAGGCAATCAATCGTAGCCAATCAGGAGGGAATATGGGAAATGGGACAGATCCATGTTGATGACATGACTTTATATTGTGTACCCCGCTTTGGGTGATTTTAGGGAAAAGTCTGTAGGAGCAGTGTCCAAAAATGTGTTTTGCAAAAATCAGCCTGATGGCCATGTGAGAAATGAGTGTGGAGGTTGTGAGTTGCCATCCAAGGAGTGTGTGTGCAAAGTTTGGCATCGATAGGGGCAACGGTGCAGGAGATAAGAGTAGGGCAAAAGTGTGACGTAACGGACAGACAGACAGATGGACAGACAGCCGGTGGAGCTTTTCATAGTAACTTGCGTGTCATTGTGCGTTGCACTGCAATGCGTTGTGAGCGCATCCAGGACATTAGCTTGACACTACTGTTGCATGATGAGGAATAAAATGACCAAATGCATTAACTTAAATTAAACATATGACATGGTACAGTCCGCTGCTCTTACCCGGCTGTTGGTGGCGAACATGTACTTGTCGCGGAGCTGGAAGCTGTCGACTCGCTCCAGGATGACCTTCCTGTTCTGCTCCGTCTGGAAGAAGTCTGTGCTGCTGAGAACGGACGAGATGCCCTGAGGCTCCTGCCTCTGAACCAACACTGTGGTGAGAGGGTCATAGGGCTCCACACCCCTACAAACCATGGATGGAATAAAACAACAAAAAGAGGAATAGAGGTTAGAGTTAGGGCAGTGGCTCTAGAACAGTGCTTCCCGAACCTTTTAGCTCGAGACCCAAAAGACCCCCATAACTCTCAGAGTTACAGACCTGTAACTATAGAACACCCTCACTGAACACTGAGGGTCGCTGGACACCACTTTGAGGAGCACTCAGTAAGGGAATTAAAAAGAAAATATGAATTATTTAAATCTGTCCTTTAAACTGTTATCCGTGTCTGACTGGAATCCTGTCGTGCAAATATCCTGGTTATTCTCACTTCATGAAGTGGTTTCATTAGCTAAGGGAAAGCACTTACATGGCCAGAGCTTGAACTCAGATGAAATGGGAGGGGTTAAAGGTTAAATTACCTCCCTATACCACCATTACCACTCTATTAAAGATAATTAATTAAATTAATTATCTTTACACATACTGTAAGCAGTTCCGTTTTAATCCTTTCAGATTTCCTTTACTCACTGTTGGAGAGCTTAGGTCTTAGGACTAGCTCAGGACTCTCAAATTCTACGCTGAACTCTTATCTGTTTAAACCACAAGCATCAAACTGTGTCTCGAAATGACAAAGAAATACATTACAATATTGACCACTAGGCACAACTCCAGGTTATTGTTATGTGTGAGGAAACTACTACTACTAACAATAAGGCTTACTCATAACATGCCGTACATAAAATGACATGTCACAACCTCAGAAAATGAGGTCGGGTGACACAAACAATTTCAGTTTCAATATGAAAGCAAGGTATTCATTCATGTATTAGAAATATGAACATATGGTAGAACTCAATTGATTTAGGACAACTTAGGTTTTTTTTTACAAAAAAGGTTCATATTTTAGATTGTAATTAGAGAAAAGAAAAGATGTGTTAAAATGTTTTCATTTACCGCTTTCTAACGTTTTAGCGATTTTAATTGATCAGGATCATACTAGGGCTAGAGCCCAGATCCCATATAGGGAGAAATCAATTTAGGGAAATCAACTGGCTACCTGTAGAATCCAGGGTTACCATGTCAAGACTGACCATGATTCATAAAATTAAATATGGAGAGGTCCCTGAATATCTAAAGAGATGTTTTACGCGAGTAAGTGATGTGCACACGCACTTTACCAGAGCTAGCATAGCAGACATGAGCCACCCAACTTTTAAAGGGAAAGCAGGTAAGGGTTCTTTTACCTACCTAGGAGCCACACAGTGGAACAAACTAGAAGCGAATGTTAAATTGACAACCAATGTAAGGGTTTTTAAACGGACGATAAAAGCAGGTCTTTTAGAAAGGGTATCACTATAGTCTAAGGAAGACAAGGGAGTATGGGTTTATGTTTTTATTATTTGTTTGTACTGTATATGTATGTCTGTACTGTAATTTGTTTTGTTCTTAGACTTATTAACTGTTAATTGTATGAGGACCTCAGCGGAAATAAGTCTCGCGACTTTTCTGCGTAATCCTCGATTTGCTGTATTGCTGTATTGTATTTACTGCTTTTCAAATAAAATCAATCAATCAATCAATAATGATTTTGATTTCAGTGGGTGGGGGCAAGCGTACAAGTAAAGGTCTTTTTAGACACAATAATCCCATTCCCAAGATGCACCCCAATCTTTCATGGGCAGATGTGAATTATGGGGGCTAATAGTGTTACTGTAAATAGTAATAAAGAAATCACCATCAGCTCTAAAACAGTAAATGAAAACATTTTAACACTTATCTTTTCTTTTCTCTAATTACAATCTAAAATATGAAAACTTGTTGTAAGTTGTCCTTTAAATGAAGATTATATGCGTAAGATCACATTCATTTTTTAAATTTTTCTGGAAAGGCTGTTCCGCTGTGATGGACAAAATTATAGTACTGATTATACTGTATTTACTATTTTGTCAACTCTAAACTGAATAGAGTACCACTCTCCAGGAGGTTGGGAACAGCACCTGTTGTTAACCAATTGGGAGTACACAGCTGAGTCATGTGAACTGTTAACAGCTTTGTCACCCCAATCTATTTACAAAATATCCCAAACTTTAAGTTCCACTCAAGTGCCTATGCCCATAAAAGGGCTGGCCATCTGTTACCTACTGCAGGTCCTGACTTCTATATAAAAGACCTATGTGACATTTGTATAGGAGGCTGGAGGGAGGTTGCTCTCTCTCTGTGGTTTCTCTGTAACTTGATGATGACTACAAATAATATGGATTGATCCTTAAACATGGGTTTTCCATGTGCATCTTCCAATCTCTGAATTTTAATAAGTAACATTAACAAAACGCCATTACATTTGGTGACCACAACGTGAAGGGTGTTTTTCTGAACCACAGCAAGCACTCCATTCCAAACAGTAAGAAGATGGGAGCGGAACAGAGCACGAAGGGAAAGCAGCAACAACCCGACGACCAACAGAAGGCACTCGACAACCACGGGCAGGCTGTGACACCACTACAAGAGCGCCAACAGAAAGCTGGGATGGTACTGCAAGAACAACTTGACAGAGCTCTGGCGAAATTAACAGATCTACAAGCCAACACAGCGATCACTACTCCTGATGACTCCGAGAACATGGGGCAGAAGGCGCCAAACCGCAGCAGAGATACACAACTGCTAGTGGCTTTACCAGAGGAGCACAGCAACTGTCATGGAAGCCATGATGACAGAGGCCATGGAGAGGGGTGGCTTGATCCCATGGGGGCCTTTTGGCTCCTGTGAGGGCATGGAGAAAGGACTGGTCTGTTCTGTTCTGTTCTGCTTTGATCATAATCTTTCAATGAAGCTTTGTCAATCCTTCATCTTTGTCGAAGATACTTTTGTGGAAGATACAACACAGCGCCGTGGCCAGTATAAATGCTCAAATCTCAGAATGTTGTGAAACACTTCCAACCAAAGACAGACTTGGACTTTAGTCCCCCCAGACATTTTTATATGTAGGGGAAAACCTTTAAAAGCACACCAGATGAGCAGAACAATCATTTATCTTTGGTGAATTTCAGATAAGAAACTATTTATCAACAAAATGCATCAAGATGCATAGGCATGCCATGGTTTACTTTTCGCACATATGGCCTACAAATGTATTGCCAGTTGCTCTCAAGCTGCGGAAACCACAATAAGACCTCTTCAAAGACTATGCACGGACGCTGCCAAGATACTGGACAAAACGCCATCGCAATATCATCACTGCCCCATCTTCAAATACAATTCATTCAACAATGGAAAACTTCAGAAAATACTCAGATAACTGTCATGTCTATAAAACCATGCATGATCTGATGTATGATGATGTGTGTGGTTTGCATTTGTGGAATATAGATTAAAACAAATAATTGATTAAAAAACATTGTTGATGTCAAATGAGTTGAATAAACTAAAAGTGTGCAGATTTCCAGGAGTCGAAATCTAATCTACGACTGGTTATGTGTTCTGCGTTATTTGATGCTGTCCATTAAATTATGAACTCAGATAGGGCTGTCACGATATGACATTTTACGTGACGATTAATTGTCACTCAAATAATTGGCGATTAACGATTTAATTTTGTATTTGTCATTGATAATTACATTTCTGTTTGGCTTTTAGGCTTTGAAGTTGCATATGGTAGATATGACACATAACCTAAATATACAAATACATTACTGACATATTTGACAACTTACTACTTAAAAAATAACATTGATAGTGGAAATAGCCGATCTACAAGCTCACAACGCGTCGCATAGATCTGCTATTTCCACTATTTCGGACATTTTTCAACATTCACGATTATGACGATTATGACAAAATAATTGCGATAATGTCAAATAATCACGATTAGACGATTATGTAATAATTGTGACAGCCCTAAACTCAGAGACGCTAGTGTTTAAAAATTATAGCGACAGGACAGAGGCAGAGGAGAAAACTGTGAAATGAGCTGGGGCCAGGGCATCAAGGCCACTGTGGCTGCAAGGCCAGACTGAAGGGCAATGGCAACGGCAGCCTCCATTATTTTCCTGCCCTTAAAGTTATAACCCATTGTTGAAATGACATGTTGTGAGCTTGTAGATCAACTGTATTTGACATTTTCTGAACAGGGCTCAAGTGGTTAAGCAGCTGATTGACAGCTGCAGATGAGTCATGCTCTGGATCAAGAGCATCTGCTAAATGCCTTAAACTGTAAACCATGGGTCTTCAACAGGGGGGGTCCTCAGAGTTACCACAGGGGGTCCTCCAAATCTTTGTGTGGTAGAAACTTTTTTCTCCTTTTTTATATTAACCACTTGAACCACTTGAATATATTCTGAGAACTTTAACCGAAAACAGCAGATCTACAAGCTCACAACGCCTCGCAGCGCGAGGCGTTGTGAGCTTGTAGATCAGCTATTTTCGGCAAAGTGGTTTGGTGTAGAGGGGAAAAAGAGCAGACTAAGTACTGAGTGAAAGGTCAAGTTTAAGTATTGACGGTTCAAGTGGTTAAATATCTGAAAACACAAATTGACAAGAATCCAAAATACACTGATGATTGTGCTGTCAAACAATGAAACTATATGGAATCTATGAACAGGTTGTGGGGGTCCCTGCTTCATCTCTCTCTCAACTAAGGGGTCCTTGGCCTGAAAACGTTGAAGACCCCTGCTGTAAACTGTATGCTTCCATAGCTACAAGTCTTAACAATTAACCCTCGATCACACAAATGTTTAGATCTGTATCTCCCCCCCAAAAAACATCATCCTGTCATCACAATACATTTCCTACACATTTGTTACGACACTACTAGACACATTTATCATTTCCTGGTTTTGAAAGTACAGTACAGTGACTCTGTGATCTGTTCAAAAAAGCATGACCTTAAGGCTTCATCTGTAATGAATGGAGGAGACACTATGACTTCCAAATCAGAGATTTCTTTTTTTATTCTGTCTGTCTGAGGAGTGAAACAGAGCCAGCAGTGTCTGCCGCTGTGACAGTCTTTAAAAAGGCCAATGTTGAAATGATGCATGCTGTCTGGGTTTAAGAGAAAGAAGGAAGAGCTCTGGGGCCTCGTTATTCTGTGTCCGACTCCCTCCTCCTCTACCTTCCCTTGTGCACACTGCATTAAATAGTTTAAATTGTAAATTTGAACACACTTAAGAAATCTGACCAATTAAGGATGTCTTACAAAATATATTTTTGACCACAGAAATACATTCTCAGGTCACATTTCTTGATCTTTATACCGTCTAAGACAGGGGTCTTCAACAGGGGGTCCGGGACCCCTAGGGGGTCCTCAGAGTTACTACAGGGGGTCCTCCAAATCTTTGAGTGATAGAAACCTTTTTTCTCCTTTTTTATATTAACCACTTGAACCCTATCGTCCATATTAGGAGAACTTTAGACAAAAATAGCAGATCTACAAGCTCACAACGCCTCGAGGCGCTGTGAGCTCGGCTATTTTCGGCAAAGAGGTTTGGTGTAGAGGGGAAAAAAGCGCACAGCACACTACAGTAAGTACAGAGTGAAAGGTCAAGTTTATTAAGTATTGACTCTTCAAGTGATTACATATCTGATAACACAAATTGATATGAATCCAAAATACACAGATGATTGTGCTGTCAAACGATGAAACTACAGTATATGGAATCTGGGGGTCCCTGCTTCATCTCTCTCTCAGCTAAGGGGTCCTTGGCCTGAAAACTTCGAAGACCCCTGAAGTCTAAGAAATAATGTTTCGATTTCAATCATGTCAGTGGTGAAAGTCCTCACTCTCAGCTAAAAAGACGTGGCTCACAACGTCATGGAAGGTTGTCTACATCCTCCCCATGAACAAACAGTAGGGTTAAGCAGGTTAGGTTAGGAGGTTGTCTATATCCTCCCCATGAACAAACAGTAGGGTTAAGCAGCGAGAGGGACAAAGGATAGACATTATAAATGCTCACCTGGTCCAGAGGTACAATTTAAAGGAGTAGTTTACCCAAAAAATGACTTATTTCGTATCAATTACACACCCCATGAAGCACTGAATTCATGTTGATAATAATAAAGACCTTCATGTATCTGGTAGGAGACACAAAGGAGACTCTTTGTGTCTCCTACCAGATCCATGAGGTTTCTTTATTATTATCATCAAATGATTGGCTTAGGAGTGCCATGAATTGAGTTTCCATGGGGCGTGTAATCGATAGAAAAAAAGTCATTTTGGGAGTGAACTATTCCTTTAAACCCATTGGTACTGGTGTTTTGTAATGATTGTTGTGAAATCATGCCGTTAATTGCGGTTACAAAATAAATTATAGTTAGTTCTACTTTTGTGAGCCCAATGTCATAGTTGGATAAAATGCAGCCTGGGCCGTCTGCTGTCTTCTCCTCTCGAAGCAGAGTGCAGTGCACCTTGCAGCAGTTAAAATGCTCGCTCACCGCCTATGCCGTTGCTACAGTCTTGCAGTGTTATGAGATTGTAGATCGGCTATTCTTTTACTGTTTTTTGTTTTGTTTTTTTACAGGGGTCAATTCTTGACTTATGTTCCTGGTCCAGTGATTAAAATGATGGGGTCGTGTTATACCAAACTATACTCATGGGGGAAATTGGGAATCTGCATGCCTGAATTGGGATAAGAAAAATATATATATTGTGGAGGTTAAAGAATGAGAGTCCCTGCCCGTATACATACAGAGCTGTCAGTTTTCAAGTCCCACCATTAAGATCACAGGAGTACTGGGGAGGGGGGGAGTACTGAGCTGAGCCTATCAAATAGGTTTAGTGGCTTAAGAAGAATTACAACACAGAGTTAATGTCATCTCACCACCGACAGTGAATCAAAGCTAAGCCTGTCTCATCCACAGCAGGTTTAGACTTATCTGCTGCTCAACGGTAGCAGGCACAGCACAACAAAGCCACTGCAAACAACAGTACACTGCATACACAGGCAAATGCAAACAATGGCTCAATCAATATACACAAGGGAATTAATGAATGATCGACAAAGAAGAAACAGACGGCAGATAGGAAGGATTGGCGGCGTGTTTAGAGTCATCTGGAGCTGCTGCACACTGACAACTACAGTAAATGACATATGATTCCAATCTTTTTTCTTTTACCGCATCGACCGCAAGTGGCATTTGTCGGTTGACGACAGACCAATACCACAATTTATACTGTGCCGAGGGATAACATTAATTCCTGATAGGCTGGTACAGTATGTCTCTGTCCCCACAGAAAGCGGTAATTACATGAATGTCTGGTAAAGTTGGCATCACATGTAGTGTCCCAACCAGTGCACCGTCTGCTTCAAATAACTTTATTGTTATTTATAACCAAACCAGTCACTGTAGTACTTGACACCAGGTTTGAAATATCACAATGGAAGGTTAGGGAGACCAGCTTCAACCATGGGACATAGACCATCACCACACAGGGACATACACAACCAGCAGCCAGCCTGTATAGCGTAGCAACACAGCATTGTGATTTGTGCAGCTTCATTCAAAAACAGTTATTTATTATCGATGGCTGAAGATTGGACAGGGAGGCCACGCCATTCTTTAGACTTTATATCTGGTTTTCTTTGGTAAGCGGCCATGGTACAAGGGCGATAAATATTATCTCAATGGTGCCCTGATACAGGGAAATGACACATTCAGATATTGGATTCTTCACCTCCTCTTGGTCTATTATTTTCCAGTATCCTGAATACCTGGTCGGCGGTCGTGCATTATGGCTTACGTGTTCTTGTCTGTGTGGCAGACAGCAGGTCTGTCTGTCGTCTGCTGGGGTTCCTTGATCCGTATTAATACTGGAAGACCTGAGTCATATACTCATTATGTTTGAGATTCTAACTCAACCTGCCAAGGCTTGTGGCTCAGTATGTAGAACAACACACTCTCTTAGCTCCTATACAATAGCTCCTAACTACTGTAAGTGAAGTGTGTGTGTGTGTGTGTGTGTGTGTGTGTGTGTGTGTGTGTGTGTGTGTGTGTGTGTGTGTGTGTGTGTGTGTGTGTGTTCGTTCTTTTGCATGCATGTATTTGCTGTTGCCATCAGTGGTGTGTCATGACATGTCTCCCAGGGCCAGAGTTTCTGTTAGCCGGTATTTACAGGGCATTGAGCGCATAATAGAAAAATAACTGATTATTACGGCCAGGCTGTTTTGGCCATGATAGGGCTAGGCTCTACTCTGTGTTGATAACATTAGTTTATCGGACCTGGCAGGAAGTCACAACAAAAACAAATAATTGACAGACAAGACCAACTGGTCGATGTGCCCATCTCAGCTATGTGCTGTATGATGTCTCCAAATATGCGCACCCTCTCTCTCTCTCTCTCTCGTGCACACACGCATGCACGCGTGCGCACACTTACAAACAGGAAGAGGAGATTAGAGGAGAGAGAGAGAGAGAGAGAGAGAGAGAGAGAGAGAGAGAGAGAGAGAGAGAGAGAGAAAGGGAAATTGGTCTTGGCACATTGCTACAGTCCCTTTCTTCACATTGACAAGACGACGGCTTATAAAAGCAACTGTAAGAATGAAAGTGCAAACGTGCTTGTATAATTATTGCAAATTACTTCTTGACTAAGACTCTACTGACTATTGTGAGATTTAGCACTAGATTTCAGCAGCTAGCTTGGCATCGTTTTATATGATTTATAGAAAGGTTTATCCAAGTGCTTCCATCAGATATTCAGATATTTTCTGAAAATAAGGTTTGTACTATAAACGTTGAATTCACATGACCAGTGTTCTGATGAAACCAAAGGCATCCCATCAGAAGCACCCTGTGGTCTGAACTAGGTGTGATCACTTGACTATAGAGATAATGTGCACCGATTTGCGTGATGTTTGGACAAAAAGTAATATAAATAAAATGTTTGAAAAAAATCTGCCTCCTGGTGGTGCTATAATAGGGCAATGTTAAAAGGGTGGCATTTGTTCCTCAACACTGTAGGAATGTGCAAGCAAAGTTTAACCACAATCAGACTGCGAGCTGTTGCGTTCATGATTTTCTGCAAAACTGGCCAATCCTGCAAACTTTAGATCTTAGCCAATCAGGATGGAATATGAAAAATACATCTTGATCTCATGACTATAGGGATCATGTGTACCGATTTGCATGAAATGTGGATGATTTGGATATTTGACATAAGTTTGCCTCCAGAACCAAATCAAACAGAACTGAATCAAACAGAACTGAACGGAATCAAACAGAACAGAATAGAACAGAATTGAACGAAAGGCTACTTTGTTGTGATGAGCTCTTACCAGAAGTATGCCTTCACATGCTCTTGGATCAGAACCCATGTCTCTCCAAAGTCATCAGATTTCCACAGCTATGGACCACCGCAGGGAACAGACGACAGAGGAGGAGAGAAAAGGATTTGGGTGAAAGAGAAGATAAAGAGGATGAGTCATGGTATAAACACAAGCCATTTGCATTTTGCTGAACGTTGTAATAGTGTGTGTGTGTGTGTGTGTGTGTGTGTGTGTGTGTGTGTGTGTGTGTGCGTGCGTGCGTGCGAGTGTGCGTGCGTGCGTGCGTGCGTGCGTGCGATGTTGTTGTAGAGTAGACCAAGGGTCTTCAACAGGGGCTAGGGGTCCCCAGAGTTACTACAGGGGGTCCTCCAAATCTTTGAGTGATATAAACTTTTTTCCATTTTAACCACTTGAACCCTAGTGTACATATTCTGGGAACTTTAGACAAAAAATAGATGATCTACAAGCTCACAATGCCTCGCAGTTGTAGAGAGAAAAAAATCACACCCGTGTGAAGTGGAGCTGTGTGTGTGTGTGTGTGTGTGTGTGTGTGTGTGTGTGTGTAGATCATGTGTACCGATTTTTGTGACATTTGAAGAAAATATGTAGGAAAAGGAGCAAAAAGTGTGTTTTGGAGAAAATTCAAGATGGCGGAAAATCTATCCTGGCGCAAATGGGCGTGGCCTATATGGGTCTTGACCCAAGGAATCCAGGGAAAAAAGAATTTTAATTTTCCGATCCACGGTTCAAGAGTTACGGGGCAAAACGTAAAGTGGGCCGTTATAGCGCCACCATGAGGCCGAGTGATGTAATTATTTTTCGATTCATTCTTAAAATCATTATGAATCTCCTCTCCGAGGTTTGAAACTGTAGCTCCTATGGTTTACGAGAGAAAAATACTTGAAAGTGATTTCTTGCATTGTCCCATTATAAGTCAATGGGGACAATTAAGCGTCCTTTTTTGCCGATTACGTCGGCATGGTAAGGCGGATCGGAACGAAAGGTAATAGAACACCATTCCCGGCCGAGCCGCACATTTTGATGTATATATTGCGCGAGTGGCGTAAATGGTGCGGCACTAGTTACGCGCCGAAGTCAGGCTACATACACACACACAGACACACAGACACACAGACACACACACAGACAGACCCACACAGCCACGTATAGGGAGCCTGTGTTTCACACAGCTCCAAAAAGAGCACACTAAGTAAAGAGTGAAAGGTCAAGTGTATTAAGTATTGGCAGTTCAAGTGAATATCTGAAAACACAAATTGACATGAATCCAAAATACATTGATGATTGTGCTGCTGTCAAACAATGAAATTATGGAATCTCTGAAAAGGTTGTAGTGGTCCCCGCTTCTCAACCAAAGGGGTCCTTGGCCTGAAAACGTTGAAGACCCCTGTTGTAGACCTACCTGTTTGTTAGGATGGGAGCTGTCATAGCCCAGGACCAGGTTGGGTTTCTTGCTGTGGAGCAGAAGGTCTGTGGGCTTGAAGGGCAGTGAGAAACCCTGGACATTCTTACAGAAGTCAAAGGTGTTCCACAGATAGCTGTTGGTGGTGTCTGCAAACAGGTACTGAAGACCACAAGGAAGCAAACATTAGCACCTTTCAGAGTTGTATTTATTTAATCACACAATCTCGCTACAGTATGTTTCATTGTATCTCTCCATGTTAAGCAAAGGAAAAATCAAGTCTGGCAGACGTCATGTTAGATCCACCTCTCCCCGAGAGTGTAACGTTATCAACTTAAATTTCATATTCATTAACATTCAAATTTATTCAAAACATTCTGAGTTGAGGGAAAAAAGAGGACATGAATAAAATATCAGGGGAGCGTTTAACAGCATGGGAACACTTCATTCCTCAGACAAATTAGGATGTCTGATTATGCAATTGTACAGTTCTAGTCTCATCCTTTCATGTCCCGTTTCACTGCCTTCACAACCTTGTGACTCCCCGCAGGTTCACATAACCCTCATAGGAGTAATGCAGAGCGAGAGATGAAATGATAAATGAAGCCGCTTCTCTTCAAAACCAATTCCAAATGCGTGGAAATTTTCATGTTACAGTTACATACTCAATGACTAAAGGCACATTATTGTAGCAAAAATAAATCATATTACCTGGATGTGAACAATAATCTGTTATTATTAAAATTTGGTTACAACACGTGAGGCACATGCCAATGAAAAACAGAGCTTAGTCGATCCGTCTAAAAGGCTTCACCAGTTATGGTTCATGTGGGTTTAAAGCATCCTGACTTCAGAAAGGAAGCTTGAGAATAACTTGTCTTTCAGCAGTCAGCACCAGCAAAAAAATCTAATCTCTGAAAAATACAGAGTCTTGACAAAGTGTTTACTCATGGACTGCTGAAGCGACTCTGCGATATGAGTTGCAGGCAGTGTGTGTCTGTGTGAAGGCATTTATTCTATCTAGATGTTAAACTCAAATGTATGCAGTACTATGCACACAAAATCTTATTCCCTGCATAGCGATTACTTATTGAAAGTCTTATTAGAATTTGAATAACGATATACTGCATGGGCCGATTGAGTTTAGGAAGTGTGAAGGTTAGAAATCCTTCAAGGAGCTGGGATTATATGACTGAATTAAAGAGTTGACTGGGTTTGTGCTTTCAGGACCTTACAGTCACTGAACATCTGGGCAGTCTGCCAGAGAACACTAGCTGAGCGGAGGATCATGGGTACTACCTAGCCTACAGGACGTTATAAATCACCTTGTCTCACAGGAGAAACACAGGTTCCAACAGACAGTCACAAATGACCACACAAGTGCACACACTAACACACAAAAATCATTGCATTCGCTCGCAGACATCTTTGTGGCAAACATTAGAATCCAAATGCAGTTGATTATCATTAAAGGAACACCATGGCATTACACCTACAGCTGTATTGTATTGTACCTGGTCCCTGAACTGTCTACATTATATTTAGCTGACTACCTTATCCAGAGAAGCTCAGGTGAGCCTCAGTCTCTGGCCTAAGAACAACGGTTCTCAAACATTTTCCATGGACCATGGACCGCCATCTGAAAGGATTTTCTGCCATGGACTCCCACATGAGAACATTTGTGCTCGGAATTATTCCAACAGTTGATCTACAAGCTCACAACACGTTGCACCGTTGTAAGCTTGTAGATCGGTTCATTTTGAATAGCAAGTACATATATAAATGTACATGTATAAAATAGGATTTAAGTGGGTAAACTTGATGCTATATTAAGTCCTTTTGGTTGGGACCCCCTGGAACCACCCTTTGAGAACCACCGCTATGGAACACATTTGACAGGCAGTGGTGTAAAGTAACTAAGTACATTTATGTACTGTACTTAAGTACAATTGTGAGGTAATTGTACTTTACCTGAGTATTTCCAATTTCCAATTTTACTTTGACTTCTACTCCACCACATCTCGGATCCAAATATTGTACTTTTACTTCACTACATTTATTTGACAACTTTAGCTATTAGTTACTTTATAGATTTACTTTTGTAATATTACTCAAGTACATTTTAAAATCCATATTTTTACTTAAAAAGAGCATTTCTACATTGCAGTTTTGATAATTTTACAAAAGCAAAACATTTGAATACTTCTTACACCACTGCTGACAGGAAACCTCCATGTAGTCTACTTTCTGTTCAGCCTGACAGGTCACAGTCAAAATCATCAGTAATAACTTACCCTCTTGTTGTCAGCAGGGCTGTGGTAGAACTGGGAGATGATCTGCTTGCTACCCGCCTTGGACCCCTTTAGCTGGAACTTGTCAGAGACTAAAGTGAAGCTTATCCCATAGTCATATGATACATATACCTGAGGAGAGGAGAGGAGAGTTAATTGCATTCACCTTGGCTCCGAGGTCTAAAGCTGATTCTGCCCGATTCTAGCTCCTGATTAAAAGGCCAAAATAAAAAGCCTAGATCCCTGAGGAGCAGATAAGAGTGCATCAGCTCTGACAAAGAACCCCTTTTAAAAGGTTTTAGACTCCCATTCCAGACACTCTGCAAACTGATCTAGAGTGGCATCTCAGCATAGAGTGTCTAGTTAAAACATTCAGGCTAGTTAATCTGGAATAAACCTTAAACACATTGACCTGAATCAACCCCTCTCCGTTCACACAGTTCCAGTTTCAGCAGCACTAATGTCTTTGTAAACATACTTCCCATTGCACCTGTGATGAACTATGACAAGTTGACGTAGTCTCCTCTTATTCCACTTGACAACCTCTAATAGCCACTTATTATTTTCAATAGCTGCAAGTACCACTCAATAAAGAAAACAAGGAGAATCAGACTCTGTCTGTCAGTCTGGTCTGTTACTCTGTTTAAATATTATGTTTTACTGAAAGTGCATGTGTGTGTATATGTTTATGCTGTGGCTCTGTGTGTGTGGTGTGTGTACATGTGCGTGCATGTTTGCATATGTGTTAGCGATGGGCGTCTGGGAATGTATTTGCTTTGTAAACCTGTTCACAGAGTACTTGCAGTTCCAATATCCGAGACCATCGTCAGTTAAGAAATCTTTTTTTTTTTTTTTGCACTCATTGCACTTTTTTCTTTTTTTACGCGCACGTCTTAAGAAATACACAATTCTTACATTCTTCTGTACAAGGACTGTTTTCTTTTATGACATCTTGTGTGCGTGCATTCCACTGCTGACCACATTTACTGTACGTTTGTCTTCCATAAGAATGGAAACGCTACCTTGGACAACCGTTTGATGCCCCAAGCATTAGCACAGGTGTGTGTGTGTGTGTGTGTGTGTGTATGTGTGTGTGTGTGTGTGTGTGTGTGTGTGTGTGTGTGTGTGTGTGTGTGTGTGTGTATGTGTATGTGTGTGTGTGTGTGTGTGTATGTGTGTGTGTGTATGTGTATGTGTATGTGTGTGTGTGTGTGTGTGTGTGTGTGTGTGTGTGTGTGTGTGTGTGTGTGTGTGTGTGTATGTGTATGTGTATGTGTGTATGTGTATGTGTGTGTGTGTGTGTGTGTGTGTGTGTAAACAGATACTCACCGAGCTAGTTCTGGGTCCCGTGGCTCCTACGCTGTCCCTGGCCAGGGCCACAATGACATTGCTCTTCTCCCCAGCCCAGTGCACCACCATCTGGTTGTGAGAGTCGTTCAGGTTGGCCTGGAACAATGTTCAGCAGACATGCATTACATAAGCCAGAAAGATGTAGATGTAATTCCAAGACAAATGAAGGATGAATACATTTGTATAATAATATGGGTAATAATAATAATAATAATAATAATAATGATGATGATGATGATATGATTCATCACATAAATTCCCGGAACTTTACAACCATACAGATGAGTGAAAACACAGGATCAATACTGATTGTTAAAACAGAGACGGGTTTTGTTCTCTGGTTAGTCTTCAAAATCAAATCACAACATCTCTGAGATTGTTAATTGTAGTACAGTATGTCTCTTCTGGTTTCACATTCACGGACCAATTGGTGGACAAAGATCTTATAAACACTGTATTCCTCTATCCACATAATTGACCAAGACAGAACATCTCTGAGCTCTGGTCTATTGTTAGGGAAATAAAGGTGCCCATGCATGCACTTCAACCTTTTTCAAAGATCATTCAAGAGATTCCATATTCTGTTGGCTAACACTGACAGACTTGAGAGTCCAGTCAAACAGAAAGTAATCCAAACAGGAAAAAGGAACCAGTCACAAAAGCCTAACGTTTGACCAAAATCTAGGCTGCAAAATGTCAAGAATAGAATAGATAGATGTCAGCATATGCAAATTTGCCTTTGGCTTCAATGAGGTAAAATAAATAACAGACAAAACACAATCAAAACATAATGAAACCACAAAACAAAATACATCTAATGGACGGTTTCAATAGTTTCAAAAGTACCTTGTAATCACAACCTGTGTGTGTGTGTGTGTGTGTGTGTGTGTGTGTGTGTGTGTGTGTGTGTGTGTGTGTGTGTGTGTGTGTGTGTGTGTGTGTGTGTGTGTGTGCGCACACGTGCGTGCGCTGCAGACGCAATGAAAACTTTTGAAAAGGACCTTTCTTTATTATCTTTTTTATTAAAGAAGCTTTTCTCAGATGTCTAGAGGCACTGACTAACGAAACTAAGGCATGAACCAAGCAACAAGTTCATCTTCAGCATTAACCCAACTTCTGCTTTCACAGTTTCAGGGTGAATAGATGCCATCCATCTTTTGCGATAGCAAGACTAAGTGATGAAATCATAACCGCAAGACAACAACAGTACATCTGCATCTTTGGTTTCATTCTAAGTTAACTCGGTTAACCTTTCCTTTTCCTCCCACTGTTCTTTGCTTTGATGAATAAAGGAAGTACTCACAAAGCAGTCATGCATCCAAATTGTGCATCCGTTTTAGATCTTTAGCAAGTAACATCATCTCTCACACTCTCATTATGCACATAATGGGTTGCCCATTGTTCAGCTGCGGTGAATGATCAGGTTATGGGAAATTTTAGTTAGATTACTGTAGCTTTCCCTCTTCTGTCATTTCTTCATGTCATCAAAAAAAAATGTGGTGTTCTTTTAATTGGTCTCCTATTGAATTATCATTGAAGCATTAGTTGGAAATAATAAATACAGTATCCACTAAATTGCATAAAATCATCTATACAGGAAGATAGAAATGGAATTAGATTGCTCAGGAAACACTCAAAGATATTTTTTTCATATTTACAAAACGTCTCAAATGGTAGAGAAAAGACTTTGCTTGTATGTTAATGAAAAGTCATGGAAGGACACATTTCTGAGAGTTTCCATAGCAAACCCAAACCACCTCAAAATCTCAAAATCAGGCTCAGTCATGCGAGTGTTAACCACTTTCAACCTGGCATCCTGACATTTTCCCAAGATGTTTTAAACATTTGAGAGAATTTCAACAATTTCAAATTTGTCAAAGATGGAGAAAACATCTACAAACTCAAGAGATGCATGCAACGCACCCTTCATTCACAAGTCTGATTTCGGTACATAAGCACAAGAAACACAGAGCTACGTTGTGATTTGTGTCATCATTATGGGAAGATTAGTGAAAACTTGACAATTGTGGTTGTCGGCTTTGGTCCATAAAACTCTGAAGCGCATGACGCTGAACAGACCCAGATGGAAATGGGTCCTGTGTTTTAGGCTCTGTTGGCCAGTGTTCACGCCGGGCGGCTGCCAGCAGCTCAGTCTGGGACCCACTGACAACCACTAAGATAAACTATTTGCAGGGCTGCAGCAAATTCTGGTAAATTGTAACACCGAGTGAGGCCTTGTCAAGAGTCAAGGAACAAGAATCAAGAGAATTGAATTGGCACTACTCCTACAGGTACAAGCAGCGAAATGCTGGTGTCCGCAAAACTGTGCGGAGGAACTATAAAGGTCATAATGTCTACAGCTGATAAAGAAATCTGTTTGCACACAATACTGAAGAATAAGGGTGCTGGCTTCTCAACTAGATACAGTAGCTTATGTAGCCATCGGTATATTGAATGAATGCACTGAAACACAGAGCTCTGCTGTCTTGATTACAAATGTTTTTAATTTCCTTTTTCTTGCCTTTGAAATGTATTAAGTGGCATGGTAAAAGACAATGTATCCCTCAATGTGTCCCCATGGGTTGGTACATAAACACCTGAATGAGTAAATGAATAAATGATAAGGAAACAATGTACCGACTTGACAAACTGAAAAATTCATGTAATCTCCATGTTGTGCAAAACTTGTGATCTTCGAAGTAACTTCCTCCTAACTACGGGGGAGGAGCAGGCTAGCAGCCTCAAACTCTCAACTGATATTTCCATGACACCAACCACCTGACGCTCATTGCTGGTGCATCCCCTCAGAAGCTTGAGCAGATTAAATCCATGCTGGGTTGGGTTGCCTTTGTCTAGCTGGTATCCAGCCATAGGTGTCAGGCAAAACATTTACGATCGTTCTGAATGAATTATGGCCAACAAATCACATTTGGAGGAAAAGGAGATTTCCAAAATAATTAAAGTGACACATTTCATTTAACAGTTCCTCAGGGAAGGACTTACTGGTTGGTGCAGAAGATGTCACATTTCCCAGAACGTTAGCTCACAGAGCTTTCTTTCATGAACGTCAATCAACAAACAATGATGCCAGACAGTTCAAAGTAGAGGCAGGAATCGGATACATGATGTCCCATTGTTGTTACGTTTTCTCTAAACTTCCTTACACAATTCAACAATAATCCACTACATCCACTGCAATATTTTAATTCATTAAATCACACTTGTGATGATAACACAGGTTATTAAAGGGAAAAATGTCAGAGGTACAAGAAAACAGGAACAACTTATTTCTGATACTTAAAGGTTTCCTTCCTATTTTCATTTTCATCATCATCCCCCGTCTTTGCAATGCATGCGTTTGCCTGTTTATCTTTGTCTGGCTGGGTTTGCACTCAAGCCCTGTGTGAGTGGATTGCATGTCATGATGTAGACGCTTTGCAATGTTTAGCCTACATTGTGCATGCAGTCTCTGAATACATTAGGATCATTTGGAGTCGGGAAAGACACTCCATGTATTTTACCTTGCTCGAAATGGATCGATTCAAATTAATCCAGATCACGCACACACAGAGGGACAATGCAATAACAAATAATACTTTTCAAGTAACTGCAACTATTCTAACTCCTGCACCTGTTAGTGCAATTCTGCTGTTGGTACTTCTTTTATGCCTGTACTTTTATGTTAATAATCTTTATTGAAATACGTCAAAGGCGAAGCAGCCAAAATGTATGAATTGTGTTTCAATCCTGTGTTTCAATACCGACGGTATACTTGACATAACCGCCGACCACATTGGCACGCTCATGTCACTATGACTCAGCCATAACCATAAGGAGTTAAATGGTTAATGCTGTTATGGTGAAAAATGGAGTGTGTTGGCTAACCTCAATGTGTCATCAACAAGTCAGTCAGCTCGATATATGGGTTGGCACAAAAGGGGCATGCCCATATATGGGCATATACTGATGACAATAGGCCATATATGGGCATAAAACTGACATGGACTGACAGTCTGACAGAAACAGACTAGATCTCCATATATGGGCATATTGGTCGAACTGGTGGTGTGACTTAGGTGTGAGGGATGCGTAGTGTCCCGAACTCCAGATGTGAGGGCCGCATAGCGGACCAAACCTCTATGGTTACATTATACCTCAATAATCAAATCTGTTCATCTTGTGTGACCATCAATACAGGATTTGATCATCCCAGGCTCAAATTATTAAAATTAAATGCTAGTGCACCACCACCAATAATAACGATAGTAAGAGAGCACATACTTGTAAACAAACAACATTTGTATGTTTGGGGAACCCTGTTGTCGAGATATATGCTGTGAATAGACAATTAATGTATTGACATTCATGGTCCTACCATTTTACAAATCAGTGCTAAACTAGAAGCAGTGCTCTTCCGAGCACATGTCTCCACCAGGTCAGGCGCTAAATGTGAAAAGGGTGCCATGTCTTCTTTGGCCTTTCACACGGCATGCATGATTTGAGGCATTTTGATCCAAAAATGAGTTTGGAAAAAGTCGACCTGCTGGTGGCGCTATAACAAGCCAATATGAAGAGAGTGTAATTTGTTCCTTGACCTAGTGGGAATGTGCGTGGAGAATTTCTCTGTAATCACTTAAGTCATTTTGTTCAAAATGGACCAATCCTGCAAACTTTGGAAGTCAATGGATGGAATATGAAATAGAGATACAACTATGTACTGATTTGCATTTTTTGATAAAATCTAAAGGAATAATTGGAAAAGATGTGTTTTACATAAGTGGGCCTCCTGGTGGCGCTATAAAAGACAGATATGAAAAATGCAGGGCAAAACTTTTTCCTTGGCCTCTAGGGAGTGGACATACAAAGTTGTACATTGATCAGTAGAGTTATAGGTAAAAACACAAATAGGGCTGTTATAGCGCCACCATGAGGCTGATGTTACTGTTCATTTAACGTTAACCACTTTAGGCCTTCAGTATATACTTGATCGTACAAAGTGAAAATAGCCAATCTACAACCTCGCAACACGTTGCGACTCAAGTACAACGAGTAACGACATGCCCAAAATAACGGGCACAAAGTGACAAAGGTTTCCCTCCACTTTTCCAATCCTAATAGCCCTGAACCTTAGCAGAGGGAGAGGAGCATTCAGCACCTTCACGCCACTGCTATTCAACAACAACATCATTATCATAAAGGGGGTAAAAGAGAAGGTCAGCAGCCGAGTCGGCCCCAAAACCATGATGTCATCTCTGCAGAACTGGCGTCCGCTCCCAGACGAGTGCTCTCGAACTGGCATTCTCACTCTGGTCTGTGCTGTGCTTCCAGCCTGTGTATTTTTGGCAAAAGACGGACAACACAATTGAGCTAGTGTGTTCCGTCAGCAACAGCCAAGTTCCTCATCTTGGCATTTATGTCAAGCAAGCCCTTGCTGCAGTGAGAGGAGACGGGAATGCTGCTTGGTAACGGCGTGGTCTTCTGGGAAATTAGTCTTTATGCTTCTTCTGAAGGTAGATGAGCAATAACAAAACGGAGTCAGTCAGACATCCAGTGAATATAATGGACCAATCATTTATACTCCGCTATTATAAATAGAGCCCAATTGTTGCCAGATTTCTGGGTACAATGCCGTTCCTGATTTTGGAGAATCCTACGCCACAGTGATTACGTCACACGTATATTATGTAAACTAGTCAATTATGAGGATCTATGGATCTGCACTTGTCCCAAAAATATTGATCCATCCACAGATCATCTCTATATATTATTACTGTGTCAGTATCAATATGACATAAGTCAAACTGGCCTGGACATTTTATGGAGATACTGGGATATCCATATGGCAGGGGACAAACATTAATTTAACACTGATGAAAGACAAGTGCTGTTAAATTCTGTCTATGAAGCTATATGACATCTTTGAAAAAGTTCATCTGCTACACAATACAGTACAACTAGAGGCCCTCACATCTAAAACGTCAGGCTGCGGCCGCTCACACCACTCACACGCTGTGCCCCCAATCCAACCAATATGCCCATATATGGAGATCTCTGTATCTGTCAATCCTTATCCATGTTATGCCCAAAGATAAGATAAGAAGATCAACATCTGTTTTTAAGTCCGGAGACAGATAAGATGAGATATGTAGTGGAGGGTCTCTCTATCAACTAAGGGGGAGGTATGCTTGCATTCCCAACTCACATGGTTTTAAAAATGTTTGTTTGAAAAGTAATTTAAATGTTAAATGGCAAAAGGTTATTTTTCATCAAGTGAAATAATTAATCTATACAGTATATATATCTGCACATGGAGTTAAATTTAGTATTTTTTTTCCAATCTGTATGGTAGAGTATTTTAATACAATAATTGGAGTGGTTGTATTTTGTCTCCCTGCTCTTCTATTGCGACATTTAGATTGTGTCAAAGCCAAAGGTCATGTTCTCACCTAGACACAGGATCTGACACAAATTTTGGCCTAATGGTCAAGATTCAACTTATCCTGTGAGCAAGCAGGCAGGCTCTATTAGCTCAGTGGTAAAAATGTCAGCAGCAAACCAGGTTCAAATCCGGGGTAGAAGAGGAAAGTTACATAATGAGGAGTGCATACAGTCAGTGTATTTTAAATATGCTCCCATTATAATCTATTGCCTATGCAAATGTAGTTGATACTGTAATCTATACTGTAGGTGTAGCAACTATGTTTTTGTTTTTTTTCAGTGAATCTCTCACGCTAAAATTGTACTTGTGAAAGTGTTTATGGGTTGCGTATTTAAAAATTGGTAGTTCCATTTCCCGGTAAAGCAGCTCAAGACAGTGACCAGTTTGACTTTGGCTTTAGTCTAGTAAATCTAGGGAAAAAATACACTCAGGTTGGACAAAATTTTATTATTTAGTTGTTCAACTGATTCTGTTAGGAAATTAGGTCTACTAGCCAGGATAGAAAATCTACCATGATCTGCTCACTGCAAATACCCACAGTGGCCAAATCAAGTTGGGCTCCCATCGACTTTGTATACAGGAGGAAAATACCCAGAAAATAAATCAGCTTTAAGTAGGATGTGAGGGGTTTAACTAGGGGTTTGTCATGATGCTGAATCCATTGCAAGCATTTGTTTTGCACAAAAAACATTCCTTGGGCTAAAAATGGCCCCAGAAAATGATGGTTTAGTGATGAAAAGTGATGAGTCATCAAAGAAATTATCTTTTGTTGGCGTTTTCTGGGGCCAATGAATGTTTTTTGTGCAAAACAAATGCTTGCAATGGATTCAGCATCATGACAAACCCCTAGTTAGACCCGTCACATCCTACTTAAAGATTTTTTTCTGGGTATTTTCCTCCTGTATAGAAAGTCGATGGGAGCCCAACTTGATTTGGCCACTGTGGGTATTTGCAGTGAGCAGATCATGGTAGATTTTTTTATCCTGGCTAGTAGATTTAATTTCCTAACAGAATCAGTTGAAAAACTAAATAATAAAATTTTGTCCAACCTCTGCCTTAATTTTATCGGACTACTTGTCTCTAATAGTGATCTTTATAAATGCTTCACAAATAAGAAGACAACTGCTCTGAGTAGCCCGACGGTGCGTTGCGGGTTCGAGTACCGTTCCAGACGACCTTTGCTCGTTGTCTCTCCCCATCTCTCCCTCTCTATTTCCTGTCCATCATTGCTGTAGTGTACACTATCAATTAAAGGCAGAAAAGCCAACAAATATGGCTTAAAAATATATAATCGTATTTTGTGTATATGCATGTTGACTACAAGATTAACAAGTTGTCATTTTCTGGGTTTACACAGATATGGCTCTTGTCTTTAAGAGTTGAGAGTCTTGACATGACATACCATATTATCTACAGGTTTACAGGGTTATGTTCTGAGTTGCTTCTCCTCTCTCCTGACTGACAGTCCTATTGATGTAAGAAGCATTGCATCCAACTGAGTGAATCCAACAAAACTAAAGATCGACTGTCACTCACTGCTTCTTTCTTCTTCTTTTTTTTTACATACACTATCAGACACATTTGGCCAGTTACTGAGGCAGTGATGAATTTGTCCTATTTGTAAAATCCAAATAGCTTTCAGTCTCAGTAAAGAGTTGTTTTCCCCCCATTCTCCCTGTGTTGGCTGTGATCCATCAATAATTAAACTGTGCCATTCAAAAAGCTGAGATGCTCAGATTTACAATCATGTCTAGCATAAGTGGGAGTTGAAACTAGCTTTGAAGATTTTCTATTGTAAAATGTACACAATACATAAGGTCTACTCTACAGTAGTCATATTGTATACACAATTATCACAGCTTCTGACAGATATGCCTGCTGGTGTCAATAGTAACATTAGTGCACATTTCAAACAGTGCTGTTCAAGCATAGGCAATTTCAGTTGACCTTGGAGTGTACTGGAATTGAAAAATGAAAGGCTGCTCAATGATGAGCATAATACACCTTTGTTTCTCACTGCTCTCACTCGAAATTTCAAAAATGTAAAAAATAAAGGAATAGAAATGTTGTCCAAAGCTTGTCCAACCACGGGCAGGCTTATGGTAAATAAATGGCATTTACAATATATACTTCCCTTTTTACCCATTCACACACACATTCACAAACCAACAACAGAGGCAGCCATACAAGGTACCAACCTACTCATCTCATAGGACAGGAGCAGTTAAAGGGATATTCCACTTTCAAAAAAACATTTGGTCATTTTATCGTCTAATGAGGCTTTTGTGAATACCCTGGACAGTTTTTAATTAGCTTGATTCAATATTTAGATATTTGATATTTATTGTATCAGACACTCCCCCACCCAAGGCCCATTCCTATACAAACACATTGTAACTTCTAACTCCATTCATCAAAAACGCCCGTCTTTTTTTTCTGGTAACTCATACTACCCTCCTAATACGTGAGCTGGCCGTATTTTTTCATTTACTTTTTTTCATTTAAACCACTACGGTAAGGCTTTATGTATCGCTCTGAATTAACTTGCCTACAGCAGCCAAATACCAGAAAAGAAGCACAGAATAAAGATACACTTAAAAACGAACAATTTATATTGAGTTATAATTAAACACATAAAAAAGGCTGCAGCTGCAAGTTTCCAGTCCAAGATCTCTTCAAGTCTGTTGTGGCAACCAGTGAGCCGTGAGCGGTTCAGATAGACAGCGTTTGATGTGGTGTAATAAACATGCTATATTGTGGTCACAGAACTAACCAGGCTGCCCACCCTTATCCAGAGACAACACACAGGACAAACAAACACCATCACTGTCTGTCCACTTGAGAACCCGCCAGCCAATCATTACTGCTCAACAAGCAAAGCACTTAGCAACATCAGCTGTGCCTGGCGGTGGCTTGTCGCTGCATGAAACCTGACACTGTTGAAGTCTGTCTTAGGGCTATTTGTCCTATTTGCTCTGTTTGGACTGTGGTGTCACCAGACAGGATAGACATCGAACCTCAGGGGAGTACCTTCTTATGATAATAACAATATAAGGACAGACCAAATCTAGACCCGTGCCGGATCGCATTCGCTATATACAAAGTTTGATGATATTTCTCTCTAACTACATTTAATCTACTCTAATGGACTGTTCATTGCTTTTCCCCCCAAACTGAGGATGTTTTGAATATCTTCTTTTGTATTGTACATGATCCGAGTAAAGACCATATTTAAAAGGTCAATGATTAAATTTTTGGAAAAGTTAAAATATCAGTGTCTGATGCGTAATCAGATTCTACTGCACATGACATAGCCGATTCAAAGCAGGGGAATAAAATGCACCCATGGACATTTAATAAAATGTCTCAGAGGTCAAATATAATAAATAATTACTTTTACTCAATTTCATTTTTATCATGTTAGCCATCATTACTATGATTGTGTGATAGATTATACTGAGTAAGAAACGCACCCTCCTGTTTTTAGTGCCAATAATCTGTCTCTTTCATTTCTTACTTTTTCTCTCACCTGGCCTCCCCACATAAACCCCTAAGAGTCACCTGGGGTGAAAATTTGGCAAAAATAGCAAATCTATAATCTCACAACACAACATGATTGATGTAAATCATCTATGTTCGCTAAAGTAAAAATCAAACCTCGGTTCGAAGTGGAGCGGTGAATCTGTGTGTGTGTGTGTGTGTGTGTGTGTGTGTGTGTGTGTGTGTGTGTGTGTGTGTGTGTGCGTGTGTGTTTGTGCCTGCACAACAGCGCCCCTCCTTTAACTTGTGTGGCCACTCAAGGTATTGCCAGGCTACAGACATACCCAGCCAGCCAGCCAGCCAGCCAGCCAGCCACATAGCCAGCCAGCCACAGACATACCTGTCTATTGGGAGCGCTTTCACCGCTCCAAAAAGGATGGGACCAATAAAGACCCCTGGGGAAGACTAGTCAACAACGGGTTTAAGTGGTTAACAGCCAAGTTTCTATACATGGATGGTTTTCTGTGCAGTACTATTCTTTTGCTGCATGCATGTCAGTGCACTCCCCTAACCTTGCGTTTCTCCTTTTACTCTCAAGTCTCTTTCAGCTCTTCTGTCCTTCAGCATGTTTTACTCTTTGCCACTTCCTCTTTCCTCTGCTACACAACAAGACATGCTGGTTTGTTCTTTTAACTAGTTAACAGATGCAGCAGCAAGGTTCAAGTCACACTGTCCAGTGGTGTCCTATTTCACAATCTCAAAAACCATCCTGCTCTGCCGTCGCTTTTTATTGATGATTGTAAATGTCTTCAGCCAGTTCTATACACACTGGTGTTGCTTTAGTGTGTACACTAACACTAGTATTTTTCTACCATTATGGGAGTGAATGATCTCAAATTGTTGTGGTGTCTCACTGTCTCCAAATATCCACCTCCTGGGATGTTTTCAAGATATAAGTGCATGAGTAAAATTATTTGTTTTCAGTTCCTCAATGAGTACAAGCAGAATAACTCTAACCCTAAAGAAATAGCTATGTGTGCACAGTTATCATAGCACACATTGTGCAGCTTTTGAAGATGCTGTGTTCATGCATGGGTCCTTTCTCACACATACAGTATATACATAACAGACACCAGCTATCAGAGAAGGAAGAATCACATTTAACCGGAAGATGTTATTTTGCAGAAAGCACTAAAAGAAAAGCCCACAACAATCATGCCTGGGGTCCTACAGAGCAGAGCGGTGGAAAAAATACATTTCACTGAAAGACAAAAACCTTAATTCATTTGAATAAGTGCTATGACAACTCAGATTGTCAAATATAATATACTTGTGATGAATATCATCTGAATATGATCCTGCAGTTTATTAATTAGTTAATAAGCTTATCATTTTTTGATACATTAAAAAAAACATTCTTTCTGCTTCTGTAACACAAAAGTCCCCCTTATTCATGTTCATCTTATCTAATAGTGAATAAGATGGGAGAGGTGATTCACTGTGGCACTGACGTCTGATATTCGCACTGTTTTTGCCTAAATGAAACAGCCATCATGTCCTAGTTCCGTTTTTCTCAATAATTATGTTACAATACCAAAGGATCAAGCCTCATTGTTAATGAGGGGAAAGATTATTTCATTCTGGACTAGTCCAAATCGAGAACAAATGTATTGTCTTAAAGCAGGTGATATGGATGCTTTGCCTTGATAGATAGTCACCTTTATTATCCCAAGAGGGAAATTCAGTGGACCATGGTGCTCGACTTTCATGAGAACAAAACGCACTGAATGTAACTGAACTAACAGAATTGGTTTGTTTACAAGAGCTTGGTAATGACGTCATATGAACAGCTATACGACTCCTGTATGGCGAAATTGTGGAGAAATGTGTACATTGTCAATACATCTCTTCAAGAGCCACTAGAAGATTTGGATCATCAATTCAACTTGAAAGGTCATTGCTGCCCATCCCCTTGATGACACATTCGGTGACAATAGGTAACTAAATGGAGCCATTTGTCCCTCACCTTCAGGGTTGTTGAGGTGTGAGATAACGACACATGATTTC
The DNA here is from genome assembly GCF_963921795.1 of Nannobrachium achirus. Taxonomy (NCBI): domain Eukaryota; kingdom Metazoa; phylum Chordata; class Actinopteri; order Myctophiformes; family Myctophidae; genus Nannobrachium; species Nannobrachium achirus. The sequence goes on from NC_137817.1 coordinate 36,611,605, forward strand.
CCTGCAAGCCGACCTTATACTGCCGTTTAAAGCATAACCTGACATGAGAATGTAGGTGAGAAGATCAAAACTAATGACTTTAGAAACGCCTTCAATGCCGAAGGTCGTTGTGCATTATTACCTGTCCATACACCTTGGGCATGGACGGTTCTGCAGCAGCGCTCCGGCGGTTCCGATGCAGCGGGTCAACGTCCCAACCCTCCCCGCTGTCCCTGGCACTACGGGCGGCACGGCGCAGCTCCGCGCCTCCTCCTCCTCCGCCTCCTCCTCCTCCGGCTGGTGAAGAATCCTCTGCAGCGTTTATCGTAACAAATCCTCTGTCCTGCGGCAGCACGTAGTGCGGATTCCGATGGAGACTCGTGGAGGAACTTGTTCTGAAAGCGCAGAGGAATAACACACATATTGCACAGCGAAGAGACGGCAGCATCTTCTCTGTCTCCGTTGTCGCCATGTTTGTGTATGTTTCGGTGTGTGTTCGGCGAAGGTAGATTCTAGATCCCATAGCCCGTTGGGGCGGTTGGTTCGCGTTGTGATTGGCTAAAGGGTTGTCAGGGTGACTCCTTAAGAAAAAAAAAGAAAAAGAAAAAGGATGCTGATTTTCTCCGCCAGGCCGAAGGCCAAGGACAGAGATGATGTTTTTGCCCCTGTCTTGTGTTCTGTCAGCTGCTGGCAGATGTCTGTGGCTGTGCAGTGTCAGTGTGCATGTGCAATGTCTCTTTGAATCCATTCCAGAGCTAATCGTGGAAACTACTTGGTAGCACTTTAAACTAAGGTGCTGTTAATAAACCGATCATCAGCGCCAATTTCTTTGTGCAGCTATAGTTTGGTATTGGCTAAAGAAATCACTGCATACATTCCACATGTTTTGTCCCTTGGATTCATTGGACCATGACAAAACTCCCCATATTATGCCTATGGCTGCCTTATACATATACTCCTACTCCTACAGTTGTACAAAATCCACACAACTTCAGACACAACTGAACTTGCTACACAATATCTGTGATAAACATATGATACACATTTTTATATATTCCATGTTTATTGTCTCCACCAGCCGAAGGCTGAGGGAGAGTATGTTTTCCCCTCCGTCCGTCCGTCCGTCCGTCCGTCCGTGCGTGCGTCCGTCCGTGCGTGCGTCCGTCCGTGCGTCCGTCCGTCCGTGCGTGCGTCCGTCCGTGCGTCCTCGCAGTTTGTGAGCAGCTAATCTCCGGCGCCGTTGGCCCGGTCGCTGCCAAAGTTAGCACACACACTCCCTGGATGCCAATTCAGAACCTCTGCCCCACATTTTTGAAATCAGCCTCATGGTGGCGCTATAACAGGCCGATTTGTGTGGCCTGGTTGTTACCAGCTAATCTCCGGCGCCGTTGGCCCGATCGCCGCCAAACTGAGCACACACACTCCCTGGATGCCAAATCAGAACCTCTGCCCCACATTTTTCAAATCAGCCTCATGGTGGCGCTATAACAGGCCGATTTGTGTGGCCTGGTGGAGACCTGTGCTCGGAAGAGCACTGCTTCTAGTTATAGATAAATTGGCTTCCAAAGTTTGCAGGAGGCGCCGAAATGTGGATCTCACATTGTCTGATAAACCCCAATTTGAATCAAATGTTGAGGGGCCACTACGCCTGTGGTTCTCAAAGTGTTGTCCAGGGACCCCCAGGGTCCTGGGGGCAAAAATAGTTTAATAGGCTACTACAGCATCACAACCACTTTATCCATATACTGTATGTTGGCTATTATTCAAGCTCACAGGCCGTCACTTTGTGCCCTGCTGCAAGCTTGTACATCTGCTATTTTTGAATAAAAAATAATAAACATCAAAAGTGTTTGGACAAAACCTTTTCAGACGGGATATGTGGCCAAATACATACATTTTCAATGCAACAAATGTCACTGTTTGTTGCAGAAACATTGCTTTATTTTACCAGTCTTCAGCAAATTTGGTCAGGCAATGTGACAATGAGTGTCAAACTGTTTTTGATATTCCATAGCAGTAATTGGGTCCAAAATTTGTGGAGGAGGCATATTTTTTACAAACACAACTGGGTCCAATTAACTGCTTGGCTTCATGTGGATGTCAGACTTCATTTGACCAGTCTATGATTACCCATACATTCGTGGACACTAAGTACACTTTGGAGGTATTTTTATATGAATTTCAATAATTTGGCTTCTACTCCACTACATCTCAGAGGCAAATACTGCACTACAATTATTTGAAAACTTTAGTTACCCACTAGATTATTACAAAACACACATTAACTACTTCAGCCTTATAATTCAAAATATTTAACATCCAATGAAGCTCAAATTTAAATTCCATGCTTTGGGGTCTATATAGGATGCATCTCCAAAAGCTCCTTCACTTTTGCCCATAGCTGACTTAATTGTCTTCATTCATTGAACAAAAACCTCAAATATTTACAAACTCGGATACAAGTTAAGATATTTTTGGGCAGGTGTACGTCACACATGCACTCACCCACTAGTTGAGAATATTGTGAAGGATGAGCCAGTGGTGGAAAATATCAATACCACCATGTAGAAAATACTGTTACTCGTAATGGTTCATATGTTTTTTGCAACACTTAACAAACATGCATTTTTCTTCTGTGTTGTCAATGGGCTGTTCTTGCTGAGACAGTCTGATCACATTCTGCATTGCCTTTCTCAATCACCAGAAGAAGAGTTTGGTCTTTCTCCAGAGCAAAATATACACGTCAGTTTTCACTGTTCCTAGCCTGAAGCTCCTGTAATCCATGCCCCAATAACGAATCCTCTTTCCTCTTTCAGCTGTTTTCCACTTGCTATTCTTGATCCAAGATCAGGGTAATTTCTATTCATACATTTATAACATACAATCATTGTCTCCACCAGCCGAAGGCTGAGGGAGAGTATGTTTTCCCCTCCCTCCGTCCGTCCGTCCGTCCGTGCGTCCGTCCGTGCGTGCGTCCGTCCGTGCGTCCTCGCAGTTTGTGAGCAGCTAATCTCCGGCGCCGTTGGCCCGGTCGCTGCCAAAGTTAGCACACACACTCCCTGGATGCCAATTCAGAACCTCTGCCCCACATTTTTGAAATCAGCCTCATGGTGGCGCTATAACAGGCCGATTTGTGTGGCCTGGTTGTTACCAGCTAATCTCCGGCGCCGTTGGCCCGATCGCCGCCAAACTGAGCACACACACTCCCTGGATGCCAAATCAGAACCTCTGCCCCACATTTTTCAAATCAGCCTCATGGTGGCGCTATAACAGGCCGATTTGTGTGGCCTGGTGGAGACCTGTGCTCGGAAGAGCACTGCTTCTAGTTATAGATAAATTGGCTTCCAAAGTTTGCAGGAGGCGCCGAAATGTGGATCTCACATTGTCTGATAAACCCCAATTTGAATCAAATGTTGAGGGGCCACTACGCCTGTGGTTCTCAAAGTGTTGTCCAGGGACCCCCAGGGTCCTGGGGGCAAAAATAGTTTAATAGGCTACTACAGCATCACAACCACTTTATCCATATACTGTATGTTGGCTATTATTCAAGCTCACAGGCCGTCACTTTGTGCCCTGCTGCAAGCTTGTACATCTGCTATTTTTGAATAAAAAATAATAAACATCAAAAGTGTTTGGACAAAACCTTTTCAGACGGGATATGTGGCCAAATACATACATTTTCAATGCAACAAATGTCACTGTTTGTTGCAGAAACATTGCTTTATTTTACCAGTCTTCAGCAAATTTGGTCAGGCAATGTGACAATGAGTGTCAAACTGTTTTTGATATTCCATAGCAGTAATTGGGTCCAAAATTTGTGGAGGAGGCATATTTTTTACAAACACAACTGGGTCCAATTAACTGCTTGGCTTCATGTGGATGTCAGACTTCATTTGACCAGTCTATGATTACCCATACATTCGTGGACACTAAGTACACTTTGGAGGTATTTTTATATGAATTTCAATAATTTGGCTTCTACTCCACTACATCTCAGAGGCAAATACTGCACTACAATTATTTGAAAACTTTAGTTACCCACTAGATTATTACAAAACACACATTAACTACTTCAGCCTTATAATTCAAAATATTTAACATCCAATGAAGCTCAAATTTAAATTCCATGCTTTGGGGTCTATATAGGATGCATCTCCAAAAGCTCCTTCACTTTTGCCCATAGCTGACTTAATTGTCTTCATTCATTGAACAAAAACCTCAAATATTTACAAACTCGGATACAAGTTAAGATATTTTTGGGCAGGTGTACGTCACACATGCACTCACCCACTAGTTGAGAATATTGTGAAGGATGAGCCAGTGGTGGAAAATATCAATACCACCATGTAGAAAATACTGTTACTCGTAATGGTTCATATGTTTTTTGCAACACTTAACAAACATGCATTTTTCTTCTGTGTTGTCAATGGGCTGTTCTTGCTGAGACAGTCTGATCACATTCTGCATTGCCTTTCTCAATCACCAGAAGAAGAGTTTGGTCTTTCTCCAGAGCAAAATATACACGTCAGTTTTCACTGTTCCTAGCCTGAAGCTCCTGTAATCCATGCCCCAATAACGAATCCTCTTTCCTCTTTCAGCTGTTTTCCACTTGCTATTCTTGATCCAAGATCAGGGTAATTTCTATTCATACATTTATAACATACAATCATTGTCTCCACCAGCCGAAGGCTGAGGGAGAGTATGTTTTCCCCTCCCTCCGTCCGTCCGTCCGTCCGTGCGTCCGTGCGTCCGTGCGTGCGTCCGTGCGTCCTCGCAGTTTGTGAACAGCTAATCTCAGTCACCGTTGGCCCGATCGCTGCCAAACTGAGCACACACACTCCCTGGATGCCAATCTAGAACCTCTGCCCCACATTTTTCAAATCAGCCTCATGGTGGCGCTATAACAGGCCGATTTGTGTGGCCTGGTTGTTACCAGCTAATCTCCGGCGCCGTTGGCCCGATCGCTGCCAAACTGAGCACACACACTCCCTGGATGCTAATTCAGAACCTCTGCCCCACATTTTTTAAATCAGCCTCATGGTGGCGCTATAACAGGCCGATTTGTGTGGCCTGGTGGAGACCTGTGCTCGTTTTTTCTCCACTCACTCATTCAGGTCAATCAAATTTCAGGAAGGCCATGAAGGCCAGTGGCCTTAATGCCCCAGCTGACTGTACCACTTTCTCCTCTGGCTCTGATTTGATTGATTGAAGACTTTATTAGAAGAAGTTTGCATAGGTAAAAGTACAGTTTCATGACAGTACAGTTCACTGGTACACGGTCTACTAAAAGGAGATCCTAGAAAAGACTAAGCTTATTTCCATAGGAAACCATCTTTCTTGTCAATATATAGACAGTAGACACCGGTGTCTCTTGTCATGTAGACATCAGTGTCTTTTGTTGAGATTCTTAAATCTTAACTTAAGTCTTAAGTAATCTTTAAACCAATTCAGTGACATTGATTGGTGCAGGGCTGAGCATGTATCAGATTGTAAATACCATCCTTTATCTATTTCACTGCAGATTAAGTTATCATTCCTAACCCTTAAATTCAACAAATTCTTAAAATCATGTTTTATTTGATGGCCTTCCTGCCCTGGCATTCGGCCAAGCCTTGCTCCTAAAATGACCAATATTTTTCCAGGCCTGGCCAACACAAAAGAAAGAAAATCATGTCAACTACAGACATGTCACATGGCTGTACTTCTGGGAATACCAGTCCACTCGCCCTAATTCACACTTGCCCTCTTTTTTTACGCCGACCTCACGACGACCGCTTGGTGGGGCGGTTCTTAATCTTGTATTCTTGTAGGCTTATTTGTTTTTACTGAGGATAAGGTTAGAAATAATTAAATACGTTTAGGATTAAACATATTTTACTGAGGTTAAGATTGAATAGGGTTAGATTACCGAGGTTACGTTTAGGAATACCAGGCAGCAGAGGCGGCTCCAGGGGGGGCTTCAGGGGGCTTTAGCTCCCCCTGGTGAAGGCGTAGCACCCCCTAAGCCCCCCCACCCCACAAACCCAATTGTGATGAAAAATATTTAAGGAATAATTTAATAAAATATATATGAATATGTGAAATACAATTGACTGACTTATATGTACACCATACTATAAAATCATACTTTTTATGCTGGAAAGCATCTTCAGCAAAAACCCTATCTGATCACCTGCAGTCCTCAGATTTCGTCCGGAAACTGCTAATGATCTGATCTGTTCAGTTATCCACACCCCAAGCGAGTGAATCTCGTTTGTCATATTAGTACTAGCCCTTACCCGTTCAAAGATATGAGCTCCAAAATGATGTGCAGTGTGTGGGTTATGGGATGTGCACTGTGCATACAGTATATGAGGGATGGAAAGTAACTTTAACTGGTGCTTGCATGATAATATGTAGGAGCATCAATGTAAGAAATACCCGTTTCGTTTAATGGCTACCCAACCCGCCCACGCACACACCCGCCTGCCTGCACACACACACACACACACACACACACACACACACACACACACACACACACACACACACACACACACACACACACACACACACACACACACACACACACACAGAGAGAGATGGTTAAACATGTTGCCTCATGCTAGATGCAGAATAGATGAGCCTCAAGCTAGATGCAGAATAGATAGTAGATACACCATAAAAATGCTAATATACAGCATACGATTTGTGAAAGTGACAAACGGGCTTCACAGTTATGTCAGGTGTGTTCATATGCTAATGGTGATGCGATTTCAGATCAATTGCTCCAGCCACTGAGGAGAAACGCTGTGACAGACACTCACTCACTCAGACAGACATTCGCAAAATTATAGTAGGTATAGATATTCAGTATTGTTTGTTGCCTAAAAAAGCCAGCTCCCCCATAGCCCCCCCAGTCACAATTCTCTGGAGCCGCCGCTGCCAGGCAGAGACTGTCTGCTTCCACGGGTGACCCTTTCAGGATGACTAGTGGTACGCGGTCATGTCCCATCTTCTCAGAGAATGGATGCTGCATTCAGCCTCAGGTGTGACCTCGATGGTCACACTGCTGTTCCCACTTCCCAGCTGGTGTAGGGCTGTTGTAGTGAAGAGACATGACATCTGTGGAAAAAGAGTGAGTTTGTACAGACATGAAGAGCATGAATTCAATAGGTAGAGTAAAAAAATACAATGACTTTACTTCTTTCTTTTTTCTTTCTTTCTTTCTTTGCTTGTTTTTTCCGCTTAAAATAAATCTGCCAAACGGAGCGAATCAGTCTGGATTCCTTGGAGGCTATATGGGGTCCGCTTGCAATATCCTCACGGCCCACCAGTGGGCCCTGGCCCACACAGGTTGGGAATAGCAGAGATAGATAGATAGAGGCCGACCTGTACTGAGAAAAGATGCAGCACCCTGAACCCACAGACTGTAGTTTCCCATCACGTCCTGTAGCGCCCTCTCCTGGTACAGCAGTCTATTGCTCTCTTTCACATCAAAGGTTTGATTGATTGAAGGCTTTATTAGAAGTTTGCATAGGAAAATGTACAGATTCATGACGGTACAGTTCACTGGTACAAGGTCTACTAAAAGGAGATCCATGAAAAGACTAAGCTTATTTCAACAGGAAACCATTTAAGTATCTCATATAACATTGAATGACAGACAAATAGAACACAGTAGGCCTACTATGCAGTAGATATAAAGAAAAGGAAAAAAAAGAAAACAGTAAACTGTCTAAACAAACAGTAAGTATATACAAGGAAGGGGCAGGGGAGGGGAGGGTTGGGCTAGGTTTTTACCAGTTGCGAACGGCTGCTGCCTGTAAGTGGTTTTTCAGGGCAATTTTAAAGGATGCTAGAGATCCACACTCCTTTATGGCCTTCGGTAAGGCATTCCACATTTTTGTGGTATAGCAGAAGAACGAGTTTGACCCTTTCTTTGAGTTGACTCTGGGTTGAACGTGATCTGTGGCACTGCCTCTGGTGTTGTAATTATGGACATCCTTAAAGCTATACTGTGTAAGATGCCCAACTAGTGGTCATTAGCCCTATAGCAAACCGCGGTCGCGTCCGCGTCTTTCGGCCGTTTTTCGTACCTTCAGACCCCCGCGTCTGCCTCCACCTCGCTGAGATCTATCTTTTGAGGGGTCCCTTGTTCCTGTGCGTTCAGTAATTCGAGAGATACGGACTCCTTCACCCTGCCTGGTAGGCGAAATTACCTAGAGAAGGGATGGTACAAACGGGCGACAACAAATATGGCTGCCATAGCGACCCCACTTCAAGATGCGCTGTGATTGGCCGGCAGTTGTATAACCCTCGCTGTGATTGGCCGGTAGTGTGATGACGCAATTTTGGCGCGAGATCCGGTCCCCGGCAAGGATCGCAGTTTACATATATAGAGAAGGCTTTACAGGCTGAAATTCACGGAGTGGGTGTTCTAAAACTTTAGCGATTTAACAGTTAGGACAATTTTAAGATTTGTTTTATAAAAAAAGTTACATGGTACAACTTTAACGTTTATAAAGTATTTTGACAGGTATTTGGGTATCATAGTGGTGTAGTGTATCTTGTACACCAGGCCCATTGCAAGTTGCTGTACTCTGTCGTCTACTCTGAGCCACCCCACTTTTAACTGGTGAGTAGCGGTGAGGTGAGTCTGATAGGGAAGGTTAAGCAGGACCCTAATTAGTTTATTTTGGGCTGTTTGGAGTTTAGTTTTTAGGGCTTGTGGGGCGTCACGATACCATACGTGGACTCCGTAGTCAAAGAGGGGCTGGATTGTTGCACCAGCTATGGTCTTCAGTGTGTTGAAGTTGACCATTGGGGCGATCCTCTGTAGGAAACGAGTTCGTTGGTTGATTTTTTTTATTACTTTAGAAGTCATCTTTTCGCTGGAAAGATTAGCTTCAAGGATACATCCTAAGTAAGAGATTTTGTTTTTTCGTGTTATGACCTTGTCACCCACTTTGATTGTGAAGTCATCTACCTTTTTGAGGTTATGATTTGATCCAAAGAGGATGGACTCGGTTTTTCCCAGGTGAATTGACAATTTGTTGTCGTTAAGCCATGTGCAGATCTTACTCAGTTCAGAGTTAAGTGTCTTTTCAACCTGCAAGTGGTCCTTGCCCGAGACTAGGAGAGCCGAGTCATCCGCGAACAGGAACAGGTTGCAGCAGTGTCGCCAGATGGGAAATGTTGAATTATCGTACCGGAGGCTCAGAATTATCGTATTTGACATGAAACTATCGTACACAGCCAAAAAAGAGAAATCACTTGCGTAAAAACGTAATTTCACCCAAAAATGCGTCTTTAGTGTAAACGACCTTGTTTGAGACTCCTGCGTGACAAAAACGCAACAGATATGCTGCGTGGAGGCAGGGAACTTCCTGGAGCTTACACAAATAAAAGCCTGAAACTGGTCTGGAAAGATGCAACCGGTGTTTTTAATGCCTCAAAGTACAGATCTAGGGTCAGATTGACTGATTTCCTGGCTTATTTTGAGACGCCAAACCAGATCCCAGATCAGCAGCCAGGGAAAATAGCGAATTCACGCTCTTTTGGGTGATATGCCGAAATTATCGTACATTTGGGCATTTTTGGAATTATTGATCGTACATCGTACAGAGGGTCAAATTATCGTACAAATACGATAATTATCGTACGTCTGGCAACACTGGGTTGCAGTCGCAAGCAGATGCCATGTCGTTCACGTATATTAGGAACAACAGAGGTCCCAGTATGCTACCTTGAGAAACACCACAGCTTACTGGGAGGGGGGGGGGGGGGACAGGGTACCGCTAATCTCCGTTGTGGTACGGGCTGAAGAAGACAAAGCAGAGTTGCGAGCCAGGGCCTGAGCCACTGTGTTGGGGTTCCCAAACTTTTCATCTTGAGATGAAAAGTTTGAAAATTTACATTTAATGTCTGCCAGTGACCCAAACTTACAAAGATACATTATGAAGCCCTATTTCCAAAATAGTAAGTTCACAACAATGAACGTGTAATTTTTCACAATTTGTTTTTATTTTTGAAAATGTTATGAAATTGTTTCATCATTGTGGGCTCGCCTATTGGCGAGCACACTTTAGATATTGTCATTATTGTGGGCTCGCCTGTAAGGCGAGCACACTTTAGATATTGTCATTGTGGGCTCGCCTATAAGGCGAGCACACTTTAGATATTGTCATTATTGTGTGCTCGCCTATAAGGCGAGCACACTCTAGATATTGTCATTGTGGGCTCGCCTATAAGGCGAGCACACTCTAGATGTTGTCATTATTTATTTATTAGTGTGGTTGCCCAACAGGGCAACACACTATAGTTCTAGGGAAACTTTATTTCTTTCTTTCTTTCTTTCTATACTAACTAGGGTAACCAAAAGTTTGACGGCTTTCTTCGCCCACAGTTTTTGCGCCACACATTCGCGCCATATGTCAAATCGACCGGCTTCATCGGGAATCGTGTGCTATGATTTTGCTAAGAGAAAAATTGTATAGTTTAATTGATATTAATTTATTAGTGAATTAATTTTCCCCATTGACTTATAATGGGAATCGCAAAAACTCACATTCATGTATTTTTCTCTCGCAAACCATAGGGGCTACAGTTTCAAAACTTGGAGAGGAGATTCATAATAATTGTAAGAATTAATAAAAAAATAATTACATCAGTCGGCCACATGGTGGCGCTATAACACCCCACTTTACGTTTTGCCCTATAACTCTTGAACCGTAGGTCGGAAAATTAAAATTCCTTTTTCCCTGGATTCCTTGGGTCATGACGCATCTCCTCATATAGGCCACGCCCATTTGCGTCAGGATAGATTTTCCGCCATTTTGAATTTTCTTCAAAACACACTTTTTGCTCCTTTTCCTACATATTTTCTCCAAATGTCACAAAAATCGGTACACATGATCTCTGGACCCATGCGATGAACATATTCAAGCGATATTTCGATAGTCCATACCGTTCGTCCGTAACAGGATTCCAAAGTTAGCGGGAGGGGCCCGTTTAGCAAAAAATAGCCATAAATCCGGAACGAAACATCCAGTCAACACCACATTTTAACCACTAGTCGGGGGTGGTATACTCAACAAATCCCCAAAAGCATTTCCATTTCGACCCATAGGGGGCGCCGGGCAACCACACTCGCAATTTCCCAAATTGCACATTTTCTAGTTTGTTTATCTATCATACTGTAGACGGGAACTTCGGTTCCTTTCTACTCCTACATACTTAGTGAGAAAATGAAAATAAAAACATCATTGTGTTCAGTTTACAGTGGCGAAGTGTGCTATTATTTTCTATAGCAATCGGCCAAATGGTGGCGCTGTAGGAAGCCTTCGAAAGTGCGAACTTTGAACAGGTATAGCTCATGCTGTGTTTGAGTTACAGTCATGAAACCTGTATACACGTATGCGTCTCCTCATGCCGAACAACTTTTACCCTCTAACTTTTGACCTCTGACCTTTAGGTCTCCCACAATTCGGAATTATATGAAAAACAGTAAAAATCTATCTCCTCCTGGGTTTTTTTCGTTACGCGCACGAAACTTTTTTCACATGAACTTTGGACCAATACGGTCAGATTGATCAACCAGATTTTTTTTAAAGTGAAATATAATTTTTTAATAATTTAATCAATATTGCGGTTTTATGCAAATTATTCTTCGGCCTCTAAATCATACATGCAAAGTTACACGTTCATGGCATTTGGCAAAGATGTGGAGGGTTAGTCAAAGTATCACTGAAACCAATTTTATTCCAATCGGCCAAAGGGGGGTGCTATACGAAGCGTCTGAAAATTCAAACTTCAAACGGGCATAAGTCATGACTCGTTTCGTTTGAAGACATGCAACTTGTTACACGCGTGCTTTGACTCAAGCGGAAGACATATGTGTCGTTGTTAAGTAAGCTCCGCCCTTCAATTTTCCGCCATTTTGAGCAGTTTGTAAAATGCGTAAACCCGCTTTTATTCTGGAATTTTCGCGTCACGTGCACAAAACTTTTTTTACGTGAACTTTGGACCGATATCTAAAGATCTGTCAGATCGGATTTCTTTAACATTGAAACATGCTTTTTGGAGCTGTGTGAAGCACAGGCTACCTATACGTGGCCGTGTGGGTCTGTGTGTGTGTGTGTGTGTGTGTGTGTGTGTCTGTATGTAGCCTGAACTTCCTAAACTTCGGCACGCTACTAGTCCCACAGTTTTGCCACCACACACTCGCGCCATATGTCAAATCGACCGGCTTACTCGGGAATCGTGGGCTAGTAACTTGCTAAGAGAAAGGTTCAATAGTTTAATTGATATTAATTTATTAGTGAATTAATTTTCCCCATTGACTTATAATGGGAATCGCAAAAACTCACATTCAATTATTTGTCTCTCGCAAACCATAGGGGCTAGAGTTTCAAGACTTGGAGAGGAGGTTCATAATGATTTCAAGGATTAAATAAAAAATAATTGTGTCATTTGGCCGCATGGTGGCGCCATAACACCCCACTTTACGTTTTGGCCTGTAACTCTTGAACCGTAGGTCGGAAAATTAAAATTATTTTTTCCCTGGATTCCTTGGGTCATGACGCATCTCCCCATATAGGCCACGCCCATTTGCGCCATGATAGATTTTCCGCCATCTTGAATTTTCTCCAAAACACACTTTTTGCTCCTTTTCCTACATATTTTCTTCAAATGTCACAAAAATCGGTACACATGATCCACACACACACACACACACACACACACACACACACACACACACACACACACACACACACACACACACACACACACACACACAGCTCCACTTCACACGGGTGTGATTTTTATTTAAATAATTCAAACAATATTGCATTTTTATGCAAATTATTCTTCTGCCTCTAAAACATACATGCAAAGTCACATTTTCATGACAAAATAGTGTAGAGGGTTAGTTCAAATATCACTGAAACCAATCTTACCCCAAATGGCCAAAGGGGGGCGCTATATAATTTTGAGCAGTTTGTAAAACGCTTAAACCCGTTTTTATTCTAGGATTTTTTTTGCAATTTGCATGAAACATTCTACACGCAATCTAAGGACCTTTATCTAACATGCCTATGAAGTGCACACAAAAAAATTATAAAATAATAATAATAAATATAGCTGCAAGCAGCGATAAAGTGGCCAAAGCCAAAAACACCTCAAATCATGAACACAGCCTGGGATGTGCGTGAAATCTTGCAAGCACATTCCCAATAGGTCAAGGAACAGATACCAACCTTCTCACATTGGCCTGTTATAGCGCCACCAGCGGGTCAACTTTTGCACAACACATTTTTGGAACAAAATGGACCGATCTTTGACGTCAGTAACGTCAAAGAGAGCACTGCTTGCGATCTTGACATTTTGTGCTTTTATAGCCATTGTTTTCTGGCTTGAAGCGAGCCCACAATTGTTTCGAAGGAACAATATTTTTCTAGTTTATCTATCAGACAGTAGACGGGATTTTGGTTCCTTTCTACTCCTACATACTTAGTGAGAAAATGAAAATAAAAACATCAATGTGTTCAGTTTACAGTGGCGAAGTGTGCTATTATTTTTTATAGCAATCGGCCAAATGGTGGCGCTGTAGGAAGCCTTCGAAAGTGCGATCTTTGAACAGGTATAGCTCATGCTGTGTTATACATACAGCCATGAAACCTGTATACACTTATGCGTCTCCTCATGCCGAACAACTTTTACCCTCTAACTTTTGACCTCTGACCTTTAGGTCTCCCACAATTCGGAATAATATGAAAAACAGTAAAAATCTATCTCCTCCTGGGTTTTTTTCGTTACGCGCACGAAACTTTTTTCACATGAACTTTGGACCAATACGGTCAAACTGTCTGGTCGGATTTCTTTTAAAGTGAAATATATTTTTTTAATAATTCAATCAATATTGCGGTTTTATGCAAATTATTCTTCGGCCTCTAAATCATACATGCAAAGTTACACGTTCATGGCATTTGGCAAAGATGTGGAGGGTTAGTCAAAGTATCACTGAAACCAATTTTATTCCAATCGGCCAAAGGGGGGCGCTATACAAAGTGTTTGAAAATTCAAACTTCAAACGGGCATAAGTCATGACTCGTTTTGTTTGAAGACATGCAACTTGTTACACGCGTGCTTTGACTCGAGCGGAAGACATCTGTGTTGTTGTTAAGTAAGCTCCGCCATTCAATTTTCCGCCATTTTGAGCAGTTTGTAAAACGCGTAAACCCGCTTTTATTCTGGAATTTTCGCTCCACGTGCACAAAACTTTTTTTACGTGAACTTTGGACCGATATCTAAAGATCTGTCAGATCGGATTTCTTTAAAATTGAAACATGCTTTTTAAAATAAATTCAATGAATATTGCAGTTTTATGCAAATTATTCTTCTTCCTCTAAAATATACATGCAAAGTCACATTTTCATGACAAAATAGTGTAGAGGGTTAGTTCAAATATCACTGAAACCAATCTTACCCCAAATGGCCAAAGGGGGGCGCTATATAATTTTGAGCGTTTTGTAAAACGCTTAAACCCGTTTTTATTCTAGGATTTTTTTTGCAATTTGCATGAAACATTCTACACGCAATCTAAGGACCTTTATCTAACATGCCTATGAAGTGCACACAAACAATAATAATAATAATAATAATAATAAATATAGCTGCAAGCAGCAATAAAGTGGCCAAAGCCAAAAACACCTCAAATCATGAACACAGCGATGTGCGTGAAATCTTGCAAGCACATTCCCAATATGTCAAGGAACAGATACCAACCTTCTCACATTGGCCTTTCATAGCGCCACCAGCGGGTCAACTTTTGCACAACACATTTTTGGAACAAAATGGACCGATCTTTGACGTCAGTAACGTCAAAGAGAGCACTGCCTGCGATCTTGACATTTTGTACTTTTATAGCCATTGTTTTCTGGCTTGAAGCGAGCCCACAATTGTTTCGAAGGAACAATATTTTTCTAGTCTATCAGTCAGACAGTTCTCCTCAAAACTTGGGTTCCTTTCTACTCCTACATACTTAGACAGAAAATGAAAATAAAAACATCAATGTGTTCAGCTTACAGTGGCGAAGTGTGCTATTACTTTTTACAGCAATCGGCCAAATGGTGGCGCTGTAGGAAGCCTTCGAAAGTGCGAACTTTGAACAGGTAGAGCTCATGCTCTGTTATACGTACAGCCTCTGACTTTTGACCTCTGACCTTTAGATCCCCCAGAATTTTGAATTATATGAAAAACAGTAAAAATCTATCTCCTCCTGGGATTTTTGCGTTACGCGCACAAAACCTTTTTCACATGAACTTTGGACCAATACGGTCAAACTGATCAACCAGATTTTTTTCAAAGTGAAACATTATTTTTTAATAATTCACTGAATATTGCACTTTTATGCAAATTATTCTTTTGCCTCTAAATCATACATACAAAGTCACACGTTCATGGCATTTGGCAAAGATGTAGAGGGTTAGTCAAAATATCACTGAAACCAATCTTATTCAAATTGGCCAAAGGGGGGTGCTATACGAAGCGTTTGAAAATTCAAACTTCAAACGGGCATAAGTCATGACTCGTTTCGTTTGAAGACATGCAACTTGTTACACGCGTGCTTTGACTCAAGCGGAAGACATCTGTGTCGTTGTTAAGTAAGCCATTTTGAGCAGTTTGTAAAACGCGTAAACCCGACTTTAATTCTGGAATTTTCGGGTCACGTGCAAAAAACTCTTTTTTACGTGAACTTTGGACCAATATCTAAAGATATGTCAGATCGGATTTCTTTAAAATTGAAACATACTTTTTTAATAATTCAATGAATATTGCAGTTTTATGCAAATTATTCTTCTGCCTCTAAATCATACATGCAAAGTAACATGTTCATGGCATTTGGCAAAGATGTAGAGTGTTAGTCCAAATATCACTAAAACCAATCTTACCCCAATTGGCCAAAGGGGGGCGCTATATCATTTTGAGCAGTTTGTGAAACGCTTAAACCCGTTTTTATTCTAGGATTTCTTTTTAGCAATTTGCATGAAACATTCTACACGCAATCTAAGGACCTTTAGCTAACATGCCTATGAAGTGCACACAAAAATAATAATAATAATAATTCCGACCGAAGAACCGTATCGCTTGAGTGTCCTTCCTTCCTTCCGTATCCTCGTGACCGTCCGTATCCTCTGTGATGTCAGTGTGATGTCAGCGAGTTGTGACATCACCTCCTGTACAGGGCGGCTACACGAAATGTGGATAACACTATATATGGAGATAGTCCAGTCCATCATGTCATATGGGACTACCGTCATAGAAAGTAGCCATTGTTAGGCCGGAGTCATTGGCTGTCTAAACATGGAGATGTGGATAACACTATATATGGAGATAGTCTAGTCCAATATGTCATATGGGACTACCGTCATAGACAGTAGCCATTGTTAATCCGGAGTCAATGGCTGACTGTCTGTACAGGAAGTGATGTCACATGACATACTTTTTATGCCCATATATGAGTCCTAACATGGAGATGTGGATAACACTATATATGGAGATAGTCTAGTCCAATATGTCATATGGAACTACCGTCATAGACAGTAGCTATTGTTAAGTCGGAGTCAATGGCTGTCTGTCTGTCTGACTGTCTGTACAGGAAGTGATGTCACATGACATACTTTTTATGCCCATATATAATACCTGCACTTCCTTTGGATATGTTTAGGTTTGACTTGGTTTTATTAGTTTTTATGTATCATTTGAAACAGTTAATACAGTTCATAAACTGCATTACCTGTAATGACAGACAGACAGACAGACAGACAGACAGACAGACAGACAGACAGACAGAGAGACAGACAGACAGACAGGTTACATAAGTGATTCACGTAGATTGGTGGCTCCACTCCTCTCAGCTAAGCAGACAGTTAATAGGAATTCAAAGGACTGTGCTCCAGTCAGCTATTAAAGCCCCTGCCTCATAAAACACCACCTTATGCAATACCTGCTCTCACGCTGCATGCTTATACTAACCCAGGGGTCTTCAATAGGGGGTCCCAGACCCCCAGGGAGTCCTCAGAGTTATACCACAGGGGGTCTGCCAACTGTAGGCTAAGGTTAAAGCCATTGTGAGCTTGTAGATCCATTGTACACTCCTTTCCCATTGAAAAGCATTGTCAGATAGTAGTCTAGGACCTGGCTAATATATGTAGGCCTATGCACTTCATTTAGGAGAGAATATCTCAACTGCTCTTGACTAATATGACCCCAAGGAACAATGCAAGAACTCCTCACTGGCCTCCCAGCATGTGCACTTAAGCCTCTCCAACTGATCCAAAATGCCGCGGCACGACTGGTCTTCAACCAGCCAAAATGTATCCCCCCCTTTCCAACTCCCTGAATTAGAACTACAGACCCGTTTCTTGTTTACAAACATTGAGACTAAATGCACAGGTGACTGTATCATGTAATCAATTCCCACCAATCCCCAAACCTGTTGTTTTGGGGAGCGCTGGTTTCATTGGCTAATTTTGGTACCGACCTGCGCACGCATCTAGTTCTTATCAGTGTAACGTGGACCAGAAATGCGTCTACAGACTCACTCCCTAACTCCAACTAAGCACTACTGTAACACTTCCCTTCCTTCGGTGACCACACATGAATCTAGGGAGCATTTTTAGGTTTTAGAAAAGTTTTTACTGATTGGGTGCATGGTCTACCTATGTTATTGTTTTTCTAGATTGATATTCCTATGCATTTGTTGCATTGTTGACTTGCTTATTATAGTGATGCATTACCAGCTTGTTGTAAGTCGCTTTGGATTCAAAGCGTCTGCTAAACTGTAAACTGTGAGAAGATTCTTTATCCGGGACAAAATACCCAGAATGACCACACCCTTTTAAAAATGACCACAACTTCCAACATGGCTTCATCTTGTAAACCGTTGAGGCTACACATTTTCGCTGGAAATATTCAGAAGACCAATGTTTAGGGGGACCTCTAGGTTTATGACATGTCAAATTTAAATATGTTATGACAAACTAAGAAACGTTAAAAAAACGTCAACTTATTATTGTCATGCAGGGCATTAGGTAAATATTTTGCACTAATCAGTGTAAAAGCATGAAATTATGTTTTTGTGAAAGTGTCTGCTGTGTTTGACATGTAGGCCTATGTTATCAGTATTGTATGTAATTGTTGTGTCCTACATGCACTTGGCTGTTTCCCTAATCAACTGACTGCACTGGCATTGTTTATGTCTTTTGTACGAGGCATTCTTGTACTTCTCTTCATGTGGTCATGAATAAACATGTTGTTCCAGGGAGCCCCCAGAGGCAGAGATTTGAGTTACAGAAGTTTGCTTTGAAAAATATACATTCAAAGATTTGCTAATATTTTCATGATTAAAAAATATCTCAACTGCTCTTGACTAATATGACCCCAAGGAACAATGCAAGAACTCCTCACTGGCCTCCCAGCATGTGCACTTAAGCCTCTCCAACTGATCCAAAATGCCGCGGCACGACTGGTCTTCAACCAGCCAAAATGTATCCCCCCCTTTCCAACTCCCTGAATTAGAACTACAGACCCGTTTCTTGTTTACAAACATTGAGACTAAATGCACAGGTGACTGTATCATGTAATCAATTCCCACCAATCCCCAAACCTGTTGTTTTGGGGAGCGCTGGTTTCATTGGCTAATTTTGGTACCGACCTGCGCACGCATCTAGTTCTTATCAGTGTAACGTGGACCAGAAATGCGTCTACAGACTCACTCCCTAACTCCAACTAAGCACTACTGTAACACTTCCCTTCCTTCGGTGACCACACATGAATCTAGGGAGCATTTTTAGGTTTTAGAAAAGTTTTTACTGATTGGGTGCATGGTCTACCTATGTTATTGTTTTTCTAGATTGATATTCCTATGCATTTGTTGCATTGTTGACTTGCTTATTATAGTGATGCATTACCAGCTTGTTGTAAGTCGCTTTGGATTCAAAGCGTCTGCTAAACTGTAAACTGTGAGAAGATTCTTTATCCGGGACAAAATACCCAGAATGACCACACCCTTTTAAAAATGACCACAACTTCCAACATGGCTTCATCTTGTAAACCGTTGAGGCTACACATTTTCGCTGGAAATATTCAGAAGACCAATGTTTAGGGGGACCTCTAGGTTTATGACATGTCAAATTTAAATATGTTATGACAAACTAAGAAACGTTAAAAAAACGTCAACTTATTATTGTCATGCAGGGCATTAGGTAAATATTTTGCACTAATCAGTGTAAAAGCATGAAATTATGTTTTTGTGAAAGTGTCTGCTGTGTTTGACATGTAGGCCTATGTTATCAGTATTGTATGTAATTGTTGTGTCCTACATGCACTTGGCTGTTTCCCTAATCAACTGACTGCACTGGCATTGTTTATGTCTTTTGTACGAGGCATTCTTGTACTTCTCTTCATGTGGTCATGAATAAACATGTTGTTCCAGGGAGCCCCCAGAGGCAGAGATTTGATTTACAGAAGTTTGCTTTGAAAAATATACATTCAAAGATTTGCTAATATTTTCATGATTAAAAAAAAAAAAATAGCAGATCTACAAGCGTGGCACTCGGTGGCCCGCTGTGAGCTTGTATATCTGCTATTTTTCAATGGCTAAAGTATAAAATAATTACAGGTCTTAATGGGTTAAAACAGGGGTCTTCAACGTTTTCAGGTCAAGGACCCCTTAGTTGAGAGGAGACGAGAGATGAAGCAGGGACCCCCACAACCTCTTCATAGATTCAATATAGTTTCATTGTTTGACAGCACAATCATCAGTGTATTTTGGATTCATGTCAATTTGAGTTTTCAGTTATTTAACCACTTGAACCGTCAAAACTTCACCTTTCACTCTGTGATTAGTCTGCACTTCTTCCCCTATACACCAAACCTCTTTGCCAAAAATAGCCGATCCACAAGCTCACAACGCTAGAAGAGGGTCAAGTGAGAATTGAGGACTGACGGACTGATGGACAGACGGACTGACGGACAGCTGGTCGAGGTTTTGATAGTAACTGCGACCTGACAGTCGCAAATAAAAAAGGAAGGAAATAAAGTTTCTATCACTCAAAGATTTGGAGGACGCCCTGTAGTAACTCTGGGGACCCCCTAGGGGTCCCGGACCCCCTGTTGAAGACCCCTGGGTTAAAAGAAAAATAAGAGCTCCACACAGTGGTGGAACACCTCACACCTCGTATCAATACCACAACATAGAGTGAAACAGACTGTCATTGAACTGTCATTGAACACAAACACCTATGCTTTAACCAGTGAAAAATAGCAGATCTGCTATTTATGACAAAGTCATGAAAATGTGTGCAAATCTTTGAATATTATGTATTTTCAAAGCGAACGTTTGTAACTCAAATTTTGCTTCTGGGTGGTCCCTGGAAATAAATATTTTGAGATGGGGGGTCCGTGGCCAAATAAATATCATTTAGGGGGTCCTTAACAAGAAAAGGTTTGAGAACCACTGACATATAGTCTCTCAAGAACAGACTAACTGAGCTCCATTTAAGTGAAAAGGACCTTTTCTTTGACGATGGCTGGCCAGATTGCTGACATAGAAACGCAGCGGCACTCGGTGCCGCGCTGTGAGCTTGTATATCTGCTATTTTTCAATAGTTAAAGCATAAAATAATGATACACAATAATGTGTACCCGTTCTAAATGGGTTAAAAGCCTCACATTGCAACTCAAGTTTCTTCTTTTGTTTTTAATATGTTGAATTTAGTTTTGCAACACATACCATCAGGCATGTGCACACATAGACACCAAAGGGGGCTTAAGCCCCTGCCCTTTTATCTTTCTGTAAAAAAGTACCCTCTCCACATCATGAATGCAGTTTTTAGTATGGTGAAATAAATGCAAATGCCCCTCTTTCCATGCCATACCTGAAGGCAGCATTCAAGTGAATTGCCTTGTCCAAACAATCTTTAAATAATTGCCCTGTCTTTGTAGAAATCCATGCTCTATGCCAGTATGGACTCTAGTATTGACTCCTGTATATATGCTTAGTTCAGTGTGGTATCAAGCACCCAAAATAGCCCACCTCCAAGCCTGGAGGTCTGCTATTTTCGATATTTCCACCAAAAGGCCCTTTTAGAAATGGCAGCCCCTGCCTCTATAACATTCTCTGCACGTCCCTGCTCTACCATTGACAGACCTGTAGCGCTGCCTGCGCTGGCCCTTTAAGGGTAGTCCATACAAGAGGCGGCCATTTTGTCAGCCATACTGTTTGGCCAGAAGTTTTGAATGTTTGTTGTGGACCTGGAAGCATGAGGTGTTTGATTCCAGTGGCAGCCTTGAATACATTGACTGGGTATGTTTTGGTATTTTGTTGTATTTGAGTCATGTTGCTATATTTTGTGTAATGTAATGAATCTGTATTGAGGGGTAACCAGATGTAAGCTAGTATGTGATCTAATGTAGGAGGACAACTAACCAACCTAACCTAACCTAGAGCCTTTCACTGTTTCTCCCACCTTGCCATAGTATGTTTGAGACTGGCTTTTGTCAGATTGTGTTTGCTGTGCTGAGGGCATGGATGTATGGAGGCCATCCATTCATATTGCATGGTTTGGATGTTGTTTGCTGTGGTTACTTTAATGACTTGAATTACTTTCTTTGCTTTTGGTTTTGCATTATATTTGAATTTGATTTGTTTATTTGCTGTTTATGTTTAGTTTAGAGCAGATGTGCAGCATTGTTTTCTCACTCAACAGTAAACAAACCAACACAAAGTTTAAGTGTATGGAGGGTATCTGCACATTTCTACAGTGACAGTTTAAGGACCCCGGTTAAAATATGATTATTTTGGGGGTCACAGCCTGAAAAGGTTGAGAACCACTGGTTTAGAGAGGACCCAGTAGGCCCTGAAGCCTTCACTCCCACTTTTAGCATCACGAGTTCCCACAGCTATAATAAACCCTCTTCCCTTCTGTATTTTAACATTCTTTTTCTACATAAACTTGACATGTTTGTTACATCAGCCTCTGGTTCTGTTCATTCTGAACCCATACCTAATAGACCAGGGGCCGGCAACCTTTTTGACATGAAGTGCCATGTTTGTATCTTCTTGATAGTCAGTGTATCATATTATCAACATTTAGTTTAATTATGATAGTCAGTGTGTCATATTATCAACATTTAGTTCAATTATGATAGTCATTGTGTCATAGTATCAACATTTAGTTTAATTATGATAGTCATTGTGTCATATTATCAACATTTAGTTTAATTATGATAGTCATTGTGTCATATTATCAACATTTAGTTTAATTATGATAGTCAGTGTGTCATATTATCAACATTTAGTTCAATTATGATAGTCATTGTGTCATATTATCAACATTTAGTGTAATTATTATAGTCAGTGTGTCATATTATCAACATTTAGTTTAATTATGATAGTCATTGTGTCATGTCAACATTTAGTTTAATTATTTATGACACCAAAATGTCACATTTACAATTGATTTTGACAGGCTATAAATAACAACCTTTATTGTTGTTGTTCTTTAGAAATATATTCTTTTACATTAGGATGTAGGCCTAATGATCATTAGAAACAATAAGCAATAGCCCACTTCTCTCCCAGACTTTCTCCCCAGTCAAAGTTATCAGTTTGAATGAATGCAGAATTCTATGCAGGTTGTAAATTGCATATAGATAGGAGTGTACTCTCTCATACTTCTGCCAGTGTGCCAGTGATCACCTTCCCCTGTGCCAATGTTGGCACTGTACCTAAGGTTGCCTACCCCTGTAATAGACTACAGTATATGCACAGCAGCCATTTTGGAGAGAAGTTGGCAGGGCTGGATTAACACCTCAGAGGGCCCCTGGGCACTGAAGCACTAAGGGGCCCCGGTCCGCACGCAAAATGTTTTGTAGGCATACGTAGGCATGTAGGTCCAATATAACATCTGCAGCAGTAGTTGGCACTGCATGGCCCGGCGGAGTTTTAATCAGTTGATTTTACTTTCATGAAATATTGTACATTGTACTTAACACACAATCAGCACTTTTCAGCAGCATTCTTACAGCATTTGTGTCAGGGGTGGCGGATATCATGTATTTCATTCTGATTAAACATTTTTTTTTAACCATCTTGGAGGGCCCTTGATGTCCAGGGGCCCCTGGGCACGTGCCCAAAGAGCCCATATGGTAGATCTGGGCCTGGAAGTTGGGTGTCTTCTCACTTCCTTCACATGTGTTACCAATGATACTAAAGCAGGCTCCAAACAGAATCAGTGTTACCAATGATACTAATGAAGGCTCCAAACAGAGTCAGGGTGCTGATGTTGTTGCATGTTTGCTCACTGGAAACACTCTGCTACACCAGTGGGTCTCAAAGTGTGGTCCAGGGACCCTCATGGTTCCTTGGGGGCTTCGAATGACCCCTTAAAAAGGTGTGTAACCCTGAGAGTGTACAAATGGAACCAATTGGACCCGCAATGGTCCATTTGGTTCCATTTGTACATTTAGTTATTATGGGGGTCCTTGAAATAAAAGGTTTGAGAACCACTGTGCTACATGAAATGGAACAGAGCCTTCATGGAGATCATTGGTAACACCTTTGAAGGAAGTGAGAAGAGACCCAGCTTTTCTCCTATATGTCTGCTGTGCATAGAGCCTATTGGGGAACTCTACCTCAGTGGCGTCAGTTCAGAAAAAGCTAAGGTATGGCAACATGACCGGTGTCTTGCACGCGCGTTAAGGCAAGCGTGCAAGACACCAGTCATGATGCCATACCTTAGCAACAGGCATGATACATTTATTTTAAGGAGTACATTATATGTTTCCCCCGTTTCTGCTCTTGGGCTGAATATGGAAGCCTGGAATGGTTTTTCAAATGCAGTTAAACTTGGCATGTTAGTAAACGTGCCACAATTAACAATAATGAATTGCGCCTGGGAATATACCATTCTGTCAAGATGGGGAGAATATAATTATAATACCTTGTTAAAGTGACCATTTTGTTAAACGTTGCATTTGTAGTTATTTTATTGTAATTTAACAACATAATAACCAGCGCAGATAGACAAAGAGACATTCATGGATTTATATTTAAAACTGACTTTTATTTTACCCCCTGGACCCAGGGTATGGCAACTGCATACCCCTGCCATACCCAATTGACGCCCCTGCTCTACCTTGTTCAGTTACATTGTCCAGCATAAACAGTGTATGGTTAAAGTTGCACTCCACACGACCAAAGTGCGGTTTAATTCTCAGAAAAACGAATCTCTGATCAATAAAACTACATGGTGATCATTTTCCCCACCACCTCTAAAAATGTTCCTAAATGAACTTTATGGGATCTCAAACTTTGCCATATATGTACCCTCATTTAAAAAGCCAGGATCTATTAACCCATTTAGAACGGGTACACATTATTGTGTATCATTATTTTATGCTTTAACTATTGAAAAATAGCAGATATGGGTGGGTGACGTGACGTAGCGTTTTCGCTGTCCTCGGTGTCAAACATGTATAAATAAAAAATATATTTGTCAAAAACCTTCTGAATATTGTGCAGGACATTAAGCTTTATGTGAACTTACTCAAGATTAAAACATTTCATTCCTCATTTCTTCAGAATCTTCAACCAAACATGGTAAATGTCATCTGGTGTGACTGTCCCGACCTTGTTTCTCAAAGTGGGAACTTGAATAAAACTAAGAAAAAGAATTGCTAAAATTCATTTAAAAATGAATTTAGGCAAAAAAAAATGTCTATTTGTGAGCCTATATCTTTTCAAAGTCCAAGCATAATGTTTTCAGTCATTTCTGATCAAAAAGATGTTGTCCCCCAAACCAAAATCATCTGGTGTGACACTAGTTTGGAAAAATTAAACAGGCAATAATTTGGACACCTACTGGGCTAGAGAGGTCCTTCTTCTGTAAGGCTATTCAGCACTCCCAGCACAACTGCAAGACAGGTGTCTGAGGTGAGTTATGATTTTAACATTTTCATGAAATGCCATCTTGTTGAAACTTTGACAAGTGTGGCACTTCTGGATGTCATCTGGTGTGACACCTTTTTCATTAATAAAGCAAAAGTTATTTGAAACTTTGGTCATAATTACATGTAAATCTAGGTTGTTTTGTTATAGCTAGCATGTTGTTAGCATGCTAATGTGTACCTGGTAGCCTCAAGGTAGTCCTAAATGCAGAAAACGTCATCTGGTGTGACACTTCGTCATCTGGTGTGACATATCTGCTTGTCACGCCAGATGACTTGATTGTCACACCAGATGATATATACTGTATTTTCCTACAGACATAACAATAAATAACAAGTCCCATGTTTCTTTTGTCCATTTAAAACATTTTAACATGTTTAAAACAACGTTTTAAACATTTTTACATAATTTAATTTAGCTTCATTCGGTGATACAGCAAATTCATCAGACAGAGCAGAAACCCCTTCACAGAAACCTAAACCTTATATTGTGGTAACACTTATAATAACTATCCGTTATAAGCAGTTAATATAAGACACTTGACAACAGAAAATGGGTGGTACAGAAAATGTGATTTTATTATTTCCAAAATACACAAACATGGAGAACTCACTGATGTGTTCAACCAGAGGCTCAGTGCGATTGCAAGTCATCAGCTCAACTGGCTTCATCAGGTGAAGCAGTTCAGACACATCAAGGAGAGCATCCAACCCAATGA
The DNA here is from genome assembly GCF_963921795.1 of Nannobrachium achirus. Lineage (NCBI taxonomy): Eukaryota > Metazoa > Chordata > Actinopteri > Myctophiformes > Myctophidae > Nannobrachium > Nannobrachium achirus. The sequence goes on from NC_137817.1 coordinate 36,637,299, forward strand.
AATGGTCTTGCATATAGACTTTTCTGAGAACTATGCATGTAAACTAAACACAGAGATTCAGGCGTTTCATTTTGGTGGCAATAGGCATGCAGGCAACAGTGCATACCGGAGTTGCCTACTCAGTCAGTGGCTCCCAGTGCTATGCCACCATTTCACAGTCCTTACGCCATGATGAGCGTGCTGTGTGGGCACACATCAAGCCAGTTATTGATGATTTCCGAGGAAAACAAGACAATGCAATTGACACCCTGCATGTCCTCAGTGATGGGCCAGCAACCCAGTACCGGAATCGCACAAACTGCTTCCTCATGAGCAGCATTCCTTATACATGGGGATTCAAGAGGGTCACCTGGAACTTTTCAGAGCGTTCCCATGGAAAGGGCGCACCTGATGGTGTGGGAGGGGTGCTGAAGCGTAAGGCAGACATGTATGTCCTCGGAGGCAGTGACCTACAAACACCGAGGGATCTGTGTGAGTATTTACAGAAGTCCTCTGAAAAAGTCACTGTCATGTGGATCGAAGAAGAGAAGATATCCAACATGGATGAAATGGTCCCTCCATCAGTGCGTCCAGTGACTGGCATCAGCACTACGCACCAGGTTCTTTCTATCTTCCCGGGAAAGATAGTTTACAGAGACCTGAGTTGTTTCTGCCAGTTTCCTCAGATCTGCACCTGTCACAACCCACGGAAATTACAGTTCGACCAAGTCTCCAGGGCTGAGGTGCCAGGTGACAAGACAAGTGATGAGTAAGTATAACTAAATCATTCTCTTTGCCAATTTTATGATACCTGTAATTGTACCTGTTTAATGACAATAAAGTAACTTATGTCATCCATTCGTTCCTTTTCTTCCTTAACTAAGTGGTGGCCCATCTGCGGAACTGCCCCCTTCCCAGGTCAGCTGCAGGCCCAAAACAGCTTCCGGAGCTCAGTGAGTATAACATACTTGGCAAACTTGAGGACTTGCTAGTAATTACATTTTACTACTAAAAACAATCTACCTGACAAATAAATTACATTTAAATGTCTCCTCCTGAAGGTCTTCTACTCAGGTGCTGGACACAAGTGCATCTATTGGAGAGGCCCAAGCTGAGGATTCAGACACCTCCTCAGATGAATACACACAAGGACAGTTTGTCATAATCAAATATGAGGGAAAGCCATATGTGGGGCAGATTGTTACCATTAATAAGGAGGGGCTAGAGATAAACTGCATGAATCAACTTGGAAAAATGAAAAATGGTTTTGTCTGGCCAAAGGGGCGAGACTGCATTTTCTACAAAGAGCAGGAAGTTGTCTGTGGCATAGCAGAACCGCAACAGGGCAAACGGTTTGCTACCCTCACCAAATGTGACTGGCTGATGTACAATACAGTCTAAATGTCTATACCCTCACCAAATGTGACTGGCTGATGTACAATGCAGTCTAAATGTCTATTCTAATCTAATCTAATACTTTTGTACTTTCACTCACTGGACTGGACAATGAGGTAAGGTAGGACCCGAGACAAACATAGCGAAAATAGCTGATCTACAAGCTCTCAACGCATTGTGCTGCGAGAGCTTGTAGATCAGCTATTTTCGGAGTTGCACAACCCAGCACTCTTTAGCTAGTGGAGATGTGGTGTAACGACATGATTCGTAAATAAATTTGTTCAACTCAAAATGCTGTGTTCAAGTTCAGGAGACTTCGGAAAAAAGTAATACACCTGAATGCTGAGTTGTTTCCAATAATTGGTGTTAATAAAATGTTGCCTTGGCTCCCAGTGTGGCTATGCACCTTATTGTCTCTTTAAGATCCTTCTGCCGTGGGCCGGCAGAAGACTTAGGTGTGCGTAGCATTCCTGTGCACATCCTCATCATCCATCTACTACTACAATTCTTTGTTATCCTATGTTAAGGCCCAACAATACTATCCTGTTCAGAAATATTAAGGCCATGTTATTTAATGTTAAAGCAATTTTACTGTTGCTGTTTTTCCTGGGTAATTGTTTAATCAATCAGTAAAGTTCAGTACTCACTAATAGGTAGGTTAAAACACAGTTTGCTTTGACACATGAAGATATGGTCATCTGGTGTGACACTAAGTCATCTGGTGTGACATTCCAAATAGTGAGAAATCATACCTTTATTAATGATGAAACCTAAAAAATGTGTATGGTTTACATAGAAAATAGTATCAGGAAGAGTCACAAATATTTGTGTAATTTTAAAGAAAGTTTTTGTCAGAATAAAATTAAAATATGTTGAAAGATCGACAACATGGGCCTCACACAGAGTGTTGATTATGAAAAAAATATACAGATTCAATTAATTTTCACAAAACTATAGTGGATCACAGGTTAGTTATGATAAAGGACTTTGATAAAGTGAGTAACTTAAGAAAGGTGTACTCCATTTTCATTTTATGAACAATTATTGTCATGTCACACCAGATGACGGTTTTAGGCACAAGTACAACAAACTGCTCAATAAAGTCTGATTCCAATAAAATATCTAAAAACAAAATGTGTTTCCATAAAGTTGAGAGTGAGTAGAACAAAAGTAAATAATTTTTATGCCTGCTATTTAAAGTTTTTTAAAAAACATGTTTTTTGGGGCGTCACGTCACTGACCCATATACAAGCTCACAGCGCGGCACCGAGTGCCGTGCTGCGAGCTTGTAGATCTCCTATTTTTTTTTTAAATCATGAAAATTAAAATTTGTACCCGATTCTATAAGTGTCTTTTGAATCCTTCTAAGGTTTTTTGGAAAAACCCTATGTTTCTATGTCAGCAATCTGGCCAGCCATCGTCAAAGAAAATGTCCTTTTCACTTAACTGGAGCTCAGTTAGTCTGTTCTTGAGAGACGACTATGTCAGTGGTTCTCAAACCTTATGTGAAGGATCCCCCAAAATGATATTTATTTGGCCACGGACCCCCATCTCAAAATATCTAGTTCCAGGGACCACCCAGAAGCAAAACGTGAACGTTGCAAACGTTCACTTTAAAAATACAAATATTCAAAGATTTGCACACATTTTCGCAACGTTTTCAAAAATAGCAGATCTACACGCAGATCTTGTATATATGCTATTTTTCAATAGCTAAAGCATTCAATAATTCTTCTAGGCCTAATATACCACTATGCCACGCCTCCAGGAACAACCCCTCGTGAATTATGGGCTCACATTTCTTTTTTGAATAAGTTATGAATGAATTACAATGTAAATACTGTTACCTAGTTTTGATATAATTTGACGAAGTAGGCAGTGGTAGAATAAATGTAATTGTGTTCTGTGCAAACTTTTTGAAAAATGACTGCATGTGTTGAAAATCTGCCACATTATGTCTGTACAAAAGGCTGGCCGTCAACGAGGGCTGGTGAGGTGCGTGCGTGTGCGTGCGTGCTCGTTGAGCGTGTGCGTGGAGCGGTGGGTGCGCGCACACACCTGCACGGGGCAATCAGCGGACTGCCTTTTGATCTGCCACAGAGCAGCGTCAGTGTAACACAGACTGTTCCCCGGACAAGGCAGAGAGCGCGATTCAGTTCGTCACCTAGTTTGTCATAAAAGACGTTCTCTTCAACTCTTACACGTTTGTGCGTCCATGACGATGTAAGTCCACGTTTATCTGTTAATTTCAGCCCCAGAATGTGTCCTTTCATGTCCCGTTTGTAACGCTGTTTGCACACGTTGTGATGCGTGATTGATTGATTGATTGAAGACTTTATTAGAAGTTTGCATAGGAAAAGGTACAGTTTCATGACGGTACAGTTCACTGGTACAAGGTCTACTAAAAGGAGATCCATGAAAAGACTAAGCTTATTTCCACTGGAAACCATTGAAGTATCTCATATAACATTGAATGACAGACAAATAGAACACAGTACTATGCAGTAGATATGTAAAGAAAAACAAAAGACAGTAAGTCAAAACAAACAGTAGACCTATATACAAAGAAGGGGCAGGGGAGGGTAGGGTTGGGCTAGATTCTTTTTTACCAGTTGCGAACGGCTGCTGCCTGTAAGTGGTTTTTCAGGGCAATTTTAAAGGATGCTAGTGATCCACACTCCTTTGTGGCCTTCGGTAAGGCTTTCCACATTTTGGTGGTATAGCAGAAAAAAGAGTTTGACCCTTTGTTGGTTTTGACTCTGGGTTGAAAGTGATCTGTGGCGCTGCCTCTGGTGTTGTAATTATGGACATCCTTAATGTTTATAAAGTATTTTGACAGGTACTTGGGTATCATAGTGGTGTAGTGTATCTTGTACACCAGGCCCATTGCAAGTTGCTGTACTCTGTCAACTACTCTGAGCCACCCCACTCTTAACTGGTGAGTAGCGGTGAGGTGAGTCTGATAGGGAAGTCTAAGCAGGACCCTAATTAGTTTATTTTGGGCTGTTTGTAGTTTAGTTTTCAGGGCTTGTGGGGCGTCACAATACCATACGTGGACTCCGTAGTCAAAGAGGGGCTGGATTATTGCACCAGCTATGGTCTTCAGTGTGTTGGAATTGACCATCGGGGCGATCCTCTGTAGGATGTTCTGTATGTTTGGCGGTGCTGTAACCACGGGTACATTTTAGTTGGGTTATGTTTCAGTATGTGCATCTGTTTAGTAGTGCATCTGTTTAGTAATGCCCTGTATTTATATTCTATCTCTACCTGACAGTGAGCACATATTTCATAGATGTGATTGTGGGCATTAGGCCAAGTTATTGCATAGTTCATGTGAAGAGGTGTATAATTCATATTGATGATGCAGCATGATGATGAGCATTGTCTAGACTTTATTTCATTACATATTTGATGATGATGTGTGCAGGCACTAGGCCTTTGTCAGTACATATTATTCATAACTGTAATTCATATAATTCATATATATGTTGATATAGCTGCTGCTTAGAATACTTAAGCATTGTCATAGGTGGTTTAATGTCATTGTGTATCCAGCATTTCATGATGTAGCCTATAGGCCTATACGGTAATGCAAGCATAATGCCTTTGTCATGAGGAGACAAGATGATGTTGTTTTGATTATTGTATTTGTTTTTGTTTTATTATTACAGACACCACACACTCAAGTAATGTTGTACGGTACTGTGCTCTTTGAAGACTGAAGTAAAAACCCTTATATGTGAAAAGTGGTCTATCCATTGTGTTCTAACCGACACCCCTTATTGAAGCGGGGTTTCTGGACCAGCCAGATAGTTCAATACAGTCCTTTCTTTAAAGTTGTACCATGTAACTTTTTTTATAAAACAAATCTTAAAATTGTCCTAACTGTTAAATCGCTAAAGTTTTAGAACACCCACTCCGTTATTTTCAGCTTCTGAAGCCTTCTCTTTATATGTTTTCTATGATCCTGGCCGTGGACCGGATTTCGCGCCAAAATGACGTAATCTGCATCATCTGTATACGTTGTGTATACGTTGCCCAATCACATCGCCGATCATGCACACATGGTACACTACCGGCCAATCACAGCGCATCTTGAAGTGGGGTCGCCATATTTGTAGTCGCCCGTGTGTCTCTTTACTCAAAAGGTAATCTCGCCTACCAGGCAGGGTGAAGTAGTCCGTTTCTCCGGAATGCCTTAACGCACAGGAACCAGGGACCCCTCAAAAGATAGCTCTCGGCGTTGTGGAGGCAGACGCGGGGGTGTGAAGGTACGAAAAACGGGCGAAAGACGCGAACGCGACCACGGTTTGCTATAGGGCTACTGACCACTAGTTGAGCATCTTACACAGTATAGCTTTAACCCTCACCAACAATGTTTTTACATTGATCTACAAGCTCACAGTTCTGGCACAATTCCAATGTCCTCCCTAAGCCTTGTTGACTCACTGACTTAAAGCTGCATGAAACCCAAAATCACTTTTTCTATAAATATATATTATATAAATGAGTCACTTGTGATAGGGAGCAATGATATGGTTCAATTTGCCCATAGGCTTGTGGATTCAGAGCTTTATGCTATCTCTGTAGCTATTTCTGTGTTCTTCCAGTTATTATTTATGGTTTCTGAAATGCTGACGGCAAGTGCGGACAGCTCAGTCTGTGTGGCTACTTTCAGAATATAATGATATGCACGCATTACTCCGCCCCTTGCCTCAACAACAGATAACCACGCCTACATGTTAGATTTCTTTTTATAAGCTGAATTCTGATAAAATGAACATAGAGGCGGGGTTTCAGGCACCTTTAAGTGACGTCAACATGGTAAGGGCTTGAGGGTACATCCCCCTAGTGGTGAGAAAAAGAACTTGTGGGGACTCCGCTAGAGGGTGCAGCTCCAAAATGAGTGGAACAGCACTTTAGATGAGTGTTTCATTCATGACACTTTACATCACATTTAAAACTCTTTACTGTCCTTATTTACAGTCATTGCTTTAAAGGCTGTCAGCTGTAGCTTGTGATTGGCTACGCACAGGCATAAACACCAGGGTTTCCTGCAGCACTTTACAGGCCAGGCGCCCCGCCTGGCCAGAAAACCCCCCCGCCCCCCCAAGGGTATTAAAAAAAAAAAAAAAACTTTTTGGACCTCCAACAATGTACTAGGCATGATCGCGATCGCGAAATTGCATGTTTAACCCCCATACCAACCCTATCTTTCAAACATGGCAGCCATGTTTGTTTACATTTGAAGAAAACATAAGGGCTGGTATCTCCTGAATGCCTGAACGGATTTCCAAGCGAATTTTTTTGTTTGAAAGCTGTGAAAAGCGTGTACATGCATAGTGCATCATCTGTGCACGAATTCGTACACCAGCGTGCACACTATTTTTTTAACCCTTTGGTGGCGAACCGGCAATATAAGTTATTCAATGTTGAATAAATGTGGATGATAGCATGTAGTTGTGTTTTCCGTCATCATGGGCACATTCATGTGTTTTTTATAGGGCAAAAATAAGAATTAATATTAAAAATTAAGTGAATTAAAGTCGTACTATGTAACTTTTTTTATAAAACAAATCTTAAAATTCTCCTAACTATTAAAACACAAAAGTTTTAGAAGATCCGCGCCGTGAATTTCAGCCTGTAAAGCCTTCTCTATTATGTAAACTGAGATCCTTGCCGTGGACCGGATCTCGCGCCAAAATTGCGTCATCACACTACCGGCCAATCACAGCGAGGGTTATACAACTGCCGGCCAATCACATCGCATCTTGAAGTGGGGTCGCCATTTTGTTGTCGCCGGTTTGTACCATCCAGTCTCTAGGTAATTTCGCCTACCAGGCAGGGTGAAGGAGTGTATCTCTGGAATTACTGAACGCACAGGAACAAGGGACCCCTCCAAAGATAGATCTCAGCGAGGTGGAGGCAGACGCGGGGGTCTGAAGGTACGAAAAACGGCCGAAAGACGCGGACGCGACCGCGGTTCGCTATAGGGCTAATGACCACTAGGTGAGCAACTTACACAGTATGGCTTTAATTACTCGAATTAATTAATTAATTATCAAAAATATTCAGATCCCCCCCTGGTCAAGACTTTTTCCTGCAGGAAACCCTGAACACACTAGGGCATTAACGACTTGTGATTTTTGCAAGTCGACTCGACTCAGTAAAAAGTTGAGTTGAAGCCGACTTTATCGTTTGATGATGTCATCACATCACACACGACCCCCCCCAATTATTTTGGGGGGTCCCCAGATGATTAACTTAATGTGCAACATTGTTTTCTCACTCAACAGTAAACAAACCAACATAAAGTTTAAGTGTATAAAGGGTATCTGCACATTTCTAAAGTGACAATTTAAGGACTTTTAAGGACTTTTTAATACCTCTAAAATGACAAATTAAACATTGTCCAAATTGTCAAATATATAGAGGCAGAAATTGTGAAAATAGCAGATCTACATGCTCACAACGTTGTGAGCATGTAGATCTGCTATTTTCACAATGGAATGTTTTTATTTTTTTACTTTTTTTACTACTGACTTTCGACTTATGTAATGAAGACGACTGAAGCCCGTATCAGAGTCGGGTCCGGTGTAGTGCGGTGTAGTCTTTTTGAGCGTTAACGTTGTAGTTTTATGACTCAAAAAGACTACACCGCACTACACCGCGGACCCGACTCTGATACGGGCTTGAGTCAACTTGTCGACTTTTTTGTTAATGCCCTAAAACACACACAGACATGCATAGATTTGTATGACCTGCTTATGCTCCAGCAGAGCGGGCCTTGTAATTTATATCAGGTAAAATGTGTGTGCGTAGCATCATGTTTGTCTAGTGATGTCATATGTCGTAGGCTATGTCTTAAGCCTTTTTCCTCAGCGTTTTGCCATAGCAAAATGTGTGTGTGTCCGTAGCTGTGCGTGTGTCCGTAGCCTTTTTCCTCAGCGTTTTGCCATAGCAAAATGTGTGTGCGTAGCATCATGTTTGTCTAGTGATGTCATATGATATGTCGTATGTCTGTAGCCTTTTTCCTCAGCGTTTTGCCATAGCAAAACGTGTGTGTGTAGCATAGCCTGTACATCCTAGACTCAAATCCTAGTCTGAAGATGTTATGCAAGCACGACCACCGCTCACTTCACATTGGGTGTGATTTTTTTAGTTTATAGTTAGATAGTGTGGTTGCTATGGGCAACACACTATTGCAGGGGTCAGCAACCTTTTTGAAATGAAGTGCCATGTTTTTGCCAGACCCATGAAATGGGTAGGCCTACATAAGCAAATGTCGGTCTGTCCGGGTTTTCTATATAAAGGGTATGATGATGACATGATGATGACATGCCTACAAAAGGCATGATGTCATAAATGATGATGACAGACAGGGGGTCTGGCACAACCAGGTTGACCTGGTCTAGTTATTTTGTAGATAGGCAGTGTGCCACGTCATTTTCAACATAGATTTTAATGACACCCAATCAAATATTCAGACATATTTTGATTGTCAGGACAATGTTATAATGATCATTAGACTCAATTAGCAATAGCCCACCTATCTCCCCGACTCCCTCCCCATGTCAAAGTTCAGAATTTGAATCAATGTAGAATTATATGCAAGATGTAATTTGTTGCAAATTAGGTGACTTCATTTAATTGACCGTTTAAAACGATATTTGATTTTAGATTCCTCCTGCCAGCAACGTGAAAACTGTTTTTGAGCGGTGGTAAACCGCTCCATAGAGTGGCTGTGCATGTGTATGTAGCCTTTTTCCTCAGCGTTTTGCCATAGCAAAATGTGTGTACGTAGCATCATGTTTGTCTAGTGATGTCATGTGTCGTATGTCTGTATAGCCTTTTTCCTCAGCGTTTTGCCATAGCAAAACGTGTGTGTGTAGCATAGCCTGTACATCCTAGACTCAAATCCTAGTCTGAAGACGTTATGCAAGCACGACCACCGCTCACTTCACGTTGGGTGTGATTTTTTTGTAAACATTTTGAGTAATGTTAACCAGGTTGTAAGGCTGCACAGAAAGGTTAAGCTGTTGGTCAGGCAACCACACTTGCAATTTCCCAGAATTGCAACTTTCTAACCAGAAATACTGTTCCTACGAAACAGTGTGGGCTCACATGTAGCACCATGTATGGGCACAAAGATCTACCCTTTGGCTGCTCCTCATTGGCTAAGGGCCCTGCCTTTGTACTGTCGAGGAGAACTTGACTGATAGATAAATAATGAAGATAACATGTGTTTATTAGTGTGGGCAACACACTATTGTTCCCTGCGTTTTTACTCATCATCCCTTGTAACCCTTCAGCCAATAAGACATCACAATCTCCCCATATATACCTTGTTATCGTGGGCATAGACGGCCCCTCTCATGGCCCTTATATATTGTATGCCTCAATATTATGACATCACCCTTTAATTCAGGGGTGGGCAACTTTGATGATGGCGAGGGCCACTATATTTCCACCTTCACTCCAGAGGGCCACATTGCTACGTTCTACTTTGTCATTCTAGTATCTTATACAAAAGAAGCAAAAATAGCAGATCTACAAGCTCAAAACGCATCGCGCTGCGGTAATCCTGAAATCTAACCTTTTGTTTTCATTTCAAACGTTTTTAGTTATATACTCATGTTATCTTTATGAACCTAAATACAAATACATTGGACATAAAAAAATATATACATTTTAATACTACATACTAGTCATTAAGCTACTAAGATCTTCTTTCTTTTTTGTCTTTACAGAACATGAAGTTGACAAGAAGAAGTCATCTGTGCGGTGGAGATAACCAGGAAGTGGTGTTAGGATGACGACCGGAGCGTCGTTGTGCTGTTACAGGGTCCACATACACAAGGGTTCAATACAGCACTGCTCAACTGTCACTCAACTGTCACCCGGCAGTGATAGACACTAACCAATGGGACAGACCTAAATGCCGGTATAAGAACTGGCACTTTGTTGAGCCCTCCCATCAGCTGCTCAATAGTCAAAGTTCAAAGGTACGGCAGGAATTGCATCTGTACAAAGCAGAGATCCACTCTTTACAAATCCTACTGAGTGGCCGCAGCCAGAGCAAGGAGGATGTGCCACTACAGAGCGAATAAGATTTATCCACTACACCCGAGGATGCCCTTAGAGATGGAGATCTGGAGATCTCTCTCCAACCGAGGATGCCCTTAGAGATGGAGATCTGGAGATCTCTCTCCAACCGAGGATGCCCTTAGAGATGGAGATCTGGAGATCTCTCTCCAACCGTGGATTGGTCTGCGTGGGAGGAGTGGAGGATTCCTCTGTGCCGCCGGTCTGGTCTTCGGTGGTTTCGTGCCCGTTGACCTTGGTGCCCGCCGGGGGTTTCTTCTGAACACGGCTCTTGGTAGGACCCCCATTTAGGGCTGTCACAATTATGACGTCTGAATTGACGTTTCTCGCAAGGCTCTCGACCAGCCTCTCCCCGCGGCCGCCTCCGTAGTGGACAACGACGGGACCCGGCGTCGCCTCCTCGCGCTTATAGAATATAATTGTGTCCTCTCTATTCTTCTTATAACTCTATGCATAGGATTGCCGCTTGTTGGCCTTTTTGATCTTGCAGAATTGCATGACGCCGTCTGGAAGAATACATTGTACATACATACATACAGTGTACTTAGAAGACCTCAAGAATCATCCGGCCCTATGAATTCAACCCGTCATGCAATTTTAACAAATGGAAGACGGGTCTTTTTTAAAAGTACATTATATTTAACGGTTAGCCCTCAGCTACCAGCCATTGCGCAACTGTGCAAGAGGCAGTTTAGTCATTTTAGGCTTCCATTGCTTTTGCGTTTGCTCAACTGTGCAAATGCATTCTAAATTTGTGTAGCTGAGGGAATTTAAGTGTTAGCCCTCACCTACCAGCCTGTGCAAGAGGCATTTTAGTCATTTTAGGCCTCCATTACATTGGCATCATATAAAAATATCAATATATCAATATCAAATAATGCTTTACTGGCATAATATTACTCTTTGGTATGGGTGTTACATTGTGCAGTGAAGAAGCTTGTGTGGCTCTTCTGGGACAAACAACAGCCGCTAGAGGCCCATGGGCTCTGTTTCTCTACATTTGATGTTTAGCTGTAACCACAATCCTTGTGTTTGCAGTTGAAGTTCCCTGCATAGATGGCAGGTGCAGGTACGAGTGGGAGTGGCGAGTTCACATTGTCATGTCTTCAACAGATCGGCTTCCACCACCTCCTTCTAACACCTCCTTCTAACACCTCTTTCTAATCCCAACTCCTTCTAACCACTCTTTCTAACACCACCTTCTAACACCACCTCTTTCCATGAGGTCTTAGTGGTGGTGGTGGAAGATGGTCTGTAGAAGACACATGACAATGTGACCTGCCACTCCCACTGGTACCTGCACTTGCCATCTAGGCAGGGGACTTCAACTGCTAACACAAGGATTGGGGTCACAGCTAAACATCAAATGTAGAGAAACAGAGACCATGGGCATCTAGCGGCTGTTGTTTGACCCAAAAGAGCCCCCAAGCTTCTTCACAGCACAATGTAACACCCATACCAATCCAGACCTGGCCTATGCCGTGTCAGCAAAGGAAATAATTTGTGTAGCTGAGGTAATTTAACTGTTAGCCCTCACCTACCAGCCATTGCGCAACTGTGTAAGTGGCATTTTAGTCATTTTAGGCCTCCATTACTTAGTGAACAATGTTTTGCGGTTGTGCAACTGCGCAATTGCGTTCAAAATTTGTCTAGCTGAAGCTGAGGAAAGCAGTGCGTTGTGCAGCTTTTATTTGATATGAAAAGCAGTGCAAATGTGTTGCTTTCTAAATTAGTTGTTTGTTGGTGTTGATTGGGGGTGGGGGGTATCCATGAGATTTCTCTTTCAGGAATCAATTTGCATGACGGGTTCATTCATAAGTAAGTCTTGTCTGGAGTATGCAGTAAGATCCTGTCATCTTTCAAACCTGTAATCAAATCCAATTTGACTCCTGCAGTGTCATTTGGCACAGCAGACATTGGACTGGCTTTGTTAAACCTCAAATCGCAAATAATATCAAACAATGCTTTACTGGCATATATTCATCTCTGGTCATTGATCCCTACTGCTTTGCATCGTAAGCCATAAGATGACTAGAACTCGAAGTCGAAGAAGAACCATCTGTGGAAGCCGTCAGCGAAAACGTTTGACCCCTGAATGACCTACTGGAATGACAATGGCCATAGATATCCGACAGACGGTATGGATCAGCTGTTCTCGGCAAACCAAACCTCAAGCTTGAGGAAGTCTGGACTCAAACTATGGAAGTGCACATGGAAACCATCACGGTTGCCCTCCCAAATCTCTCACATCACCCGCAACCCCCTTTCTGTACACAGAGCTACCAGAAAGATGCAAGAGGAAATTTCACATCAGCATCTGCGACTTCAATGCCCAGAGAACATCATGGGCTTATGAGAACAACAACCAAGATGGAGGTGAAATTAGACCCCTACTGCTTTGCCTCTTAAGCCATGAGATGACTAGAACTCAAAGTCGAAGAAGAACCATCTTCATTCCATCTTTCAAACCCGTAATCAAATCCAATTTGACTCCTGCAATGCATTTGGCACAACAGACCTTGGACTGGCTTTATGTTAAGCTTAAATCCCACATGTCAAAAAGGTTGACACTGTAATCAACAACTCTCTCTGAACCATAACTGGCCGCCTGAAGCCTACTCCTGTGTCCTACCTGCCAGTCCTTGCAGGAATTGCCACCTCAGACGAGAGGACAATACAGCACTGCTCAACTGTCACTCAACTGTCACCCGGCAGTGATAGACACTAACCAATGGGACAGACCTAAATGCCGGTATAAGAACTGGCACTTTGTTGAGCCCTCCCATCAGCCGCTCAATAGTCAAAGTTCAAAGGTACGGCAGGAATTGCATCTGTACAAAGCAGAGATCCACTCTTTACAAATCCTACTGAGTGGCCGCAGCCAGAGCAAGGAGGATGTGCCACTACAGAGCGAATAAGATTTATCCACTACACCCGAGGATGCCCTTAGAGATGGAGATCTGGAGATCTCTCTCCAACCGAGGATGCCCTTAGAGATGGAGATCTGGAGATCTCTCTCCAACCGAGGATGCCCTTAGAGATGGAGATCTGGAGATCTCTCTCCAACCGTGGATTGGTCTGCGTGGGAGGAGTGGAGGATTCCTCTGTGCCGCCGGTCTGGTCTTCGGTGGTTTCGTGCCCGTTGACCTTGGTGCCCGCCGGGGGTTTCTTCTGAACACGGCTCTTGGTAGGACCCCCATTTAGGGCTGTCACAATTATGACGTCTGAATTGACGTTTCTCGCAAGGCTCTCGACCAGCCTCTCCCCGCGGCCGCCTACGTAGTGGACAACGACGGGACCCGGCGTCGCCTCCTCGCGCTTATAGAATATAATTGTGTCCTCTCTATTCTTCTTATAACTCTATGCATAGGATTGCCGCTTGTTGGCCTTTTTGATCTTGCAGAATTGCATGACGCCGTCTGGAAGAATACATTGTACATACATACATACAGTGTACTTAGAAGACCTCAAGAATCATCCGGCCCTATGAATTCAACCCGTCATGCAATTTTAACAAATGGAAGACGGGTCTTTTTTAAAAGTACATTATATTTAACGGTTAGCCCTCAGCTACCAGCCATTGCGCAACTGTGCAAGAGGCAGTTTAGTCATTTTAGGCTTCCATTGCTTTTGCGTTTGCTCAACTGTGCAAATGCATTCTAAATTTGTGTAGCTGAGGGAATTTAAGTGTTAGCCCTCACCTACCAGCCTGTGCAAGAGGCATTTTAGTCATTTTAGGCCTCCATTACATTGGCATCATATAAAAATATCAATATATCAATATCAAATAATGCTTTACTGGCATAATATTACTCTTTGGTATGGGTGTTACATTGTGCAGTGAAGAAGCTTGTGTGGCTCTTCTGGGACAAACAACAGCCGCTAGAGGCCCATGGGCTCTGTTTCTCTACATTTGATGTTTAGCTGTAACCACAATCCTTGTGTTTGCAGTTGAAGTTCCCTGCATAGATGGCAGGTGCAGGTACGAGTGGGAGTGGCGAGTTCACATTGTCATGTCTTCAACAGATCGGCTTCCACCACCTCCTTCTAACACCTCCTTCTAACACCTCTTTCTAATCCCAACTCCTTCTAACCACTCTTTCTAACACCACCTTCTAACACCACCTTCTAACACCACCTCTTTCCATGAGGTCTTAGTGGTGGTGGTGGAAGATGGTCTGTAGAAGACACATGACAATGTGACCTGCCACTCCCACTGGTACCTGCACTTGCCATCTAGGCAGGGGACTTCAACTGCTAACACAAGGATTGGGGTCACAGCTAAACATCAAATGTAGAGAAACAGAGACCATGGGCATCTAGCGGCTGTTGTTTGACCCAAAAGAGCCCCCAAGCTTCTTCACAGCACAATGTAACACCCATACCAATCCAGACCTGGCCTATGCCGTGTCAGCAAAGGAAATAATTTGTGTAGCTGAGGTAATTTAACTGTTAGCCCTCACCTACCAGCCATTGCGCAACTGTGTAAGTGGCATTTTAGTCATTTTAGGCCTCCATTACTTAGTGAACAATGTTTTGCGGTTGTGCAACTGCGCAATTGCGTTCAAAATTTGTCTAGCTCAAGCTGAGGAAAGCAGTGCGTTGTGCAGCTTTTATTTGATATGAAAAGCAGTGCAAATGTGTTGCTTTCTAAATTAGTTGTTTGTTGGTGTTGATTGGGGGTGGGGGGTATCCATGAGATTTCTCTTTCAGGAATCAATTTGCATGACGGGTTCATTCATAAGTAAGTCTTGTCTGGAGTATGCAGTAAGATCCTGTCATCTTTCAAACCTGTAATCAAATCCAATTTGACTCCTGCAGTGTCATTTGGCACAGCAGACATTGGACTGGCTTTGTTAAACCTCAAATCGCAAATAATATCAAACAATGCTTTACTGGCATATATTCATCTCTGGTCATTGATCCCTACTGCTTTGCATCGTAAGCCATAAGATGACTAGAACTCGAAGTCGAAGAAGAACCATCTGTGGAAGCCGTCAGCGAAAACGTTTGACCCCTGAATGACCTACTGGAATGACAATGGCCATAGATATCCGACAGACGGTATGGATCAGCTGTTCTCGGCAAACCAAACCTCAAGCTTGAGGAAGTCTGGACTTAAACTATGGAAGTGCACATGGAAACCATCACGGTTGCCCTCCCAAATCTCTCACATCACCCGCAACCCCCTTTCTGTACACAGAACTACCAGAAAGATGCAAGAGGAAATTTCACATCAGCATCTGCGACTTCAATGCCCAGAGAACATCATGGGCTTATGAGAACAACAACCAAGATGGAGGGGAAGTTAGACCCCTACTGCTTTGCCTCTTAAGCCATGAGATGACTAGAACTCAAAGTCGAAGAAGAACCATCTTCATTCCATCTTTCAAACCCGTAATCAAATCCAATTTGACTCCTGCAATGCATTTGGCACAACAGACCTTGGACTGGCTTTATGTTAAGCTTAAATCCCACATGTCAAAAAGGTTGACACTGTAATCAACAACTCTCTCTGAACCATAACTGGCCGCCTGAAGCCTACTCCTGTGTCCTACCTGCCAGTCCTTGCAGGAATTGCCACCTCAGACGAGAGGACGCTACCCTCACGCTGGCAAGGAAAGCCCAGATACACAACTGGCATATCCTGCACAACACTAAAGTGGATACAAAGCCTCCGAACAGACAAGTCCTGCCACCTTTACAACAAGGCTGCACAAGAGCTGCTTCGCTCCATCCTGGAGGACTTGTCCACATCATCACCACTACATCTGGGATCCGGGAGCAGGCGTTGAAGGAGAGTACCTACCACACCGGCAATGGACTCTATTGAACTGCCTGCGCACTGGAGTCGGCTGCTTCAAATCAGCTGTGAAGAAGTGGCGCTTGGCAGACAGTGCAGCATGCAAGTGTGGCGAGCCTGAGCAGTCTGCAAAGCACATAATTAACACCTGCCCCTTGTACAGACCACCTTCTGAGGCCGGCCTCTTCCAAGTGGGACCAGAGACAAGGGCGTGGCTACACAATACTGAGTTGGACATTTGAGGATGATACACGAAAGAAGAAGAGAAGCTTAAATCGCAAATAATATCAAACAACGCTTTACTGGCATATATTACTCTTTGGTATGGGTGTTACATTGTGCAGTGAAGAAGCTTGGGGGCTCTTTTGGTTCAAACAACAGCCTCTAGAGGCCCATGGGCTCTGTTTCTCTACATTTGATGTTTAGCTGTAACCCCAATCCTTGTGTTAACGGCTGAAGTTCCCTGCATAGATGGCAGGTGCAGGTACCAGAGGGAGTGGGGAGTTCACATTGGCATGTGTCTTCTCCAGATCAGCTTCCACCACCTCTTTCTAACACCTCTTTCTAACCCCAAATCTTCTAACACCTCCTTCGAACACCTCTTTCTAACACCACCTCCTTCTAACCACTCTTTCTAACACCACCTCCTAACACCACCTCTTTCCATGAGGTCTTAGTGGTTGTGGTGGAAGCTGATCTGTAGAAAACGCATGACAATGTGAACTCGCCACTCTCACTGGTACCTGCACCTGCCATCTATGCAGGGCACTTCAACTGCTAACACAAGGATTGGGGTTACAGCTAAACATCAAATGTAGAGATACAGAGCCCATGGGCTTCTAGCGGCTGTTTGACACAAAAGAGCCCCCAAGCTTCTTCACTGCACAATGTAACACCCACACCAACCCAGACCTGGCATATGCCGTCAGCAAAGGGAATATGTTGGCATCTCAGATAATTAATCTGACTGTGCATCAAGAAGACTGATGCCTTCTCACTTATTGAATATCCTGAGCTGGCCAAATTGACCTGACAAGTGCAAATTGAATTGAATTGAAGATGACCTGGCTTTATGTTAACCTCAAATCACAAATAATATTAAACAATAATTTACTAGCATGTATCCTCTTTGGCCATAGATCCCTACTGCTTTGAATCGTAAGCCATGCCATGACTAAAACTCAAAGTCGAAGAAGACCCACCTGTGGAAGCTGTCAGCGAATAAGTTTGACCCCCTGACTGACCTACTGGCTTTATGTTAATCTCAAATCGCAAATAATATCAAACAATGCTTTACTGGCATATATTCCTCTTTGGCCATGGATCCCTACTGCTTTGACCCCTGAATGACCTACAGGAATGAACATGTCCATAGATATCCGACAGAGACGGTATGGATCTCAAACCTCAAGGTTGAGGAAGTCTGGAAGAATACATTGCACATACAGTGGACTTAGAAGACCTCAAGAGTCATCCGGCCTTATGAATTCAACCCCCCATGCAATTTGAACAAATTATTCATTTATTTTCTTTCTTTTTTTGCATTTTGCGTGAAGAAGGGCCGGTTGGGAATAGCTGGCATCTCTCCCCCACACATCAGAAGAATGCATATTGCTCAAGATGAAGGAAGAACACAGGAGAGGGGTATTATACACCCCTTGCATTACCAGGTAGCCCCCCCACGCAGGCTCAGTTTTATGCAGACAGTCCTGCCCTCCAGACAATCAAAGAAGAAGCAAGGGCCAACATCTGGGAAGATGACTGGCAAGTCAATGACACACAAGCTCCTGAATGGTTGGACAGGGGAATCACACCAATGGAAAGCCTCGCTATAGTGGCCACAACCTTGG
The DNA here is from genome assembly GCF_963921795.1 of Nannobrachium achirus. Classification (NCBI taxonomy): domain Eukaryota; kingdom Metazoa; phylum Chordata; class Actinopteri; order Myctophiformes; family Myctophidae; genus Nannobrachium; species Nannobrachium achirus. The sequence continues at coordinate 36,655,431 of NC_137817.1, forward strand.
CTGGACAGTCTGGAAGTCACTTAATAGACTGTGTGTGAACAAGGGAGGTGCAACGCATGAAAGTCTGGAACTACACAACATGACACGTGCAGCTGTGGATCAGTGCACACAAGGTCCACCTACTGGGAAATGCAGTCCAGAATACCTGGCAGAACCTACCCCATCAGCTGTGGCTTGTGCCCAATATTGATAGCACGTCGTCTGCGATTACTACAGACTTGAAGAAGAACACAAAAGGAGAGATGGGGTAGAGTCACACCGATGAAACCTGATGCAAAGCAGCTTGTCAGATTTGTACAGGACAAGCCAACGACAGCACACTGGAAGGACTTGTTTATAAGCTATGCCTCATCTGTGTGACAGACACTTAAGTTGATTGTTTTCATGATGAAGGTTGTTTGTGCGTCATTCTGTAAAGATCATTAGACATGAGATGCTCAACTCCACCTCTGGGGACATATCCAGAGATGCATGGTTGGCAGCAGCTTGGAAGCAGGAGTGGGAGCCAGCCGGGCCCTCCCGCATCCATCGCTACATCAGGGACCTAGGAGGTGGCGCCATAGGAGGAGACGACCTACCACGCCGGAAATGAACCACACTGAACTGCCTACGAACTGGGGTTGGTCGCTTTAAAACATCAATGAAGTGGGGCCTGGCGGAGAGTGCGGCATGCGAGTGCGGTGACCCTGAGCAAACTGCCGACCATATAATCACCACATGCCCCTTATATAGACCACCCTTGGAAGCAAGCCTCATCAACCTAGGACCTGAGATGCGGGCATGGCTATGCAACACAGAGTTGGACCTCTGACGTTACGCAAAAGAAGATTGAATAGATAATGCTTATTTTGTTTTCTCTACATTTGCTGATGTTTGGCTGAACTTGTCATTGTCATGTGTCTTCTACAGATCACCTTCCACAACCACCTTCTAACCCCTCTTTCTAAAACCACCTCCTTCTAACACCACCTCCTTCTAACACCTCTTTCTAACACCACCCCCTCCTAACACCTCTTTCTAACACCACCTTCTAACACCACCTCCTAACACCTCCTAACTCCTCTTTCCATGAGGTCTTAGAAGGAGGTGGATGAAGATGGTCTGTAGAAGACACATGACAATGTGAACTCGCCACTCCCACTGGTACCTGCACCTGCCATCTATGCAGGAGACTTCAACTGCCAACACAAGGATTTGTGTTTCAGCCAAACATCAGCAAATGTAGAGACACAGAGCCAATGGGCTTCTAGAGGCTGTTTGACCCAAAAGAGCTCCCAAGCTTCTTCACTGCACGATGTAACACCCATACCAACCAAGACGGAAATACGTCATTACCTCCGAAAATCCATCTGACTGTGCACCAAGAGGACTGATCCTGCAGGAACCAGAGAGTTGGTGGCCAAATAGACCTGACAAGTTCAAATTGAAGATGACCACAAGCTGAGACAATAGGCCTACATACATGTCACACATGCAGCTGAAGACGGATGTTATGAGCAAGCTCATCAACCATTACTCCAGTTGATGCCTGTTGAGAGCTGTGGCCTGGATTCTATGTCTTGGGTCTACTTCTACAATGTTGCAGAATCATGGAGATGTTCAGACAGATCCCAGCTTTCAAAAGACAACTCTGATGGAGAAAAGACGTGACCAGTCAGCCCTGAAAAAATGCTCTTACACTTTGTTTGACTCAAGTTCGAAAAGAGGAAGTCATGCGTAGAGTCATCCATTGACGGAGCTTGGTCTAATAATACAAGATGGAGTATTGAGAGTTGGAGACCGTCTCCATGCATATGCCATGCCAACATAGAAAGCATCCAGCTATCATTCCGAAAGACTTGCACATCACAATGCTGATTCTGCAAGACATCCATGAGAAAATCAGACTTTAGGTAAGGAACTAACTATAATGCTCTCACAACTGTGTCAGAGATATATGTCCCCCTCGGCAAACTCTGTAGTGAGGAGGTTCCGGCAACCAGGATGTATTACCTGGAGAATAATCAAAGGCAAGGCACTAGGATTGAATATGGCAAACATACCTCAAGACACATTATTACCTGCATGTCACCGTTCACAAACATGGAGGTGGACTATTTTGGACCGTTAGATGTGAAGCAGCGTCACGGTACTGTGAAAGGGTGCAGAGTTCTTTTGACATGCCTCTCGGCCAGAGCAGGACATCTGGAAGTAGTGCACACATTGCACACTGATTCTTGCCTGAACGCTAGCCGTCACTTTCTGTGCAGACAAGGTAAGTATCCATCATGCTTTCTGATAATCAAACTAATCAATACCGAGTGTGAGCTGCGAGAAACCCTTCATCAGTGGAACCAGCAGAAGATCCGGGACACACTCATGATGCAAAAAGCAATACAGTGGCTGTTCAATCCTCCTGCCAGCTCTTCTGTGTTCAATCCACCTGCCAGGTATCACTTTGGAGGGATCTGGGAGAGACAGATTTGTTCTGAGAGGAAAATAATAGTATGTTCTGAAGGAGCAAAGCATCGACAATGAACGTTTATGAACATTGTTTTGCGTAGTGGAATCAATATTAAATGGCAGACCACTTACCAAGTCATCAGATCATCCAACAGATCTTGAGCCATTGACTTGTAACTATTGCTAATGAAGGAACAGACTGTCATGCCGCTTGGAATGTTCACAAAGGATGCACGCTAAAGTTGGAAGCAAGTGAAGTGTCTTGCTGACTTGTTTTGGAAGAGACAGAGTAGTCACACAGATGACCTGATGCAAAGGGGCGTGTCAGATGTGTGCAGGATAATACAAAGACAAACCACACTGGAAAGATCCTTTGACAAGATGTGCCTCATCTGTGAGACAGCCACTTAAGTTAATTGTTTTTATTGTTTGTCTCATGCACCTTCCTTGAAATCTCATGTACATGAATGTTTGGATGGATATGTGTAAATATGTATCTTATTGTAACCATGTTGTATACATATCTGTTTCATGTTTTCTCGCCAGAGTTTGTCTTGTCTTGTCACCCCTCCCCATGTGTTCTGTCCTGTGTCCCCTCTCCCCCGTGTGTCCCCCACTCTCGGCCTGAACCTTGTCGTGGTGAGTGGGCTTTAAACCAAGACAGGCCATTTTAACGACAACATACAGTATGAGATGGTGTTGCTGTACCTTGGACCACTGATCTGCTGTAACACAAGGAATATCAGAATAACCATAGCACTAATGACCTTTAATATATTGTGATCTAATTCTCTTTAATTGTGGGCCCGCTGAAAGCGAGACCAGTATGTTCTCCCAAATATTTATATAGTAAGGTTATTCTCCTCAAAACTGGCCGACAGTACAAGGTTTAGCCAATGAGGTAGCAGCGTTTTTGGTGACATCACCACCAACAAGTGCGACCTGAGATAAATAACACCCACATGAAATCTTTTGTAGTTTTTGAAATATTTAACTTTTAGCATCCAATGCATTTCCAATCGGACATAAGTCGGAAATCTATCAGTCAAGTTCTCCTCAAAATGACGTAATATGTCAATCAAGTTCTCCTCAAAATGATGTAAGACACTGCCTTTGTACCGGCAGGGCCCTTAGCCAATGAGGTGCAGCCAAAGGGTAGATCTTTGTGCCCATACATGGTGTTACATGCGAGCCCACACTGTTTCGTAGGAACAGTATTTGTGGGCTCACCTGTAAGGCGAGCACACTTTAGATATTGTCATTATTTATTTATCTAGTAGGTCAGTCAGACAGTTCTCCTCAATATTTTGGCACCTTTCTACTCCTGTATACTTCGACAGAAAATGAAAATAAAAACATCAATGTGTTCAGCTTACAGTGGCGACGTGTGCTATTACTTTGTACAGCAATCGGCCAAATGGTGGCGCTGTAGGAAGCCTTCGAAAGTGCGAAGGTATAGATCATGCTCTGTTTTAAGTACAGCCATGAAACCTGTATACACGTATGCGTCTCCTCATGCCGAACAACTGTTACGCTCTGACTTTTAACCTCTGACCTTTAGATCCCCCAGAATTTTGAATAATATGAAAAACTGTAAAAATCTATCTCCTCCTGGGATTTTTGCGTTAGGCGCACAAAGCTTTTTTCACATGAACTTTGGACCAATACGGTCAAACTGTCTGGTCGGATTTCTTTTAAAGCGAAAGATTATTTTTTAATAATTCAATAAATATTGCGGTTTTATGCAAATTATTCTTCTGCCTCTAAATCATACATGCAATCTTATTCCAATCGGCCAAAGGGGGGCGCTATACGAAGCATTTGAAAATTCAAACTTCAAACGGGCATAAGTCATGACTCGTTTCGTTTGAAGACATGCAACTTGCTTACACGCGTGCTTGACTCAAGCGGAAGACATCTGTGTCTTTGTTGAGTAAGCTCCGCCCTTAGATTTTCCGCCATTTTGAGCAGTTTGTAAAACGCTTAAACCCGCTTTTATTCTGGAATTTTCGTGTCACGTCCACAAAACTTTTTTTACATGAACTTTGGACCAATATCTAAAGATCTGTCAGATCGGATTTTTTTTTTAAATTGAAACATGCTTTTTTTATAATTCAATAAATATTGCAGTTTTATGCAAATTATTCTTCTGCCTCTAAATCATACATGCAAAATAACATGTTCATGGCATTTGGCAAAGATGTAGAGTGTTAGTCCAAATATCACTAAAACCAATCTTACTCCAATTGGCCAAAGGGGGGCGCTATATCATTTTGAGCAGTTTGTGAAACGCTTAAACCCGTTAGGATTTTTTTTAACAATTTGCATGAAACATTCTACACACAATCTAAGGACCTTTATTGTGTGTGTGCCTATGAAGTGCACACACACAAAAAATAAATAAATAAATAAATATAGCTGCAAGCAGCGATAGTGGCCAAAGCCAAAAACACCTCAAATCATGAACACATTCCCAATAGGTCAAGGAACAGATACCACCCTTCTCACATTGGCCTGTTATAGCGCCACCAGCGGGTCAACTTTTGCACAACACATTTTTGGAACAAAATGGACCAATCTTTGACGTCAGTAACGTCAAAGAGAGCACCGCCTGCGATCTTGACATTTTGTACTTTTATAGCCATTGTTTTCTGGCTTGAAGCGAGCCCACAATTGTTTCGAAGGAACAATATTTTCTAGTTATTTAATCTTTTCCCAGAAATTATTTTCGGAAAATGCATTACAAACATTACAAAACACAATTAAATGCAGCAGTATACAAAAGTAAACAAAACAACTTGGCTTTGAATATCAATAGTCTACTGTACTGTACAACACATGGCTTTATTTATTACATATTGAGAGAAAAGCTGTGTTTTTCATCAGTGCATAATATGGAAAGGAAGGAAGGAAGTTACATTTTTAACACAATAGACAAACAAACAGCGTGCATGACGCTTGGGTGTAGCCTACCACTGTGAATGAAGTAAAAAGAAAAAAGAATACTGATTGAGAATGGGTTGATCTGTTATTGAATGCAAATAAGATGCAGCAGCAATATTAGGATTAAGTGTCTCCCATTTTAACTCAGGATTCACTCCTAATATTAGAATAAGAAACGGTGTACAAATATAATTGCGACCAAAGGTTGCAGTATACCATGAGAAATGCCGCAGCTTGTCTCCGTCTGTCTGTCTGTCTGTCTGTCTGTCTGTTTGTCTGTGTCAGGCCCTTGTCACTGTGACATCACTCTGACATCATGCTCTGATGTCACTGTGATGTAGGGGAACCACTCTTAACAGAATGTTTTACTGCTCTGACATCACACTCTGGCTTTATGTCCCATTTATGCCCATTTATGTTATTCATAGTCAACAATGTGATGTCAGAACATGCCCATATATGGGCATTACCAGATCACACTTGCAAATTAATCCTGTCCGTGTTATGCCCATATATGGAGATCCCTGTCCCAGTGTCATCAATATTAAGGGCATATCTGGGAATGACCATATATGGGCATTCCCAGATCACACTTGCAAATGAATTACGTCCTTGTCCGCTCTATGCCCATATATGGAGATCCCTAGTCCGATGTCATCAATATTAAGGGCATATCTGGGAATGCCCATATGTTCTGAGAAAAAAATATCTCAACAGGCACTGTTGAGATTGGGTAACTGGTCCGATATACATCACTGGCCAGATAGCCCTTTAGGGCGAGGTTGCATGTCGCCCTGAGGCGTCTTATGGCTTACAAGACACACACAAAATATACATAAAATGTACATACACCAAGATACACCACAAACAGAATACACAAAGAAACTTATATTGATTGATTGTCCAAGCTGTCTGCCATGCTTTGTCTATCAATTTTGCCAAAACAAAAACGTCTTCATTGAACAGCCAGTTTAACATATAACATTCTGACCTCCAAACAAATCTGGATTCTTGTCTCTAATTTAATTTCTTAAATCATGGTACAGTGGACAAAACTAAATTAAATTCATCCTCCACAACTCCCAGGTCACAAAGAACACACAAACGCTGCTCCTCAGGAATTCCAGTATACCTACCCACCTCAACTGCCAGAGGTAATGCACCAGATCTTAATTGGGCACAGAGGGACCTCTGTCCTCTCTTTAAATTAAAAGAAACAGTTCAGTGCCATACCCACTTTAAATGGAATGTAATTTCTTAACTTTGCTTTTTTACAAGTGTCCACCCTCCATTGCTCCTGATGTAATATTGATAATGTATATTTAATAGGGCTGGGATGCGATTAAAATTTTTAATCTAATTAATTACAGGCTCTGTGATTAATTAATCGTAATTAATCACATTTTAATCGCACATCAATATTTGACCTGAGAAGCATTTTTTTCAAGTAAAACACATTTTGTTGTACAAGTGAATCAACACATTTTTAAATCTAAATTTCGCATCCACTGGGCCAAGCAAAGTGCTCTGATCAGCTACTTCTCCCTTTGCGTTTGTTGTCTCTTCTTGGTTGGTGCATTGCTATGATCATGATTGATGATGATTGCTATGCCCGAAACTGAAGGTTCTGTGGTGCAAAAACTAAGTGCGATTAAAATGCGTTAATTTTTTTAATCGCGTTAATTTTCTGTAATTAATTAATCGCAATTAATCAGTTAAAGTCCCAGCCTTAATTTATTTAACCGTATTTATATTACGTGGAGGCTATTCATGAAATTTAAGAGACCTAACAATAATAGTCTGTGTCAATAAAGGAAAGTGTTCCATTTCCAGCTATGACTTTGACACTCCTTGTCACTACAGCAAGAATCAAGAAGGTACAAGGAGCAAAATGTTGGTAGGAAACATCTACTGATGAGGTACTGAAACATCATTGTTTTCTTGAAACTTGAGTTCCTCAGGAAGACTTCTCATGTCAGATTGGGCGAAAACGTATACATTTTGAATGTAAGCCACTCTTGTTTGTCTGCAAAATGTAGAAAGTCCAATCCTTAGGCTAGGGCTAAAAGTACACTCTAAATAATTATGTATGTTCTCCATATATATTCTCTAAAACATAATTTATTTTTGGTGAAGGGAAGCTCAATGTTTGATGTAAAAGTTCAAATACATTTCTGTATTTTATGCTTTAAAATCTCTTTTATGTCTTTGAATGACTTTTCCTCATGAAAAGCACTTTGAATTGCATATTTCATTATAAATTACAAAACCACTTTAACTTGGCATCCTTTCATTTTTTTAACATAATAGTGAAAGTATATTGCCTATTCATGTTGTGGGCTAGAATAGGGCTAGAACCATAAAAAAGTAGTTTAGCTTAGATTAGTTGTTTCTCCATACTATACTTACGTCGCTTTTAGCTTTGAATTCCTCTTGTTCAAAGCTTATCTTCTCACATGCTTCTACTTTTTACATCAAATTTGAGAAAACTCAGGACAAATTACAATTGTGATCATTGTTCATTGTCTTGACACAACAGGTACATATGAAAGAATCATAAAGAAACCCTATAATGGAGTTTGTACAACATGTTCAGGAGGAAGACTACGCCTTCAAATAATAAAATCTTTATTTACCATGCTCGCCTCTCTACTACATGCTTCCTTCCTGCTCTACTACTCAGGTACGGTAACAGAACTCCTCCGCAATCATATGCCATGGTAACTGATTATAGCTCCACCTTTTGCCACACACAGTGGCACTGCTGCCATGGAAACCGATAGCTCTCCACCCCTTTTACAAATAAGGGTGGAGTATTTAAACCTGCCAGTCTTGCCAGTTACTCGAGCATAGAACTTTGCACCCCTCCTTCTCTCCCATTTTACAGTTCTAACCTGCTTTTCAAAGTTCCAGGTTCCAGATGGGGGTCTCGGAGTGATGGCGAATCCACAGACGACTGCTGAGATGGACACTAACTCTCCAGATCCCTTGCCAAATACTTCACCCCCCCTGGAGCCACTGGCTATGCTTCTGCCCTCACCCCCGCTTCTGTTAAATGGCCCAGCGACTTATTTCCCTCAGCATCCCTATGCTAAAACCTACCTGAGTACTTACCTTGCTTGGCCCTATTCTAAAACGTACCTGAGAACTTACCTTGCCTGGCCCGGTCCAGGAAGAAGAAACCCCAATGCTGGAAATAGCGGACATTATTACTATTATTTCATTTGCCATTATTTGTGATTATTTAAATAACAACAAAAGTACTTACCTTTTTCCTACCTTCCTGCAAATATCTACCTGTGTAAACGCTTTCCTAAATATATACGCCAGTTGGCTTTGCATTGTTTCACTGTGTGTTGTGTCTTGTTTCGGATCATTTCACCACATTATATGTAACCTTGCTTAACATATTTCTCATGCACCTTTAAAGCAATTATGACATATTGTTTTTACCAATCATAACAGTCTTTGTCCTGGTCCTTAAAACGTGTATTAAAATGTTAAAACTGAAAACTCCAGTGAGCCATGGCAGGATTTTTTCTCTCTATGTTCTGTTGCATTTTGACTTTTGACTAGGTGTCGCAGTTCAGTAACTTTCTTGTTAATCGTCACCTCTTTTGGAACACAACAACCACAGTTGTAAATGTTAATGGTAAAAATTGGAACGATACACAGTGGAAAGTAATAGGTAAATGGTAAATTGGAACGATACAAACACGGTGTAAAGTAAAAGCAAATGTGATAAAACCACACCCTCCCCTGGACGATGATGCATACGTCCAGAGGCCAATGAACTCACTTTTTTGAGCCTATCATTTTTCTTTTTGTGTAATTGAGGTCAGGAAACATGAAAGAAAACATAACAAAATTATGTCATATGACACCGTAACTTTAAGAAATGATCAAATTCCCTGTCATCAATCCGAACAACAATTCTAAACTTTCCTTCGCCGCAGTCCTAAGGGGTCAATGAGTAAGAAAGTGCCAATTCGATGTATATTTGTGATTCTTATTTATATTGAAATTCAACGTTTGTTGCGATTACAATTTATTGTGTTTTTCCCCCCCAAATACTTACTTTGCTTTTTATACACTAAAACATTTTAAAACAATTATAAACAATATAAACCATGAAAAATAGAATCATACACTGCAATGCAGCCGGATTAGCCTGGTAAACCACCAACTTCCGTAATCCAGAAGCAAATGAGAAATGAAAATGCTTTCCGGAAGAGGGCGGTTTATGAGGCTACAGCCAGATAGCGTCGGTCAGTCTTTCTGACATATAAAGAAAAATGATATAAATAAAATGAATAAAAACCCCTAATGCGCGCATGCATGCCTGCATGTGTTACATAGTCTAGCCTACATGTAATATGAACCATTCACTGTGTGGTTTCAATCACATGGTCTGTTGACAGAGTGAATGTTGATGGGTTTGGACCTGTACCACATCCTGTCACTCTGGGGGAGAGGAGTGTCAGTCAAAGAGATTCTCTGCTGAAATATCCATGTAGCCACAGATAATATTGTGCCCTGATAAGATTTATGTAGGCCTACTGATGCTAAAACACTTGCTTCATCCTGTGGTAGCATTATAAGACAGGATGTGACCAAGTACACAGTTACACAGAAACAGTCTTGCTTTGAATTTTCCTGTCAAGTGATTGGCAATTGGGGAAAAAAACATTATATTGGGCATATAATGTTTTCTGAGTTAACTGCAATTCCTGCGATATGAGCCTTCCCTGTGCTCTTTCAAGGGGGTTTGTGGTTGAAGCAGTGAGCATGAGGTTTTTACTGTTCCCTCACAAAACAAAACGTTGGGTTGTGAACACAGCCTCATGCCAGGTTCTCCCATTTTAATGGGCTAGTTCTTCCTCTGTTCATATCTGGGTGACCATTATGGCTGTCTTGGCTGATGGGAGATAATAAGCATTTTGATGTAGGCTATTTGAGTCCAGCAATGTAAATCTTCCCTTTTAAAATAAAGGGGAAAATGTTTTGTTTCTAATTTACCATTGGTCTACGGATCACATAAATGTGCTCATGTGAGGTAGTGGCAAATGTCGTCTGATGAATTTATTAGCGATTTCTAGGCATTCCCGTCCACCATCAGAGATATCTGTTTATGGCCTTATTGAATGGATATGAATCCAGTCTTGACTGTTTTGACCAGATTATGTATTTTCTCTTCAATATGTTTTTAATACTATACATTACAAAATATTGCTTACAACGTGAAATGAAAAAACATTCCAAGTCGTATGGGGATATATTATTAAATTCTCCATCAGGGACAAGTGATTAAACAAAGGGTGAGACTATTACACATGCACAGTTTTGGTCAAGTAGACCTATGTGATCCTAAATGCAGGATAATCTACAGCTTTGTGATCATAAGGGTCTGAAGGTTTTTCTGCTTAGGAGCATTTTAGGCAATGTTATTCTGGACATATACCGTATAGTACATAAGGCATGCATGGGATGTTATGCTTTAGGCAGCCATAGAGCCATTCTTCGCACTGAGCAACAATGCGCCTTTGTAAGATATCAGCAAAGATTGAAATGTGCAGAATTTGAGGATTAAACCCTCGTAGGGTCTTCGGGTCACTTTGACCCGGTTTTCAATTTTCAACATCAAGAAAAAGTATGTTAAAATATATTTTTTTCCACGAAACTTCTTCTGCTTGGCTTATTTATTGTACTAAACATGTGATATGAAAATGGTACATGTCATGCATTTGCAACACCCCCCTGTATCAACATATAACACCCAGGGTCTTCGGGTCACTTTGACCCGGCCATTGAAAGTGTATGCTAAATGGCTAATATTTAGACCATTTCTTTCTGAAAAAAACATTGGACAAATGAATTCTCTAGTACATAATTTGCTCACCATTAGAAACTACATTGATAACAATTCAATCAATATTATCTCCGCCAGGCCGGGATGGCCAAAGGCGAGTGATTATGTTTTCGTTGCTTCTGTCTGTGAACAGCTAATCTCAGTCACCGCTGGACCAGTCAGCGTGAAACTTTACATGTACTCCCCCAGGAGGCCTAGGAAGATATTCAACCCCAAATCATCCTGTTATAGTGCCACCATGAGGCAGAATTGAGCAAAACAAGTTTTGGGGGATATTTCCAAATTTTCTCTGGTCATTTTGATCAATGTCATGACCTACAGTATGTGTCACATTTTCTATTTAGAGTGGCCACGATTCCAAAGGTGCTTACGATTTTTGCGGGAGTGGCACATTTTGCTACCAAATGGGAACTTCATCCCTATGCCACTTTACAAATTCCAAGTTCCACAGCTTTCCGACGTGATTTGTAGCATTTATTTTATTTTATTTTATTTTGAGTAGCCAATTATGGTTTACCCACTTTTTCTCCCCAATCCAGTCCTTATGCCAATTGATTCCTCCCCTATGTTGTCACTGCTGTTGTAGCCTACCAAATCACCTGACAGTGAGGAGCCCCCACCGAGAGGACTATAGGGCCTTCGCCCTTCGTCCTACTCCTCCCTCCCAAAACCAGCTGCCACCCAGCCTGGCTGTAGGAATTCATGTAGTGACAATTATCACCCTCTCCGCCCAGCTTCCCATCCCTCGAACAACAATTGTGTTTACATAGATGCCCCACGATTGATTCAAATCCACAACCTCTTTAGTGGTAGCAGGGACACTGTGCCACCCGGGCACCTGTAGCACCTTGTGCAAATCAGAATGGGAGAAATATTTGATATAGTTCTTGATCAAATGACAATAGGGATAATATGTACCAATTGGTGTGAGGTTTGGACAAAGTCTATATGGTAATACCAACAAAATATTTTGCAAAGATCAGTCTCATGGTGGTGCTATGAAAGACAGATGGGAAAGATTTCTAGTGGAGTTTCTTTCTAGGCCTCCTTGGCGTATGTGTGCCAAGTTTGATGCTGAAGTGGTGCCTGAGATTAGCTGTTCACACAACGGCCTGATGGTGGCGCTGTGAAGAATTTGGGGAGGAGGTTCTTCCTAGGCCTCCTGGGAGTGTGTGTGTGTAGTTTCACACTAATTGGTCCAACTTTCCCGAGATTAGCTGTCCACAGACAGAGGGGTGAAAACATAATCCCTCACCTTTGGCCATCCCGGCCTGGCGGGGATAATAAAAAATATTGATTGAATTGTTAGTAAAGTAGTTAGTAATGACAATCAAATTGTGTTTAATATGATTTTTTGGGATTTCTAACTACTTTAGAATGGTTTAATATGAGCCGGGTCAAAGTGACCCGAAGGCCCTGGGTGTGACTAGAACACGAGGATCCTAAATGTGTACTGAGCAGGAATGTTTCCCTTGAAATGACTATATTAACACAATGTTTTTTTTTCTTCCTTCCACTGGTATTCTGTGTCTGCAGGGACAGTTTGTATTTCTTATTTCTGAATGCTTGGAAATGTTCCAATTCATCAAACATTTGTGTGATGTCAGTGACAGTTGGCCATGCCTGCAACCAATACCACTCCTTGCAACACACACCAGCAGTTGTTTGAGCCGTGGGCACGTGGCACGGTGTCACCTCACAGCTAAGGTCCCGGATTCGATTTTCACCGGGGACGCTGGGGCCGTGTTCTCTCCTCTACGTCATCAGTGCCCATACCCTAGGTGGGGTTTGGCAAAAGGGCCTTTCCGTGTGGAGTTTGCATGTTCTCCCTGTGTCCCTTAGGGTAGGTACCGTCACAAAAAACATGCAGTAATCCTGGTCTCTGTACTGCCTCCCCCTGGCCAGCCGGGGTGCTTGACTGAGAGGAAAGGAACTGGTTGGAATAACGTGTTCCTTCCACAAGCTACGTCCTACCAGGGAAACGCCCCCTTGTCAGGTGATAAGAAGCAGCTTGCTCACTCCTCATGCATTGAAGGAAGCATGAGTTCAGTTCGGGGCTCTTGGCAGAGGGAGAGTAGCGCGCAGGATTACAGTTTAGGAAATTGGTACAGCATGGGTGAAAAAAAAGTTACAACATTGTGTAAAAAAAAAGGATTGTGGGATAAGAAAAGCTGAGAGAAGAGAATCTATATGACACTTTCTGCTCATTCAGGGTCTGAATCTGGTGTCCATGGTAACGACTAAATAACATTAGACTTATCAAATACAGTACACAGGAATCAAGAGGAAGAAACAATAGATTAGACTGGCATGCACTCACAACTGATGTCACACTTTAAAAAAATACAAATTTAGATTACATGACATTTATATTACTTCCTTTCTTTAAAGATATTTTTTTAAGATGCAAGTAAATTATGCTAAATGTAAGATTGCTGTTGAATGAAACATTCCATCCATGCTCTGCATGTTGCACAGTAGCTTGTTCTGTGATTGCGACCGTCAGGTCGCAGTTACTATCAAAACCTCCACCGCCAGTCTGTCCGTCAGTCAGTCCGTCAGTCAGTCAGTCAGTCAGTCAGTCAGTCTGTCACGTCACGTCACGTCACGTCACGTCACGTCACGTCACGTCACGTCACACTTTTGCCCTACTCATATCTCCGCCATCGTTGCCCCTATCCCTGTGAAATTTTCCACACACAATCCTTGTCTGCCAATCCACAACCTCCACCCTTCCAGGGACCCCCGCAGCTCCAGGGACCCCCAGGGACCCCCGCCAAAAAGCTAAAAAATACCAAATGACGCCCCAAAATCGCCTGCTCAGGAGGGAATATGGGTACACTACCTCTGCCTTTCCTCTATGCCTGAGGAGTCCAAGCCGCTTCTTTTCACCTGACAGGGGGGAGTTTCCCCATATCTGGAGGTAGCGTGTGGAAGGAACATATCATTCCAACCAGTTCCTTTCCCCTCCATCAGGCACCCTGGCTGGCCAGGGCTGGCCAGGGGAAGGCAATATAGAGACCAGGATTACTGCATGTTTTTGTACTATGGTGATACATGGGAGAACATGCAAACTCACACAGAAAGGACAGCGCTATTGACTGCACCACCATGCCCCAGAAGTATTTTAATTTCTAATAGCCAGAAACATCAAATATCATAAATGTCCTGTTCTTCCAGTAATGGTTAATGAATAATACCAGTAAGACTCCCTAAATCGGGAGATAAGCGACCCTCAGGTTGCATGCACAAACTTTAGAAGGCATAGCCAATCAGGAGGGAATATGGGAAATGGGACAGATCCATGCTGATGTACTACTCTAATGTGACACTGCTGTCATTAGGCTACTCTACTCTGAAATATTGTGGTGATGTGATGACAATTTGGTCTATTAAAAATGTGATTAATAAATGTTGCTATTTCTTTTTAACCTATTCCCTGTGGTTGGTCTAAGGTTTAAAACCACTGAAAGCCCTTAAGACAGGCCGGAGTCTGTCTTTACGAGGTAGTAAACTGCGGCTCTTATAATCACCCTCATCTGAATCTCACTCCATTACGCCCAGACTCACCAACATCCCATGATAAAACAGTTACAGATCTCCATTACAAACATAACTAATTGGCTAATGGGGAATACACGTCATCATCTGCATTAGATGAGGAGATTTGGTTTCCCAAGGAATTGGATACATAATTTCAATCCGTCTGAGTGGCATAAACACACCATCATAACAGGGGTGTGGTGAAACTACAGGCTCAGTTTACGGAACATTTTTAAATATGATTATATGTGCACGCATAAAAAAACTGAGAATGCCACACTCATCAGAGCAATGTCCATATCAAAATTGTCAAGTACCAAAATTCCAGATACTGCAGATAGTGAAAACTAGCCAATGAAAGAAAGTACTTTTCACCATCAGGAAAATGGACAGTAACTTATATGAAAACTCTATTCATATAAAAACTGTTAATATTAATTCTGTAATTGTAATAATTCAATCTGATAATATAATGTTTGACAGGTGATGCTTTCCCTTTTTACAGTTTACCAATCATTTTTTAGTTTTGATTGAATCCTTCAAAAGCCTACTGAAATGATCAGTAGGCTACACAGTAAAATCCTCTGAGGGCACTATTTAGAGTTCTAGACCATCTATGGTGCACAGCACGGAACACAATATAATGGGCGAAAGCTGTGTGTAAGGTGTGTCCACCACCATTTTATAAGGGGTGGTATATTAAACCTCTGAATTAGTCATGGGTGTGTTTTGGGTGTTACATTAAAGGTAGTGTTAAATTGCTCTATATTCTGATAGTACTCATTGGTTACTATAGATTATCCCCCATCCCTCCAGCTCTTGATCTCTTAAACAGAACATGCATTTACAGGTCAGGATACCAATTCTTTACAATCAGGAGAGAGAGAGAAACTCTCCCCAGGATAAGCAAGTGAATTTGGAAGTGATGACATGAAGGAATATAAACTGTAACACTGAAAATGAAGCTGATAAATGGGTACTCTCTCCTGATTGGCTGAAGATTGGCCACCTTATTAAAGAGCTGGAGAGGAGACCCCTGTTACTCATCACAAATATAGGCATATAGTGTTTTAAACCTTTTAACAAGAAATATCCATGTAACAACCATGTAACAACGTTTTGTTTTAGTTTCAAATAGAAGATTCAAATGCTTCAAATATTGTTTATCTGCACAAAAACGATTCAGTGTTTCATGATTCATGTCATGTCTCTCTGAGAGTGAGCAAATGGAACCAAATGGACCCTTCCATAATGTTTCATGGACAGCTCTCACGTGAGTGGAACAATTCACTACAAGAATTGTTCCTGTAGTGGAAAGCCTAAATTGGATTACATCTCTCTCTCTCTCTCTCTCTCTCTCTCTCTCTCTCTCTCTCTCTCTCTCCCTGTCACACACAGACACACACACACACACACACACACACACACACACACACACACACACACACACACACACACACACACACACACACACACACACACACACACACACACACACACACACACAGTGCAGCACAGTACAGTAGCACTTTAAAGCCCCCTCCCTCTTCAGCTCATCGCTTTCCATCACGGCGGCTTCCCTCCCTGTGCCCTGCCCAGTTCATAGCAGTGATTCTTTGATTTCCCTTCTGAGCTTGCCCGGAGGCGAAAGTAAAAACAAACAAAAAATTAACAAAATTAAACAAAGAAGGGGAAACAAGAGCTGATCTGTGGTGAGTCATTCAGATACATTATGTTGATTTAAAAATCTTGCATGGGACCTGTTGAATGCGGTCAGCATCGTCTGCTGTTGTAATCTTTTATTTAGTTTGAAGCTATCACAGAGTAGGCTACTATTGGTACTGTATGATGCCATGCTGTTTTCTCTGTGAACTGAGATAAATGTTTTTTTGTTTGTTTTTATTGTTTGTTATCAGTTACGATATCCCCTCATAGCACATTCAGACAGAGGTCAACTGAGGTAATGCCTCTAGAGCTTTGACTTTCTGTCAAATTGTTGGTATATGCATGTTGGGGAGTCATTTCAGCATCTGTGTGTGAATGTGTGTGTGTGAGTGTGTGTGTGTGTGTGTGTGTGTGTGTGTGTGCGTGCGTGCGTGCGTGCGTGCCTGCGTGCGTGCCTGCGTGCGTGCGTGCACATGCATGCATGCATGCGTGTGTGTGTTAAATCAAAATCTTCCCATGTAGGTTATGATGTACAGTAACTTGTAGTGATTGGATGAATGCCTCTGTAGAAACCTGTGAAGAATTGGAGGCATTAAGGATTTGTCTGTTTGAATAACGCCTCCCAGTGACACACACGCACGCATGCACGCACACACACAACCCCAATCAAAGGTGGCGTCACTGCCATTACACCTTCCTTCACAGTGTTCCACATTATCTCATCTCATGACCACACCCTGGGCCTCAGTCTCAACAGTCAGATCATAATATGCTGTTTGGGGTCATCTGGGTGACTCAATTGGCTTCCTAAATCACAGCAAACCAGCCTATACAACCTGTGGTAATCTAGAGCTGAGCCTGTAAAATGTCTATCTATCAAAGTAATTAAGCCTATAATCGAAGGTAAACTCAACGGATATCAAAGCATCATTTGCCATGGCGTCCTGTCTTTAGTTTCACACAGGAAACAAAATGACGCTAGCTGAGTCCTACTCTTTTCCTTTGGTTAGACAAAAGCACTGTCCACAAATTCATATTGGAGACCATGATAAGTGGAAAATAAAAACATGCATTCTTCACCTAAGAGTCCTTTTTGTCATTTTGTTAAGTACGCTGTACTTTGTACTTTTGTTAAGTACAAAGGTCAAGGCCACAGAGTAACAGCACTTAATCAGTGAATGGAACATTATCCCAACAACCTTTATCCAAATATTGAGATAATGTTACAAATCGTTTCCTTCTAACCTCTGCCTATGATCATCTCTATGTGTAAGTGTCAGCTGCATGCATGGTACTGTATTTCCTAATGGGCATAAAAGTGATTCCATAACCATACCAACCGCAGAATGTCATTATGACTCGAGGCTATTTCAACATAATTATTCTCAAATGACTTGTGGCTAGGGGTGTAACGATATTGTAACAAATATTGTAATAAATTGAAAAATCGATTTTAATTTGCAATGATCTACTAAATCGATATGCAAAGGCAAAATGTCGTACCGTTTGGCTTTGTGTCGTATCGTATCGTATCGTTTTACAATGCAGGTAATCGGTATCGAATCTTTTTGCAATGCAAATTATCGATTGTATTGAAACTATGTATTTGTGTATTTTATTTAGGTATTTTAAGAGGGAAAATGAAAAAGAGGGGTCCAATTACTGTTCCATTCCATATAGCTACTCTTGGTCTATTGATAAATGTGTGTAATCTCTGTGTTCATGTCAAGGTGCGGGTTTGTCCATATGTGTTGAAATATAATGTCCATGTATTTGCTAGAGAATCACAGTGTTTACTTATTTACATCCATAATAATAGATTTTCCCTTAAAACCCTGCACTATAGGTGGGGTTGGCAATAGGGCCTTTCTGTGTGGAGTTTGCATGTTCTCCCCGTGTCCCCTGGGTAGGTACCCTCACAAAAACATGCAGTCATCCTGGTCTGATGGTGCCTCCCCCTAGCCAGCCTGGGCACCTGACGGAGGGGAAAGGAACCGCTTGGAATAACGTGTTCCTTCCACGTGCTACGTCCAAACCGGGGAAATCCCCACTGTCAGGTGAAAAAAGAGCAACTTGGACTCCTCGTGCATGGAAGGAAGCATGAGGTCAGTCCGTTATCTCCCCAGGCGCGGCAGAGGGAGTGCAGAGCCCAGGATTACATAGACAATTGGCACTGGGTGAAAGGGGGAGAAAATGCATTATTGACACGCTTCACACAGATTTCATTTCTTTGCTAAATAGTTACTATATCGATTTTAAATCATTGATTCTTATCGTATCGCCATGAATTAACCGATATCGTATCGTCAACCATGTATCGTGATTCGTGATGCGTATCGTATCACTATTTAATGTATCGTTACACCCAGGGGCGTCACACCAAATTCTGGGCCCTGGGTACAAGGATTCACTGCGGGCCCCCCATGAATGTTAACTATTGAAAAATAGCAGATATACAAGCTCACAGCGCGGCAGCTGCGAGCTTGTAGATCTGCTATTTTTGAAAAATCGTGAAAATGTGTGCCAAGAAACCTATGTTTCCATGTCAGTGATGCTCAAATGTTTTCATGTGAAGGACCCCCCCCATCTCAAAATATTTAGTTCCAGGGACCCCCAGAAGCAAAATTTGAGTTACAAATGTTCACTAAAAAAATACATATATTCAAAGATTTGCGCACATTTTCACGACTTTTCAAAAATAGCAGATCTACAAGCTCGCAGCGCGGCACTCGGTGCCGCGCTGTGAGCTTGTATATCTGCTATTTTTCAATAGCTAAAGTTACTAGGGCCCCTCCACCTTGGGCCCTGGTAACTCAGTCCCACTTTCCTACCCCCTGTGACGCCCCTGGTTACACCCCTACTTGTGACCCAACATGTTTGTTTTTCCTTTGTCTCTTTCCTCAGAGAAAGATCACACAACATGCGCAGACGAATTCTGAAGATGTACCTATCAGCTGCTCTCCTTTGGATGCTCATGGGTAAGACAGTTATTTGAGCCTATGCCAGACTCTGATCAAAAGGTTGGGGCTGGGGTGGACGAGGCAGCTAAGCAGCAGCGGATCCAAGGCTTCGGATCAAAAACAAGCAGAGTTATAGGCTAGTGAATGCAAGCCGTATTTAAACAGCCTCCATTAATGGGCGTGAGCTCTGATTGGATTATAACAGTGTGATGTAATGATCATCAATGATCAACATTTCTCTAAATTACGTATTGATTGATCTTGTAGATTTTCTTGATTTAAATAAAATGAGAAGTAGCGAGGGCATCAATTATGGAAAAAAATTATAAAATAATACAAATAAGCTCAAATAATTGGAGATACAAGGTTTCTGCCCAACAGAAACAACATGTGATCATGTATATGTTTTGTTGTTAAGCTTAGGGACAGTGGTGGGTTGGTCTTCAGATGTTTGGTAGAGTCCAGTATTTTGTGTCGTTGAAGTAGAGCAGCTTTCTCTGAGCCGCTGCTTCCATAAACAAACTCATCAACCAAGCTGAATCAACCTTAATCAGATCTGCTCACTGACTGGATTGGATTACACTGCCTGCAGAGACATTGGTTGTTGCTCGTGACTTTTACTCATGTTTGTACTGATACTGTTGTTTATAGTTTTCTTTTAGGTATACCCTCTGATAATTTAAGATTATATATATTTGATTGTATTTTCATATTATTATTTGTGTTGGGAGTTTCATTGCATAGTAATTAAGTAAGCAAATAATCCTTGTCGAGCTATGAGGCCCAATAGAGCAGGAGCCTAACTCCTGTTTCTGTACGTAGCATGAGGTATTTTAGCTTGATGTACAAGCACAGCCCCTGGACATGTCCCAGGGACTCAACCGTTGTGCTGAGTGCCAAGCAGGGAGGCATTCCGGCCGGGGACCAAACCCCAACCTCCCAGCCTCAGAGTGGACACTCTGGTACTGAGCTGGTACTTTTACTAATACTAATACTAATACTAATACCAGTAAGACTCCCTAATCGGGAGATAAGCGACCGTTGGTCGCTTATCTCCACAATCTGACGGTAGATAATGCCGGTCTTATATAAGGGTCATTTGTGTACGGTGTGATGTCATACTGATGTCAGCAGTGTGATGTCATACTGATGTCAGCAGCTATGTCTCTATATATGGAGTTATATGTTGTTCGTGTCCAAATATGGGGCTTGTGAGGTCAGACTTAGTGAGATTCGTCGGTTATCTCCATATATGGAGGGATGTGTTGGTTATCTCCATATCTGGAGATTCAACCTTCAACGTGTAACTATGGCTACCTAACGACTAGCCACATGACGTGAAGGTGAGTGAGGGTCTTTGTAACAGCCACCCCCAGATTTCCCGTGGAAATCTGTACAATATCGAGAAGGCCCGAACGGAAACTCTAGGTCAACTGGCCACCCCATCAAAGAGTAAAGGGACATCAAGGCCTCTCTCTTGTCAATGGGCTGGTGTCGGCCACCCCGTACGGGTTCTAGTCTGAGGTGATAGCCTGCCACCCCGTTAGTAGGCAGGGGTCCCGACAAGCCAAGGGGTCGATTGCACCAGCTTCCTCCTGCCGCGAAGGGTGCCAGCATGACTCACACCATCCTTCCTAGACGATTTTGACATCTTGTTACTAATCTGTCGGTAGATAATGCCGGTCTTATATAAGGGTCATTTGTGTACGGTGTGATGTCATACTGATGTCAGCAGTGTGATGTCATACTGATGTGGAGATATGAGCAGGGCAAAGGTGTGACATGTGACGTGTGACCGACCGACGGACGGACGGACGGACGGCCGGTGGAGGTTTTGATACTAAACTGCGACCTGACGGTCGCAACTAATACTATGGCTAATACCAGTACATTCGAGGTTGCGCCATGTCTTGGCCATCTGACCTCATATGGGAATGCCCATATATGGAGGCCACATCGGTCACATACCGGTACCACACTAACAGAATCCAACACAGATGGCCAAGACTGCCCATATCTTTGTGGCTGGTTCTACAAACAGGGATCTCCTTTCATCAGGGATCTCCATATATGGGCATAAAAGAGATTCGGTGATTGTGTTTCCCCTGACATCACAGTGATGTCAGCGTGATGTCAGAGCAGCAAACCCATAGACCATAAAAAAGCGTACACGTCCAGGCGTGGAGACATGATGTGCCGTTTCACATAACATACTAAGGGCGAAAAGCAGGGCGAGGTCGCGCCATCTGAATTGGCCATCTGTCTTGGCCATATATGGATTCTGTTAGTGTGGTTCTCCTAACAGGGCATCATCTGGGATACAATCCTTTTATGCCCATTTGGAGATCCCTAACAGAATCCCTTTTATGCCCATATGGAGATCCCTGCTCTGAGTATCTGACATCACTGTGATGTCACCTGTGATGTCACAGTGATGTGTCAGGGGAACCACAGCGGCAGGCGCTACCCATCCAGACGGACGTCTGGACAGACACGGACAAGCTGTGACGGTTCTGATAGTAAACTGCAACCTATGGTCGCAAGCTTGTTATCGAGCATAGCAGCGTTTGTCAATTGTCATCTCCATAGATGGTGGTCAGCCACAAACTCACAGTCACAACAACTGGCCAATAAAAAAGATACCAGTTCTGTTCAGAATTTGTCAGTCTCACATCTTTCAACAAAATATTAGAAAACGCTCAATATTGGGCTAGATAAAAGCCCGACTCCATAAGCAGGATCGATAAGGTGCTCATTATCAATAAGAATTTACAAGCTCCATCCCTACTATTGTTCTAGTCCTGTTTTCATATAACTTTTCTCTAATCCCAAAAGTCCATTGAGTTCAATGGACTTTTTCTGTCCCTTTTCTGATTGGAGAATAATGTCCAGTCAGACAGGATTGGTCAGGCTTCACGAGTAAATGGTTAAGACAGAATTCATTTCCCAGCAGATTCCTTGCAACCCTTGCAATTTCCCGTAATTGGACCTTTCTAGTATTAATACTAATACTAATACTAATATACCAATACTAATACTAATACTAATCCTAAAACTACCGTTGCTGCTGCTGCTGCTACTTCTACTACCAACACTAATAATAATAATAATAATAAGGAAGGAAGCTGTTTAAATTCTGAATATGGATTACAAAATAGTGTGCAATTTATTTTCAGGGGGTTGTTCTTCGAAGAAGAAAGGTGACTTTGGCATATTTACGGCCTGTACCAAGAACAACACCCTCAGGTTTCCTTTACTGCTACTCTATTACTGCTGCTATATGCTGCTGCTGCTGCTACGATATATCTGATATATCATGTACATACACCTTATATTGTAACTTTGAAATATTAACCAATATTTTGATTATTTAAGGTTGGAATGCATATATGCACCCTGCAAAGATGTTCCTAACTTCGACTGTGAATTCAAGGACGTCAATGGCACCTCGTTGCGCAACGGGACCATGGACAAATCGACAAATGGGACCGTGGACAAATGTCAATACATTTTCCCTGGTCATAAAGCACTGTATCTGAACCAAACCGAAACCTACAACTGCACGCTGACACGAAAGGGCAGGAGAGAGGACAAGAAAATCATCATTACCTACAGAGGGAAGGGTTAGTGAGCTTTGTCACTTAACAACTTCAGCCCCATTTTCAAAAATGCACTGAGAAGTTTCTAGCTTGAACATGGCATCTGACCACAGTGAGACTTGAGTCTCAGCAACACTTCAGGCCATTTATATTTTCCTTCATGTTTCTTCACCATGTGTGCCAGCAGATAATTAGAAGCAGTTCAACCAAATGCTTGATATTGCTTGCAGCATCCAGGTTGTGGCCAGATTAATGTCCGGACATAACTGAGATCTAAAAGGAAGTCGAGCCAGGCCACCTCAAAATGTGAGATTTGAGATCAGATCTCAACATCAGAATGGATGATAATGACTTCTTTGGGCCAAAATAAAATAAGATGAAATTTGATGGAGCACTAATTGAAAGTAAATGTGCAAAAAATAAATGGTCTGAGAACTTGAAGCTTGGTGAATCATTTCTAATTGTTTGTATTCCATTACTATTTTTGAGCGGTGGTAAACCGCTCCATAGAGTGGCAGTGCGTGTGTCTGTAGCCTTTTTCCTCAGCGTTTTGCCATAGCAAAACGTGTGTGTGTGTAGCATAGCCTGTACATCCTAGACTCAAATCCTAGTCTGAAGACGTTATGCAAGCACGACCACCGCTCACTTCACATTGGGTGTGATTTTTCAATACTGATTAAATACATTCTTCCTGTCATTTTTTAAATTAAATGTATTTAAGAAATATGTCTCTCTACTGAAGTGGATTAGAATAAAAACTAGACCAGGTCAACCTGGTTGTGCCAGACCCCCTGTCTGTCATCATCATTTATGACATCATGCCTTTTGTAGGCATGTCATCATCATGTCATCATCATATATACCCTTTATATAGAAAACCAGGACAGACAGACAGACCGACATTTGCTTATGTAGGCCTACCCATTTCATGGGTCTGGCAAAAATCAGATTTAATGGATTTGAATCATGTTGACATTAAAGATTTTAAAGACTAGACTTAGATTTGATCATTGTTGACTTCGAGTCTTGGCTTAGCTTCTGACTGAGCGAGTGACATTGCCCTTTTAATCTATAGTCATTTTTCTGTTGTAAAATAATCTAGTGCCTGCATTTTATTTTATGGACAGAATTTGCTTCATTAAACATTTTACAACTATGATGCTCAGCTTTGTCACTATATATAATCTGTAAAAATCCAAGGTAAACACTTTATGTCAACTGCATACAAAGTAGTGCCTCCACTTACGGTACACTACCACATCGGGTCAGACTGATTAGTAATAACCTATTTCTTTGCCGTAACGAGTACCGACTAAGATAATGAATTTAATCTACATTTCTTTGCCCTCATGCAGACAGGGTCAAGACCTGCGCCTCTGCAGGCTTGCTATTGCATGAAGCTCCAAACATGCTCTGGGCCGGGGTATTCCTTTTGCTGTGGAAGATCCTCACTGTGTCTGAAGCTATAACTGCTGAAGATATGACTGCTGTTTATAATGGCAATATATAAACTTCTATGAAAAAGCTTCACTTGAAAAGAAATGTACAATCCTTTTTGAAGAAATCTTTAATTTATGACTGTTTTCTAAGTGTATTGTCAAGACCAGTTTTTGTTTTGCTCGAATCAACACTTCTTAACGTCTTAAAACCATTATTAACTACTGAGATCAGCCATAACAAATGTATTGACTCTGAACTCACTCCTCAAATTCAGGTAATTGTTCCCAAAGTACCGGTATAACTGTTATTCTATGGAAGATGGATTATATACTGTATGAAAGATTCAACTTAATTTTACTGGAGGTTGTCCATGACAACAGAATTAGAATGGATTTTAACCATACAGAGGTTGAGTGTGCAATGCTGGGATCCAGGTGAGTTTATTTCTAAATCAATTGCACTGAAATATCTCATCTATGGCTTCCTCACACACATTTTCCAGATCAACCCATGTCCAGTGTTATCACTCATCTCTCTCAAGGTGCAATTGGGTGGTGCTTTGTTGTCTCATGCTCATATAGGCCTATACAGCTAGTATCAACTATTTTAAATATGTTTATATATGTATTCATAACATGTATTCATGTGAGACAGTAAGCGAAAGGTCACAGATCTAGATAGAATGTTCCCTTTTCTCTCTCTGGGTAGCCTCCAGATGTATAACTTAAGTAGGCTAAGTTCTGGAAATTTCCAGCAATGTTTCTTTTTTCTTTCTTAATGAATGGGGACACCCCAATACACCAATGCTGTATTATGCAGTTGTAGTTGTTACAGTACTCATTCTCTGATGATAGTTGTATGATTCAAGCTCTTAATAAATTATACCTGAAAGACTATTGTGTTTGTGTCATCTGATGATTCTTATTTTGGCAGGCATGCAAATATAAAAAATCACACCCAATGTGAAGTGAGCGGTGGTCGTGCTTGCATAACATCTTCAGACTAGGATTTAAGTCTAGGCTATGCTACACACACACACACACACATTATGCTATGGCAAAACGCTGAGGAAAAAGGCTACAGACATACGACATCACTAGACAAACATGATGCTACGCACACACATTTTACTATGGCAAAACGCTGAGGAAAAAGCCTACGGACACACGCACAGCTACGGACACACACACATTTTGCTATGGCAAAACGCTGAGGAAGAAGGCTACAGACATACGACATATGACATCACTAGACAAACATGATGCTATACGCACACACATTTTACTATGGCAAAACGCTGAGGAAAAAGGCTACGGACACACGCACAGCTACGGACACACACACATTTTGCTATGGCAAAACGCTGAGCAGTGAGCACGAAGGCTACAGACATACGACATATGCCATCACTAGACAAACATGATGCTACGCACACACATTTTACTATGGCAAAACGCTGAGGAAAAAGGCTACGGACACAAGCACAGCCACTTATAGGAGCGGTTTGCACCACTCAAAAACAAGAGAGATACGTTCCAGCTAGGTAGGTTATCACAGCACCCCCAATGTCTCTATCTCTAATTACTTATAATAACCTCTTCAAAGATTTTCCATTGAAAATATATTATTTTAAAGTTTGAAGCAAACAATCTGCTCTGTTATGTAGGCTAGTTGCAGTACACAGTGTGCATGCAGTTAATTTGGTTGTCCACTAGAGAGCGCCAGAACTCTCATTGTTAATGTTTGGAAATGCTTCAAACTTTATGTGCATGACATGTCATAGGTGCATGTTCATCATGAAATACATTACCATTTTCACAGAACATTTTGGATAAAATAGACAATTTTACATCGAGGTGGCAACATCCTGTATCCTCTTTTAACATTAAGAAACTAATGTATTTTAATTAATATAATGCAGCACTGGGCCCCTGAAATAAACTACAATAAATTACCACAAACGTCTGCAACACAGCGATCACGGTGAAACTGTGAGTTGCAAACTTGCAATCATAACTATCATCTATGCCTGGGTTCAGGTTGAAATGCAACTCGTAACATCTCTGTGTGGCGACAGAGTTCGATAGGACACTCATTTCAGTGTAACACAGTCGCGCGTGCGCAGAGCAGACGGTGAGCCATCCGAGTCTGTTGACAAATACCGGGGGAGGGACCACTGCTGCGTCGTAAGTAGATCTTTGTCCAGATGATGGCATTTTAACAACAATATCCCACCCTGTAAGCTAAATATAACTTATTAAATGTTGTGTTTCATAATTTCTGCCAGCTAGGGCAAACACACACCCCAATAAGCCTCATAAACCACGGCTAAGGGAAAAGTGCATAAAACATCTGCATAGAACCGCTGGGGCCGAGTAGTAGCATTGTGTAGGATATCCAGTAGCAGTGTAGCATTTATACTGTGTGCATTACAATGCAACAACCACGGTTCAACACAACTAGCTTATGGAGTGTGTGCACCACCACGCATTGACTGCATTAAGTCGTATTCTTGCGCTGGCTGCAAACCTTTTGCTCACTCGTTTCGTGTTTCTCTTTTCAAACTTGTGAACTTTTCTTCTCCTAGTCTGGGCTCCAGACTCCAGAGAGTGAGAGTGAGTGAAGGAAGGCGGTCTCCTCATCTAAAGACTGTTGGTGGAAATGAAGAGGTTAGAATAAACTATTAGAAAACCCCCATTGTTTTCTGTACATATAGTTAATTGCTATCTTGATTAATTGAATACACTACAAGGTCTAGGACATGGGTCTTCAACGTTTTCAGGCCAACGACCCCTTAGCTGAGACAGAGATGAAGCTACATAATGTATAAAATTGTGTTGCAGATTAAAAATGTTCATAGATTTCTTAGACAGCTTAGTTTAGACTTGTTTAACAGCACTGTCATCATGTTGGAGTAATGTGTATTTTCAAACATTTAACCACTTTAACTGTCAAATACTTTAGTCTTTTTCCTTTTTTTTGTCTTTTTCCCCTCACCTCTTTGCTAAAAAATAGCCGATCTACAAGCTTGTAAGCTTGTAGATCTGCTATTTTTTTTGCTAATATTCCACTCAGAATAGGGATCCTAGGGTTCAAGTGGTTAATGTAAAAAACATAATCCTATCACACAAAGATTTTGCAGCCCCCCTGTAGTAACTCTGAGGACCCCCTAGGTGTCCCGGACCCCCTGTTGAAGACCTCTGCACTAGGACCACAAGCTCTTAGGACTGTTTTTTGTTACCTATTTAGCATCATTGTATAACCATACCATTGTAGACTACTATGTACAAACTGTTAAGTGTTAATAACGTATTCAGTCAATCAATCAAACCTTATTATATATATATATATATATATATATATATATATATATATATATATATATATATATATATATATATATATAATGAATGAAACGGCCCATTGTCAACACTAATCATAACCCACCACTCTATATCTCTGTATGCAGTCAGCAGAAGAGCCCGGACCCAGATGGGACCATTCCTGTCAACGAGGAAGGTTGGTGTATAGTCAAGAAAAAGTTCTGCTGTAGATTACACTGTTTCCCAAACAGAGCTGACAGTTTTTTTGTGGGTCGCGACTCGCGAGTAAATACATGTCTAAACCTCAATTCAAAACAATTCCTTCGTTTTTTAAAAGTAATTCATAAATAAAATCTGAAAATCAAATACATTTTCCATAAATACATTTAAAAAAGGTTTAAGAATTAGTGAAAATAGCTGATCTACGAGCTTGTAGATCAGCTATTTTCACTAGTTTGAGTCGCGGGCAAACGTCTAATTTCTCTTTTGGGTATCGAGCTAAAATCTTTGGGAACCACTGGTGTAAACACATAATCTACGAATAATGGGAATTTGACCAGTCCATATCTGTTTTCTTAGGGTCCGTCGCCACAGCAGAAGCTCCAGCTGCTATAGCCACCATACAGTCTGCCACCACCTTCTCTGACCCACATATCAAATATCTCTTCAAGACAGAAGGAGCTGGTGGGCAGGTAGGATTTATGGAAAAGCTATTTCCTTACAGTAGCTTCTCATGCTTATTTTCAATTCAGAAACTAAGGGGATGCCAGGAGGGAACAACTGGGGAATAGATCTAACAACATCATTACCCTGTATAGTGCTTTTTAGGGGTTTCAGTAATACAATCTAGATCAAGGGTTCTCAAACCTTTTTAGGCTGAGACCCCCAAAATAAACATATTTGAACTGGGAACCCCCACCCTGACAAGCACTTGGAATTGTAGGTATTACATTTAATGTGACTCGGTTCCATAGATAAATATTGTGAAAATATATACTTCACAATGTTCGCCTATTGCTTACTTAATATTTGACTGACATTGTCACTTTGTGAATGTGCAGATACCCTGTATACACTTATACTGTGTGTTGGTTTGTTTACCATTGAGTGAGAAAAAAATTACACTAAGCTAATCATCTGGGGACCGGGACCCCACAAAATAATGTGGGGTCCCCACACAAGTTTGAGAACCACTGATCTAGATCAGGGGTTCCCAAACTTTTTGGTCTCAGGGCACCCCATAAATATTGTTTTAATCCGAGGCACCCCTACATTATAATTTTCACTCCCAGCACCTCATATTTATAGCATATCGTCGTTGTCGGGTGGAAACCTTGTATGTCCAAAACCGTTCGTTTTGTATTTATCATCTATAAAATTAACTAAACTAGTGAAAACAGCAGATCTACAAGCACACAATGCCTTCCATCGCGAGGCGTTGTGTGCTTGTAGATCGGCTGTTTTCACTAGTTTTGTGCGACAGTCTTGTATGATGAAGCAGGGCTTTGCTTTACCAAAAGACGTACACATTTGAAACTTGGAGATACAAGGTTTCTGCCCGACAGTGACGATATTTTAGTGATTATGTTGCGAGGAAAACATTGAGATAATAGCAATTTTGGTTAGAACTGACTGAAAATAACTTTGTACTTCAAGTTTAAAATGATTTCGCGGCACCCCTGGACTGCCGTCGCGGCACCCCTGATCTAGATCATAGAAGTGTAACTAGATATAAAAATGACTTATACAGCTCAGAACTGAGAACTTATTGCCACCAGTGTGTGCAGGACAAGTGCTATGAAAAGAGCTCAAAACACAATATCGTGGCTTTGCTGATTTAAAATGTATTATTATTATCATGAAAATCAGTTCAGATATTTATTTTAATGTTAGATGAATATCTGAAGAGCATGGATGCCACACTAATTACACCCTGGATTTTCAGCAGTCAACCATGGCGTCCATGATACACTAGGGGTGTCTTCTAAAAATCGACGAATCGACGCGTCGTTTTAAGCCCCGGGAATCGACGCCAATTGTTTGAGTCGAAGCGAAAATATATATTTTTTTATATCACCAGTTATAGCCTACTACTGCCAGTACTGCGGTGCACTCCTGGACTGGTGTGGTGTCATGTACTTCCAATGAGAAGCAGCAATTGGCGAACAGTTATTTATTGTCTCGCACCAGCGTCGGGTTGAAAGTGAGACGGAACGGCCAGAACGGTTCAGAACCGCCGCTTCGTTAAAACAGAGCCGGGACAGTGTTCCGTTAAGAGGAGGAAGCACGCTGTCAAAATCCCATATTAAATAACCTGCCACAGCACAAACGCGCGTCCACTAAGTAGTAAACAATCTTCTGAAGTCAAATTAACATACACAAGTGTAGGCTACAAGTTACATTTTCTAATTAAAGTGCTTCTGAATTGTTCCAGTGTTGTAATCCATGATGAATGATTGTGTTTCGCTGTGTTTGCGTCCATGACATGTCCACACTCCTGGCTCAAGCGGGAGCTGTGCCTCCACCTTTTTATGATCAGTTTCTGAAAGGAATCCGTTCTCGACACTGACTCATTACTCTGTCAGTGCTCTGTGTCCCGCGACTGCGGACTGGATCCCATCGTTCATTTAAAAGAGCCGTTCAAGAGAGCGGAATCGTTCGCGAATGTCTCATCTCTACTGCACGCTGCAGACAGTGCAGAGAGACGGGGCAGAGTTGAAACAGCGGAGATGTTTTATTTGTTTTAACGGTGTGTTATAACTCTATGATTGTACACTGCTATGCAGATAACATTTGTGCTCGCGCACCGATATCACCGAAAACACTGTGTATTCAATTCATCTCTTAATGTATTATTCTATTATGTTGACGTGGTTTAAAGCAACACTTTTTTTTTCTTTTTTTTTTTACACAAAGTAGACTATAAAACGATTCGTCGACGCGTCGGATTAACCCCCGCGACTCGAATCGACTTCATAAATCCTGTGTCGAAGACAGCCCTATGATACACACGATGTAGTTGATTTTTTTATCATCTATTCCCAGAGTTACATTATAAACGCACAACAAAGTTGGTAATTTAAGTGACCAGGTTAATATCGATGTGAGCATCAATGGAATAATCAATCGTAAGCATTCCAGATGTGCTGTATGATAAATGAAATAGGGCTGAAAGGATGAAAGAGTATACTGTACATTCGAATGGCTGTCATACAGGCTGGCACACTGAATTGACAGGAGGCAAATGTCCCTTTTTGTATTTCATTATAAAGCAAATAGATTTATTTCTTAATAAAAAGATGTGTGTACTGCAGCATATCCAGGATGGAAACAAAAAGCAGAGAACCAGGCAAAGTCCAACCAATCATAAGCGAGAATACAATCACAAATTATATGAATCACTCAGAGAATATGTGATTACAGTATGATACTGTATTATGTTTAAGCATAAATGACTGGCTGAGCTGTGTGTTATTTATGTCATTGTTATCAAAATAGTGTTGTGTTCTTTTCCTAGGACAATGATTACACTGGTACTAGTCAGCAGAGTACATAGAAATAAGTTTTAAAGGACAACTTTAGTTTTTTACAACAAGGGTTCATATTTTAGATTGTAATTAAAGAATATAAAAGATGAGTGTTAAAATTCTTTCTATTGTTTTAGAGATTCTTATTTCAGTGGCTGGGGGCATGCGTACAAGTGGCTAAATATGTCATTTTACACAGAATAAGCCCATTCCCAAGATACAACGCAACCTTTCATGGTTGGATGTGACTTATGGGGGCTAGAAGTGTTACTGTAAATAGCAATAAAGAAACTGCTGGCTTATTGTGTCTAAAGACTTATTTAGCCACTTGTACGCAAAACTACGCAACTACGCATGCCCCCATGCGTACGCATGCCCCACATTTTAGCATGGCAAACGCGATAAAACAATAGAACGAAGCAAATGAAAACATTTTAACACTCACTTTTTCTTTTCTCTAATTACAATCTAAAATATGGACCCTTGTTTTAAAAAAAACAAAGTTGTCCTTTAAGCATCAAGGCACATTTAGCATTACACATTCTCGGATTCCTTCACAACATTTTAAAATATATTCTTGAATACTCATAAGTCATAACCAGCTAATTTGGAGCATGAACACTACAGGACACTGCCAAGGCAAAGACCAAAGTATAGGGTGTTGAACCACGCTTTTGGATGATGGTGAAAAATGTTTGTTAGGCATTTCCCTGCTTCAATTCTAATGCAGATCAAATTATTCAGTAGAGGATAACAGCATTATCCACAGCCAAGCTAGAGCTAAAAGTTTATATTTATATTCCCTGGCATTTCTTTGCCCTCTAAGTACGTCATCAGACCTAACCCATCCCAGGAATGTGTTCTCCACTCCACTCTCCTTCTCTAAGCTTAACTTAACCTCTTCTGATTGATTGACCCGCCAATTAAAAAAGTAGAATGTTTGTGATGTGGCATGTTGGTTTTTCCTGGTTAGTGTAAACCTTTCCTCAAATTTCCTAACCCATGATGGAGTTTGAGTGTGCAAACTGCCTGGTTCCTCAAAGTTCACTGTGATACATATACTGTACTACGCAAAGTTCACCAACCTGCCAAATGCTTGGTATGCCATTTACTTGTTGAGAGATGCTATGTTCTGTTATTTAGACCAGTGGTTCTCAACCTTTTCAAGCCGCGACCCCCAAAATAATCATATTTTAACTGGGGACCCCCCACCCTGACAAGCACTAAGAGTTGCGACATTACATTTTGTATAACACGGTTCTATTGTGAAAATAGCCGATCTACACGCTCACAACGCCTCGCAAATTTCTGCATCTAATATTTGACAATTTGGCCAATGTTTAATTTGTCATTTTAGAGGTATTAAAAAGTCCTTAAATTGTCTCTTTAGAAATGCGCTTATACCATCTATATACTTAAACTTTAAGTTGGTTTGTTTACTGTTGAATGAGAAAACAGTGTTGCACATTAAGTTAATCATCTGGGGGCGCCCCAAAATAATTTGGGGACCCCCCTAGGGGTTCCGATCCAGAGGTTGAGAACCACTGATTTAGACCGATGCTAGGTTTGTTATCCATCCGTGGTACTGCTTATTCTGATCTGGCATTTTGTAAATGGCTCCTGGATAAGGGCTGTCTTAAATGCCTAAACTTGTGAATTGTGACAGGTGACCTACAGAGTGATCCAGGTGTCAGACGGTCAGCTGGAGGCTCAAACAGATGGAGGAGCCGCAGTCAGCCTGGTCACTGGCTTTCCTGCTGCTACACAGTCTGTCACACAGGTGACAATCCAAGCTCTTTCTCAACTCCATTTCACAGCTCTCCACGTTAACATAGTCACACCATTTTCATACCTATATATCCATCATTAATGCACACTAAATACTGGCACACTCAACACGTTCGAAATGTATAACACTGATGTGCAGTGTTTTGTTTTTATGTAGCGTGTATAATATACAGTAGCTGTCAATAATGTGTTGTTAACTGTTGTACTGAGCCTACGTGGGACCTAAATAACCAAGTCAAGTCTTCCTAGTTCACATGGTGATAAAAACTATTCTATTTATATATGAACAGGGTTTAACTTACAGACACACTGGACCTTATCTTGCTCTTGGAGCAAAGCAGCTCAAAAGCACAGCACAATTGTCAATGTCATTTTCACGCACAACGCCCACGCTGTGTAGTCACCCAATGCACTTGCACCTGTCTGTGCAGCCATGGCCGTGAACGTTGGTCTTTAAATGAGGTGTGGTTAGACTTACTGTAGAGCCTGTCTCTCTCTCTCTCTCCAATGTACCTCTCAAATAAAGCTAGCAATGACACTTGAGCTGTGCTTAAGTTGGCACCGTGTTGCACTGGGTGTATGATAGGGCCCATTGTATTATGTGTCTACATAAAAGATACACCCTTTGTCTACAGACGCTCTCTCACTACAGACACACACTGCCTTGACATACAGACACACTACATCTACAAGCACCGTCTATCTATAGACACACCACAGACACAAATGCTGTCTGCTCAGCAGTATACCATGTCAATTTATATATCGTCGCTGTCTGTCAGAAACGGCTAACTGCATTTTTCATAAATCAGTGCTATTGAACACCCTTTACATATGTGTGTTGGTTAAAACAATATTGAGCCATTGAAAAGTAGAAAAAAAAAGCGCTTCTCCACTTGAGCTGGATGTTTTTTAATTTCCTGAAAAATGTACATTTTGGAGTTAGCTTGTTTCTGCCTGACAGCAGATATGTATCAAATAAAAGTGCCTTAAAAGACAGTTCAGTAAGTGCTAGTATTCTCTTACAGAGATTTATTGTAAAGTATTTTTTCCAGACCGTGCACCCAGTAAGAAAGTTCAGTAATGTTCAAACGAGTTGGAGTCTTGCTCGCACCCTTGATTTAAATACAAACACACTGCTTTCTACAAATGTGGTCTTTGTACTACAGACACACATTAGTCTCTACAGACAGCTCTCTGTTGACACACTCTGTATCTACAGACACACTGTGGGCCATATCTTCTGTGCATAACTCAACAAATGCAGCTATGTCTTAACTTGTACCATGACGGTGTGTCCCGTAGCACTATGCCAAGCACAACACCAGCACTAGACAAAAAAACGTCTCCTGACGTCAGGAGACGCGGGTGAAACATAACTATGGTCTCTGCTAAACAACACATTACTTTGAAAGGAAAGATGTCCAAACGCAGTCTAATCACTGTATCCTCTGCCTAATCAAGTCTCATGTCCAAAAGACATCTTTGATATCTTGACATACCAACCAATATCCACATTCTCAGTTGGCGTATTATTATATTAACTCTTATTGTGCCTATCCCGAACTAGTTCGGGATAATTATTAACGTCCTGGGTGCCTATCCCGAACTAGTTCGGCTTTTTTTTTATATATTTTTGTAATTTTTTTTTTTTTGAGCCGCGCCGCCGGCCGTCATCTGTTTACACGGCCCGCGAGAGCGTCGCGCCGCCGATATTTACCATCCACTCCAATGCAATCCAGGATCTTTAGAGCTCATTTTCTCAGTTACATGCATATCCATGAGGTGTGCAAGGTTTAATCATGGCTAAATCGCCAAAAATAGGGCTTCTAAAATGCTTGGTAGCCAATAGCTAACTTCAAGCTAACTTCATCCTGTTCCTGTACATGCACAAAGGAAAGTGTTCAGGCGCATCATGGCTGCGCACGGCTTGTGCATATACCAGCGTATCTCTATGGTGTTTTCTATGGCCACTGGGCGGCCTCTAGTGGTGAAAAGGTGGCATTGAAAGGGTTAAAGAGATATTTCACTTTCAAAAAACATTTGGTAATTTTATCATCTAATCAGACTTTTGAGAACACCCATGACAGTTTTTGAATTGCTTGATTCAGTATTTAGATATTTGATATTCATTTGCCCCCTTCCTATACAAACCCATTGTAACTTCAAAGTCCATTTAAACCATGGTAGATTGAATGAAAACATGCGTAATTATTTCTGGTGACACTGTCAGGAGTCGAGTGAGAGCGAGTGCATTCTCCGGCTGCGGCAGAAGCCACGGCAACCTCCGGACCGTTACCTAACCCTACCCTTAACCCTTACCTCAGTAAAACTATGCCTAAACCTAACCTTAACCCTAACTTCAGTAAACTATGCCTAAACCTAACGCTAACCCTAACCACCGACTAATGGGACATCGCAGGCCTCCGTCGCGGTAAACTTTCCACTGCCGGTCCGTGCGGTAGTGGCTACCACGGCAGTTACCGGCGATGCTGATCCTATTGCCGGCAACGCAGTGCGACTGCTGGTCCGTGCGCCGGTTCTACTGCCGCGACTGCCAGTCCAACTGCCGGTCCGTGCGGCGGCCGCTGGTCCTATTGCCGGCGGTGCAGTACGACTGCCGGTCCAACTTCCGGTCAGTGTAGCGATGCCTGCCGCGGCAGTTCCACGGCTGCTGCCGCTGCCGGAGAATGCACTCGCTCCTGATTCACCAGAAAATATTACGGGTGTTTTCATTGAATCTATCACGGTTAAAATGGAGTTTGAAGTTACAATGGGTTTGTATAGGAAGGGGGAAAATAGGTGCAAATGGGGGGAATGAATATCTAAATACTGAATCAAGCAATTCAAAAACTGTCCCAGGTGTTCCCAAAAGCCTGATTAGATGATAAAATGACCAAGTGAAATATCCCTTTAACTATCCCTTTAAAGCATTAATCCAAATGTGTATGCGTTTCTCCCCCTTATCTCTTATCTCACAGTGATAGCCTTACAAAGCTCTCCAAAAGCACTTCGAGTTGAGAGACATTTGTATGTTTCACTTAGTTGCGCGCTACTGCTGCACAAAGATATCTGATCAGCTTGATTAGCCTAACTGGTAATACAAACACAAATGACACAAGGAATTAACAGTCACACTTTTGCAGATTGCATGAAAATTTGAAGCACTATCACCTAATTCAGAAGTGCCAATGTCCAAGTGTACACGCGCTGTGAGCCGCCTGCCGATGCGTGTGCTTGTGTACAACCAAACCCTTGCGCTCTGTGGATAAGATGAAAGTGCTCTGACTGCGCTACACCATGCCTCATTTTAAGATCAACCACACCTCCACTCGCAAAATCTAGACAATCTTAAATGAAAAGCAGTTGCGTGTCGGGACGATATCTCATAACGCCTGTGCAAGACACTATAAGTTCTAGTGCATAGTCCTGGTCTCTATAGACACACTGTTTTACAGGCTTTCATGCCCTGCAAGCTGAATTGATTCTTACAGACAGCTGATTATTCTGTATTCACCATGTTTTGTTTTGTATTGTTAATCATGTTTTGATAAAAAAAAAACGTGATGAGTAGACAATTAAATAATTTCTTTTTTTCTTCGTGTGAAAACATATTCCGGACACACAGACGGCTTACTTTATGTGCGTTATGTTTCAGGCTGTGTTCTCCCAGTCAGAGAGTTTAGAGGGAGATGCCTCAGAGACACAGTACACGTACTACCCTGCCACCATCGCAGACGCCACAACCGCTACCATGGTTACCACCGTTCAGGCCTCTGATACGTTGCTGGGACAGAGCACTCCAACAGGTGTGTGTGTGTGATTTACATTGAAAAGTTATTAAGAGTGCTCTGACATGGTAACCTTGCTAAGCAATAATGTGAATATTATATACAGTATATTATTAATTATTGTACGGGTACATTTATTTTAACATTCCTTTTTTTTCCACAGGGCAGGTATATGTGATGATGTCACCACAGGACGTTTTGACAGGAGCCAATCAGAGGACCATCGCGCCGCGTACTCAGCCGTACATAGCGTAATGGCACATTGTGTATATTACATTATCTAAACCTTTACGGTTTGAATGTAGCTGAATGTAAATAATTTACACATTAGAACAGTGTTTCTCAACTAGACAATTTAACTAAAACCTCTGTCACATACTGAAAACTCATCTCTTCTTTCCACTTCTTCTCCAAACACTGTATTTGTTGCCTATTTAGATCTATGTTGATTGTTGATGTCCCTGGACCACTTAACCTGTTGTTAGTTGACTAGAATTCATGTCTCTTACTCCAACCTTGTACTTTATAAGTCACTCTGGAATGGATGAAAGCTGGCTAAATGGTAACAGACAATCTGTGATATCTAAAAAGCTATGTTGTACTGATTGGTTTGTAGAAAACAGGACACTCCTCGGGCTTCAAGAGATGAGAAAAGACGAGCCCAGCATAACGAAGGTGCGTGCTCAGACGTTAATTTTTTTCCATATTCAGATATGCTTTATTAGGAAATACTACCAGACCTATGAATCCACCTGATAATAAAATGTGCGTTTTCTTTCCTGAAGTCGAGCGCCGGCGCAGAGACAAGATTAACAACTGGATTGTGCAGCTCTCCAAGGTTATTCCAGATTGTAATGTGGACTACACCAAGACGGGCCAAGTGAGTGTGAGTTTATGCAGCTGTAAAACTTTTTTCTTGGTAAAATTGAATGAATATGGATCTGAGCAAAATGGAAGACAATATGATCAGTGCAAAACACAGAGCTACAAAGATAGTAAGTTAAATTGTCAGTAGGAATCATAGTAGTCAGGAAAATGTCAAATGTACATCAGAGTGTATTATTTCACTCCATAGACAGCTGAGACTAAAGGCACATGAAGGCTCTTGAATTTGACAACATATAAAACTTATCATGCCTCTTCTTTTGTCTGGTTTCAGAGTAAAGGAGGCATCCTGTCCAAGGCGTGCGACTACATCAAGGAACTACGGCAAAGCAACCTGAAACTGGGAGAGGACATCAGCACCCTGGATCGTCTCAGGATTGACAACCAGTTACTGAGGCAGGAGGTAGAGTAGGAATTTTAGAACATCTCTGGGTGGATCGGTGGTTATGAGCACATCTACATGTTTCCATAACTGCCAATCAGAGCTGGAGAAATACATACCTGTGCCTACTGCAGAATAATTTGTCCCTAATGCTGAGTGTAACATTTCCCAATGAAGTCAAAAGTTGAGCATATACAGCAGTAGTTTATGAACTTAACACTTGCTCAATTTATCAATTGCATTGTTATGAGCTTGAATCCATGTTCCATTGTCCCTAGTTTTAGTAGAGGACATTTGCTGCATCCAGCAGGTTTTTAGAGAGAGAGTTGTTTTCGATTCATGCTCTGAAATTTTAAGATTCATTGAAAGAGCTGGAACAGAACACTGCCGACTTTGCCTCATAGTCGCCACTGCAATGCTTGATTGATTGATTGATTGATTGAAGACTTTATTAGAAGTTTGCATAGGAAAAGGTACAGTTTCACTGGGACACGGTCTACTAAAAGGACTTCCTAGAAAAGACTAAGCTTATTTCCATAGGAAACCATTGCAGTATCTCATATAACATTGAATGACAGACGGATAGAACACAGTACTATGCAGTGCAGTATATACTGTATATTATATGCTCATACCTTTTAGTCCTTATGATCAGCTATGATAACTGAAGTCACCCACTCCTTTATACATTGTGTAAACTGGACAGTAAGGCTGAAGTTAAAGTTAAAATAGGCCTATATGAATGAAACCAAGTCCAAAATCTGGATTTAAGACTGAAGATGACCAGTCTTTTGCACCTCAGCTGTCAAATTGTGGAACCCAGCATGGACCTAACGCTAGCATTAGCTTCTTAACAGTCAACTCTTTGGATGAGCTTTAATGTATCCAATCTGGAATCATTGTAACCTGGTCAGTGTTCTCTTATTTACAGTA
Organism: Nannobrachium achirus; assembly: GCF_963921795.1. NCBI lineage: Eukaryota > Metazoa > Chordata > Actinopteri > Myctophiformes > Myctophidae > Nannobrachium > Nannobrachium achirus. Next base: position 36,694,521 of record NC_137817.1, read on the forward strand.
TGGTTCAACTTTTCCCTTTGCCTTATTGTTTTGTTGTTGTGCTTCACATTCAACACTTCTGATCAGATTGCAAGAGGTTAAGCCACAGTCTTTCCCTGGGTCATGAAAAGCATGAGCATCTATTGTGTTGTTTGGATGTTTGGTTGCTCAGGTGGCAGTAGTGTAAAGTGTCAAATTTTCAATCATTTTACTTCTACTCCACTACATCTTGGATCCAAATATTGTACTTTTACCCGTACTCCACTACATTTTCTTGAAAATATTAGTTACTATTTACTTTGTAGATTCATTATTATTACAAAACATTACTAAGCACTTAAACCTTATATACATTTTGGCCATCTAAAAGCCGATCAAAAAGCTTGTGATGCGACGCATTGTGAGCTTGTAGATCTGCTAATTTTCCAAAGATTTTTTATCATTTGAAAACTTGAAATTCTGCATAATGAGTACTTTTGTACTTTTACTGAAGTAAATGTTGAATTGCAGACTTTTACTTGTAACAGAGTATTTCTATATTGCAGTAATGAAACTTTTACTCAAGTAAAAAAAAAAACTAAGTACTTTTTCCACTACTGCTCAGGTGGAAGACTGGAACTCAAAGAACCAGATCCTGAGGAACCTGTTGAGACAACATGGCATCGTGGGCTCGTCCACCACAGACCCTCAGTGAGAAGAAGTCAAGTGATGACCACCACGCCCAAGATGACGTCAAGCCAAAATAGTACTTGAAAATGCTTTCAGATACATTATGTGGGACCTGCTCTCTTCCAATCAGTCAGATGTCGCTCATCATGTGGAGTTGAATGTGAATTTATGTTAACATCTTGATTTTTGTCTGTGGTTGACTTTTATTGGATTATATATTTTTTTTTTAAAGGACAGTTTTAGGATTTGTAAATACTGTTGTCCCGTTCACATAGGTTGGAGACTTGTGGATAGGCTTGTATGCCTGCCTTTATAAAGACAATCGTTAGAATCCTTTAAGGATAAAATGGAAATTCTGTTGGACGTGAATATTTTGGCAATAACACACAAATATAGTGTACTGTGAAATTGTAACCCTGCTGTGTCGTGCCAAGTTCAACCCGATTCCTATAGACTAGTGAAGTGTGACGTAATTTACACATCCTACCTGGTTCGCGGTTTTCTTCCCCCATTCTGAATTCCCATAGACCTTTTTCATATCGCGTCATATATACAAACTGTGTTCCAATTATAAACAAATTATCTCAGCGGTTTGACTCACATGGATATGAAGAATCAACTGATGGTGAAAAAAAACGCTAATGTTACTGTCGCCGAATTAGTTACATTTTCTCTAGAAACAGACTTTATCACTTATGAGTGACTGACTATCATAAACCATACAGAGCCACCTCGCCGACAATATCGCAAAGGCTGTTTGTTTATTTTTGGACCACAATGCTTATATGAGACGATTTAAGATGACCCAATGTTATTCTCCCTAGAGAATTACTTCTGTGGAACCACGGGATGAGCGAGTCACATCATGACTTCACTGTTCTATTGTAATTGCTTTACATCATACACTTTGATGTCATTTTGGTGGCAGTTGATACAGTATGTGAGTTGCCCATTTTGTGTGATTATTTGGAGGTAAAGAATTTTGGTCATTCAGAAGCTGAGAACCTCTTTTCATAACTCGGTGACATCTGACTGATTTGGTACAGCAGGTCACCCATGTTATAGATTGCGCATGAAACATCGCAGACCTTTGAATATTCATTGAATAGTAAGTTAAGCAAATGTATATTCTCTTTGACTCACATTCAGCTTCTTTGCTCTGAAATATTTGGAAGTATTCAAATACTGTTCCTTTTTTGTTATGAAGACACACCTATTGACCATTATCTATTGAAAAAAAGGATTGAAGTAATGTCAAACATGTTTTCTTGAGAAGCCCTTTCTGAATGCCTCCTTCAACAAACATGTTGTGATTTTCCATCAACATTTAATAAGCTCTTAACATATGAAAACATGTCATGTCGTATTTTTATTTTATTTGTTTATATTTTTCTTAACCTTTTCAGTACTGTTTTTTTTTATTATCAAAACGCACTCATATTGAAGTCTCCAAAATATTTTTTTTCTCTGACTTTGTCAGATTGAACAGATGATGTATAATGCAATTCATCAATGGTTAACTATTTTGCTTTGTATTTCTTTCCATTAAGCTCACTGGAGACAATGTATAATTGCATTGCAACAATGTAATAACTAACTAACTAACCAATTGAGAATGGGTTTCTAAGCATTGCATTGTATGTAGCCTATGTATGTCTTTATAAAATTAATAAAAAATAAAAAAAATGAGCGAAACCACCTGGGTCACGACAGTGTTACATTATTATAACCAGTGGTGTAAAGTACACTTTTTTATTTGTACTTGTATTTCCAATGTTCAGTACTTTTACTTTTAATCCACTACAATTATTTTAAAACTTTAGTTACCAGATCTTTTGAAATGTTTTTACATATTTAAAAACTTCATATGTGTAATTCCTACTTTTGGTACTTTAACTAGTAGGTCTACTTTTGTACTTTACTCAAGTATTCGGGACTTTTAACAGAGTATTCCTAGATTGGACAACTTCACCACCTTTCAACCTATCCATGTAATTGGTCCTCACTAATGTTTATGATAAAATAGCAAATTGTTTTCTACTCAGTCTCTGTCTCATAGGAGGGCTGTGGACAGTTCAGAAACCTGTCTACCAGTGACATCATCGATGGGGAAGTTACCATGCTATAATGGAAGCCATTGTTCTCCTGATAATAATCAAATATATATGGAGAGAGAGCGAGATGGATAGATATAGATAGTTTTTAGATAAAATCTGCCTAATGATGATGTCACTAGTAGACCATTCTCTCGAGACAGAGTCATGATCGCTTACGCTTCTGAAAGGAAGAGGGACAGACCGGGTGGAAAGCTTTCCACCTCAAATCAGAAAATAAGTGAAGGCCATCATAGTCAGTCACGGTGAAGTCCTTTTCACTGTGACTGACTGGTCTAGATCGACCAATCAATGAACGGGGTGAAGAGCCTGTCTGTCTGATAGTAAAACAGAGAGATGTGTCGGGACTCGCGGTGGAAAGCTCTTCACCGCGAGGAATGACGTAACGTTGTAGTTTCATGACTCAAAAAGACTACACCGCGGATTCTGATCGAGGCTTAACTGCCCACAGCCCTGCTAAGAGACACAGACCGAGTAGAAAGAAATTGTGTTATTTTGTGACCAATCAATTAGGCCAGTGTTTCTCAACAGGGGGTACTCAAGAGTCAAGATAATGTACATGTACTTTTTGAAGCAAAAAGTACATGGTGGCCGTTTGAGGTACTGCAGTTGGGTCAACTATTCATACAGTTAGTTCAGTTGAGGCAGATAGCCCCCCACTACCCCCGCCTCCCCGTTTCTCGCTCCCCGACCGTCGTGATTGGCTCAGAAGCCAAATAGTTGACCCAATACGTCACTTTTCAGAGGCTTTTCAAACGCGGAAGTACGCTTCATGCGCTGGGTGAGCAACTCAATGCAAGTGGACGGGCAGGGATATCAGTTGCCCTCTCTATTCTTATTATAACTCTATGGGGCCTTTCCATAGCATTGAAAGCTGACGTTTTTCTTATCAAACTTTACCATATTTAGACGGATTTTCATTCGGAAAAAAATGGCAGGCTGACAGAGTGGTCACTCAGGATCAAAAACGAGTGTATATGGCGTGTGCACGACGTGCACTCACTCCAGGATGGCTCCCGTTCGGCGGACCGGGAGCCATAATGGCGGCTCCATAGGCGGCCATTATGGGGCACAATGATGTCCAGGCTGAGTCCAGACTGCAAGACCTAATCGTTGGGCACACTCTAGTGGTATAGTATGTGTACTACATTCTGCAATTATATTATCCCTGCTGGGATAGGCTACTGATAACTTGGAAATTAATAATATTCCTGGCAGTATAGGCGCACAAGCATATTGTAAATGGCTGGGAGAGAATTATTATATACCGCTAGTTATGGTTTTAATTGCAGTTGGGAAAATGTTGTTGTCGGGTAAAGGGGGTACTTGGATTAAAAAATCAGCAAAAGGGGGTACTCAAGCCAAAAAAGATTGAGAAACACTGAATTAGGCTATATGAAGAAAAGGTTGAAAAGTGGTGAAGTTGTCCTTTAAGTAAAACATTTGTGTGCTTTAATCAAGGACACTGGCCCTTTAAGAGAAGGGGGCACTGGCTTTCTTGACGTCACTCTAGACTAGAGCTAAGCCTTTTCATTCCGTATTTCGTGTAGCCTACACTACAGTCATAGAAGTAAACACACTGTAAACACACTGTAACCAGCTCTCAGGTGCTGTCAATGATCTGTATATTAGTGGTGGCTGGCCACGGCGCCGTTTTAGAAGCCCAAATAAAGGTAAGTTGCTCCGGTGGTGGAAGTCAGAGGTAGGTTTGGCTCTGGACCAGAGCTAGTTTGGGTGCAAAGCTCACACATTAGAACCTACTGTTGACGCGTAAGCCAGAGCACCGACTTGAAGTTTGTTTACAGCAGCGGCGTCAGTTCAGAAAAAGCTAAGGTATGGCAACATGACTGGTGTCTTGCACGCAAGACACCAGTCATGTTGCCATACCTTAGCAACAGGCACGATTACAGTACATTTTGTTATTTCCCCCTGTAGCCAAGGTATGGCAGCTGCCATAGCTTGCCATACCCAATTGACGCCTCTGGTTTACAGTTCATATAACTGCCTTGAATATTCACCAGATCATCATTGTACACTGATATCTTGACATGTCCCAGAGCTATGGCAAGGTAAAGGTGCACTCATAACGGACCAAACCTGTGTGGCATTATTACGTCGTTATATGCCAGTTAATTGCCGATATAACAGGTGTGATTGTTAAGTTTAGTGGGCTATATTATGTAATAGAGAAAGTACAACCCAGTGTGTACATTTTTGAAAAAAGTGCAAAAAAGATTAAAAAGGAACGTGGCAGACAGTTCAAAACACCTAGTGTGTGTGTGTGTGTGTGTGTGTGTGTGTGTGTGTGTGTGTGTGTGTGTGTGTGTGTGTGTGTGTGTGTGTGTGTGTGTGTGTGTGAGTGTGTGTGTGTGTGTGTGCGTGCGTGCGCCGCGCGTAGCCTGCCCTAGTACAGCCAGCCTTCTTGTCAATGTGGATGAATGAACTGAGATATAAGCTTACAAGAAGCACAGTGGAAACATGTGGGGGAAGGCGGGTTATAAACAATGTAGATTTAGAATAGGGCCTATTTTAATTACACGTTGTAAAGCACCATAATTACCTTGTAATGCTTATCCTATAATTTATAATATTATTAATCATAATAATATAATCAATCATCATGTATTTGCATCTTATCAGCTTATAATAGGCTAATCATGGCAAAGCAATTTAAAACAAACATTATTATGTATTCAGTTGATTGGATCAAGACCTGTCATAGATTTATTTAGCCTGAATTGACATTTCAATTTAAAGGGGTGTGGCTAGCTATTCAGCGTCTGAACCAGGCAAAGATGTATTTTATTCTGACATACACAAATATGATCCAAGGCTATAATGGTTCCTCAACTCCAGTGGCCACGCAATGCCATTATTTGTTTTAATCACATGTACCGGTAATACCAGTATGGTGAAGTGCAGTCATTTTTATTTGAATGTCACGCCACTCTCTTCTCACAGAACGATGACACAGGCCTGTACGGCCACCTGGCCGGGGTCCCTAAGGCCCTGCTTCCTGGGGTAGGAGGAAAGAAGATACTGGACTTTTGGTGGGAAACTGTCAATACGTACGTTCAAGTGGCGAGTACAGATTGTTGTACTAAAGCCATTTATTTTAATTTGTTTGAAAGATGCTTCGTGCTTAGCCTATTACAGTTTGCTGGAGGTTTTGCCTCCGTCCTGCTGCAGAGGTTGAATTTACTTAATACCAATGTCCGTATAGAACTAACATCAACACCGTGTTCTTCCAACATGTAAGGTTTTACTATCCAAAACCCCATCATTTGATACAGTCACCTTAAACACAGCGTTAGGGCACAGCCACAAGTTCTCACAACACACTTTTATTCTAAGTGGGTGGATTCTGCCAATGCATTTCAATGGGAATGGAGCTTTTTTTTTTTGTTGCAGAAATCCTCAAATGGCAGCAAACCATTCCCATTGAAATGCATTGGCAGAATCTTCCCTATATAGAATAAAAGTGTGGTGTGACCGTGTCCTTAGAGTCATATACATATGCCACCACACACCACACCAGACAGGCAACACAAGGCCGGTTATCACTTCCCAAGGCAAACACTAATTTCTTGTAGTGCACAGTATAGTACAGAGCAACGGAAACATGAAATAATTGCCACTGCTAATGACCAAATTGAAAAGAAATATCAGGGAATATATTTGTATGATGTCAAGTGCAGTCTCAGGTGTTTGCCATAATGTGTTAACTGTAACGTTTAATTGAAGTTCTCACTAGATTGTTTAATGCATTTTTATGTGTCTTCATAAAATGATTAGGTTTTGCTTTTCAAATGTATGTATTGTTTTTGTGTGTGGACACCAGGAAGACTAGCTGTGCTTTAGGGCACAGCTAATGGGGATCCTAACAAAGAAACAAAATACTGTACTGTATCTCACATTTATTCTCTCCAGGCGTCAGCTGTTCACTGATGTTTATCTGGTCACGAATGCAGACAAGTGAGTAGAACTGCTCATTAATCTCATATTATTTAGAAACAATCCATGATATCGTCGCTGTTGGGTAGAAATCTCATTATGTCCAAAACAGTTCCTTTTCATGAAATGGAACGAAATTATTCAGAAATAGTGAGAATTGCTGACCTACAAGCTCACAATGTGACTCGCTTACTCGTGACGATTTGTTAGATTGTAGATTGTCAATTTTGACTGCTTTTGCTTGACACTCTTGTATGGCGAAGTAGGGCATTGATTAAAAAACATAACATTTTGACAGTGGTTTCTGCTTGACAGCCATGATATTCAGCTGTCACTGATGGTGGAAGAGCCTTTCTTTGCTTATTCTCTGTTCTCTGGCTCCCCTGCACGTGGGGCTTTGACCCGAACCACAGGATCAGCTTCTTGCCATGTCTTGCTCAACAGGCACCTCAACAACCCACCTGAACCAAGGGTCCAAACGGACAATTAGAAGTCTGTAACTGAGAGTGTATAAATGGAACCGAATGACCAAATGTACTGGAACCCCATACACTGTATTCTATTTAATCTAGGGGTCCATTTGGACCCTTGGTGGTCCTCGGGCCCGACATCGAGAAACAGTGACTTAGATCAGTGGTTCTCAACTTGTGGGCCGGGACCCCCAGAGGGGTCCCCACGTTATTATTATTATTATTTTAATTTTTATTTATTTTTTTTTGGGGGGGGGGGGGGCATTAAATTTAAGGTAATTAGAATACGAAAAAAAGACCACTACTGCATCAAAAGTAATCACTTTGCCAAATTGTCATATAATATAAGAAAGAGGTACAAATGGTGAGAATAGCTGATCTCAGCGTTGTGAGCTTATTTTGGGGGTCCCACTCCCCACTCCCCAGTTCAAATATGATTATTTTGGGTGCGACTTGTGCCCTGAAAAGTTTTGGAACCCTTGTCTTGTCTTAAATGATGCCGTCCTATGGTTGCAGGTACAAGCACTATGAGCGCTGGGCGACAGCCAACGACTTCCCGGTGGAGAACGTGGTAAACGACGGCAGCACCACCCTGGAGGACCGCCTGGGGGGCGTGGCTGACCTGGAGCTGGCCATCCGCAGCCGCAAGCTGCAGGATGACATCATGGTGGTATGCTCTGCTGTCTCTGTGGCTTTCTCTCTCTCTCTCTCTCTCTCTCTCTCTCTCTCTCTCTCTCTCTCTCTCTCTCTCTCTCTCTCTCTCTCTCTCTCTCTCTCAAACTCACATTTTGTTTTTGGAGAATGATGTCACATGGCTGTTAGCTGAACAACTCTGTTCAATGTAACCAGGGGTCATCGCCGTACTGGCTTGTGGTGGACATTTTTGTCAAAATATTTTTTTTGCCATGGACGTACAATAATATTACCATATAAACACATACTGTATAGCTAGCCCTGAATGACCATAACAGGTCTGTAACTCTGAGAGGGTACACAATCACATGGAACCAAATAGAACTGTACAGGTCCATTTGATTCCATTTGTACACTCTTAGAGTTAAGGGGGTTCTTGCAAATAAAGCATTTGAGAACCACTAGTACTAGTTGGACTCATAATATGCCATAGTGTCGTAGTAAACCAGTGTCATACTGTACATATTCTGAAGAAAACCTAGAGAGTTGACATCCAGTAATTGGTTATTATGATCAAAATAAGAATATTATAATGGTGGTCCGTGTGTTTCTGCCCGACGGCAATGTTTAGTGTTGTGATGGTGTTGTTTTTGATATGATATTGTGATGGTGTTGTGACTTGATTGTTATGTAATGTTGTGTTCATGATGGTCTTGCGTTTGTGATTGTGTTATGTTATTGTATTGTGTCATGACCGTGTGTTGTATTGTGTTATGACAGTGGGTTATGTTGTATTGTGTTATGACAGTGTGTTATGTTGTATTGTGTTGGTGAGCAGATTGCAGGAGACATGCTTTGTGCAGACCACAACTTTGACATCGCTCAAGTCATACGCTTCTTCAGGTCAAAGGTAGAATTCTCACTTTGTTTGTTTTGTGTATTTTGTCAAACTTGTATATGGGCAGTACAGGGACATGTTAGTGAACATGATAGCATAGAACCGAAACATTTTATTATTATTATTATTTCCATTTGCTGTGTGAATACTGTAGATAGGGTTATCCATTTGTAAGTATGAGAGTGTTCAAATCTAACCAAATAGACCCTTATTTGTACCCTCTCAAAGTAAAATTAACACTGAGATTAAGTGTATAAATGGTGTGTTGTTGTGTGCTCTGTAGCCTGGAGAAGTGGCCATCTACTATGAGCTTGAAGAGGGAGAGAAGAGCAGCTCCAGAGGGATTGTAGAAGTCTGCCCAAACACACACAGGTCTGAACAATTACACACAGATCTGATCAATTATCACACAAAACACTACAAAATAAAAGATGCAAGACTGTCTCAGATGTAATGCCTTCCTCAGAGTAGATTAAAAAGTATTGTGATCTAGACTGTAAAGCAGGGGTCTTCAACGCTTTCAGACCAAGGACCCCTTAGTTGAGAGAGAGATGAAGCAGGGACCCCCACAACCTTTTCATAAATTCCATATAGTTTAATCGTTTGATGACACAATCTTGTATTTTGGGTTCATGTCAATTTGTGTTTTCAGATATTTAACCACTTGAACCGTCAATACTTAATAAACTTGACCTTTCACTCTGTACTTGGTCTGCTCTTTTTTCCCCTCTACACTAAACCTCTTTGCCGAAAATAGCTATTCAGCTATTTTTGGCTAAAGTTCTCAGAATATGGACACTAGGGTTCAAGTGGTTAATATAAAAAATCAAACCTCGGTTCGAAGTGAAGCGGTGAATTTCTATTCTATGTGTACTAGAGCTTTGAAATCAGTGTTCCAGATCTATACATTCTGTGTTCTAGATCTATACTTTCTATGTGCTTTAGTTCTATACTTTTATGAATTCTGAATGAATGAATGAATGATTTTGTCTGGAGGGCCAAATTGTCATGTGAAGCTTGACCAATCCTCAATTCTGCATGCACGGGACATGTACGGGACAGACATTCTCACTCCTTGAGAATCTATGGGAATCCTCAAAAAAAGACAGGTACGGGACATGTACAGGACAGACATTCTCACTCCTTGAGAATCTATGGTAATCCTAAAAAAACAGGTACGGGACAGACAAAGCCACTCCTTGGAAGCGGCTTTCACCGCTTCAACAAAAAGGAGAAAAAAAAGTTTCTATCATAAAGATTTGGAGGCCCCCCTGTAGTAACAATGAGGATCCCCTAGGGGTCCCGGACCCCCTGTTGAAGATCCTTGCTGTAAAGTATTTTAATCTGCTTTGAGGAAGGCAGATTGGGTCAGTGTTCTTTGGTTTCTGTATCAGGATAACCCGCTTCCTGGAGAAGCCCAAGGAGGGCGTGACGACATCCAGACTGGCCAGTGTGGTGTTCTACTGTCTGCGTAGCAGCACATTGCCATACATCTCTGACTTCCTGGCTCTGCAGCTGCAAGCCAAAGACAGGAGCTTTGGCCGATTCTGGGTTTGTAAACAGAACATTTCCCCCATACACTTTCTACCAGTGAACATATCACATGTACTCCACTTGATAAAAGTACTAATAACCAGTAAGACTCCCTAATCGGGAGATAAGCGACCATTGGTCGCTTATCTCCACAAATAGGCCAAAAGTTTGTTTTACCAATTATTACACTCTATGTGAACATTTACATCAACAAATCCCAAGTACTGGTTTTTAGGGGTGCTAATAATTATTTACTTCCTGTGTTTCCTGTCTGTCCAGGAATGGCTTATAAATGAGAGGCAACTGGAGGTGTTTGGGATGAAGTTACCTACAGGTTTCCAACTCATTGGACAAGTGGTCAGTACCTTTACCCTTATTTTAGAAGACTTGTAGACTTATTTTTACTACATTGTAAATAGCATGACGTTTCTACTCTACACATGCTTTGCCATTTAGGTTTCAATGCTTTCAAACAACAGTCAGAAACATGACGTGTTCCATTTGTAAGCAATGAAATGGAAATTGGTCTATGTGCAGTGGAGTGGAGTTGGAACTGGACAATTATTTGCACATGCATAAATCTAGGACTCGCTGTGTACAGATTATTCAGGATTTTATTTGTATTGATCTGAACGGAAATGTAATTTTCCATCCTTCTATTCATCTTGTATATGGAGACAGCTGTGTCTTGCTCAAGTGCACTTAAGCAGAACAGACAGACAGACACGCAGACAGACAGTGTGTTACCAGTGGCTTTTAACTTCTGGTTGTTTTGTGTTGCCCTGATAGGGTCTCTCAGACTACACCAAATGGCTCACTCATTACTCTGCCAAGCAGCAGAACAATCCTGCTAATCCAATCATATGTCGCTCATATGCCAGGTAACACATTCAGTCATCCTCACAACATGTACTGGAACATTCATACAGCATGATGTATAGCCTACTTGAAATCCAATCTATACTACTGATCTGTACACTAAAATACAGTCTATATGCTGGATACAGTGGAAAAATACTGGTCTATATTCTGAGAATATCCTAGTCTATATACTGGAAATATTCTAGATTATATAGTGAAAATACCCTAGTCTATATACTGGAAATATTCTAGACAATATACTGAAAATATCCTAGTCTATATACAGTACTGAAAATATACTGGTCTATATGTTGGAAATAGGCCTATATGGCCTATAAAGACCTATAAATAGGTCTTTACTGGAAACTGTCAATACTGCTTTCTCATTTGAACGCCGGGGAATCAGGTTGGGACATTGTCCGGTGTTGGCCTTTCACACACGTAGCATGCAACACAAGAATGTCCGTTTCAGATGCGTTCACACATGGATTTTTTTACTTTTGTCAGAACGTTCTCCACTGCACCTCTGGAAAGTGGTGCAGCCTGTTCAAATATCCAGCCCCCACACACACTTTTATCAATGTTTTTTCAACATGTCAATGGGTTCTTCACAGGGTGGGGCTCATGGGAAACCCCTCTGATGGATTCAATGGAAAAACCATCGCTATGTCCATCTGCAACTTCTGGGCTGAAGTTACCCTGGTGGAGAGCCAAACTCTGGTAACACACACACACACACACACACACACACACACACACACACACACACACACACACACACACACACACACACACACACACACACACACACAAACAAATATCTCTAAAACACTAATATGTCCCGGTTTTCAACATTCACTGCAAAACTGTCCCGGTTTTCACCAGAATTAAAATAATAGTAGCTGTTTTCAGTGGGTGCATTTATCATGCATTTATCATGTTCTTTTCATGAAAACATGCTCACCTAACCAATCAGAAAAAAGGAACAAATTCATTGCGTGTATGAATTCAACGCTGAGGCTGTTTGTCAATCACTCACTGCCTGTTTGCAACCCTGCGGTGCGTGTGTGCGCGTGCACGAACGTTAGAGAATGGGCACGCGCGTGCGCGGTAACGTGCGCATTGCTTTTAGGGTCCCAGTTTTAGGCAACAGTGTTTTGCGTCCCGGTTTGAGTGGCTGGAAATATGGTCACCCTAACATTTACATCAAATATCTAAATATTGAATCAAGCAAATTAAAATCTGTTAAGGGTGTTCATAAAAGCCTGATTTAGACGATAAAATTACCAAAGTTTTTTTTTTAAGTGAAATATCCCTTTAACTTAATCTTCCTTGTACTGCAGGATGGGAATACTAATTATTGTAGCATAATTGGACATTCGGTCCTCATATGTACAGAGTAGACCAGTGACACACATACAGGTTATGAGATATCAAACATATAATTTTCGGAATGTCTGAGTGAGTGTCTGTCTGTCTGTCTGAGTGTCTGAGTGTCTGTCACAGCGTTTCTCCTCAGTGGCTGGAGCAATTGATCTGAAATCGCATCACCATAAGCATATGAACACACCTGACATAACTGTGAAGCCCGTTTGTCACTTTCACAAATCATATGCTGTATATTAGCATTTTTATGGTGTACCTATAGCTATTCTGCATCTAGCTTGAGGCATATCTATTCTGCATCTAGCATGAGGCAACATGTTTAACCAGCTCTGTGTGTGTGTGTGTGTGTGTGTGTGTGTGTGTGTGTGTGTGTGTGTGTGTGTGTGTGTGTGTGTGTGTGTGTGTGTGTGTGTGTGTGTGTGTGTGTGTGTGCAGGCGGGCGGGGGGGGGGGGGGGGGTCGGTTGTCTGGCCCTGTTACAGATTTTGTCCAAAAATCATGCAGATCGGTACACAGTATCTCTGTAGCCATTAAACGAAACGGGTATTTCTTACATTGATGCTCCTACATATTATCATGCAAGCACCAGTTAAAGTTACTTTCCATCCCTCATATACTGTGTGCACAGTGCACATCCCATAACCCACCCACTGCACATCATTTCGGAGCTCATATCTTTGAACGGGTAAGGGCTAGTTAATATAAAGAAAGAGAGCGATTATAAGGAATTACATAATGATGAATGTATGTATGTGTTCCAGGTTCTACTGCCTCACCCACTCAACGACCCCACAGAGTTTGGAAGCCTGCAAGATCTGTTCTTCATCAGCCGCAAGGAAGGGTGTGTACACAGTGTATGCACCATGGTGGATGTGGTTCTGTCTCTTCTCTCCTTTACTTTAAATTCACAATGTAACCTAAGGAATGGGATGCCTTTTGTGTGATGGAACAGTGTGTAGTAACTGGTGTTATCATGGTGCTGGAGAGCAGAGAGTGAATCCTGCCAGAAACCAAGTCTATCTCAATACTGTATTATAATGTATTATAAATCAATGTAAATGTATTTCAGGTACCTGGGAGGTCTGAGATTGCTTCAGGCTACCTGTAAAAAGTTCTATCAGTTTTGCTTCAAACAAGGGTAGGACTGGTGACACTTGGCTCTTTTATATGAATAATTACCGGACAGGAGTTTGATATTTCTTATTGTCAGCATTGATAATCTAAGTAAAATACCATTTCCTCTGTCTCAGTATTACTTTGACGAAGCAGAACTTCACGCTCAAGTACGATACCAACATTCCTAGACAAGTGGTGAGGATCTGAAAAGATGTTAGTCAACACAGTTAATAGCCCAATGAATAAATTAAAGATTCAGTAATTGTATGAAAGAGGCTTTTGTAAATATACACAAGTACTTTTCTCTAATCATCATCTGAATCTCTTGTCTTTTTCACTCTGTTTTGCTGCAGGGCCTCGCAGGAAGCAGGTGAAGAATCCCATTGACTTTGTTACTTGAATAGATCAACCAAGGGTAATTGGGTTTTTGGAGCTACATATTAAAGACTATTTCAAGTTAATTTCTTTTTAAATCTTCCTTTGCAGTGCTATCGTGTCAGCTACCCTGAAGTGTCTTATGAAATTCTACAACATCACAGACAGTGTGAGGATGTTAGGCTATTTCCACAAGTTCTATTTATGCATGTGTGTCACATTCATCTGTCCGTTATTGTCGTGTTATATATGTTGACATGTTCTACCTCAGGACCTTCCTAAACCGATCAAAGCCAACTTCATCCTTAACGTGGAGACAGATGAGCTGTTCATCACAGCGGGCCTACAGGACCGAGTTGTCCAGGTCAGCAACCACACCATGCTTTTAAAAATATATATGTTATTTCAATATTGGTCCATAATACGGTTTTTAGCTTAAACAACCACTCGGATATTGAAATGTCATGTTCTGTCTGTCTCTAATTCCAAGCCATTTCAGATGCAATACCAAAATGCCCTTTGTTGGCAACGGGGCGCTGTCTTTGGGCTAAAAACTGAACGATACAGAGAAGATTCTGTATCGTTCCAATTGTAGCATGGCACCATGCTAATCTTCCCTGTATCGTTCCAATTTTAGCACCACTTTACCCCAAAAGTACCGCCCCCTTCTCTTCAGTTGCCAGGAAACTGAAGTGGAGGGGCGGTACTATGTAAATCACACCAGTCCTCTTTTCAGGAGAGAACCATTCGGATACACCCACTCTGAGTCAATGAATTGTATTTAGCTTTGGGTGAAAAAATACACAGGGAATAATAAATACATGAAAATATAGACATTTTTGAATGTTATGGTGTGGCCCCTTTAAACCATGTGTGGTCTGTTGTGTTGCGTCACATGCATAGTATCTATTCAAACCTATCCTAACCTGACCTGGGCAGTGGTCCAGGCACCTAAGCAGCTTGTCAGCGCGTCGTGGGTTCATGTCCAGATTGTAGATAGGGATTTACTATCTCCCTGTATACTATCTATGTTGCATTGTTCTCATGTTGATGATATGAGAAAGTCATTACTACTCTGCTCTTTACAGGTGTATGAAGGTTTGGTCTACATGGATTTCAGCAAGCAACTAATGGATGAAAGGGGCTATGGTAAGGCCCAGCCACTTGAAAACATTCTTCTTCATACATCACACCTCTCTGTGGTGGCAGAATTTGGCCTTGTCTCAGCACATCTCACATCCTGTTTCACATCAGAAATAATATGAATATACTTTAACCTGTGAAATGATGATACCATGAGGGTTTATTTATTTTTTTCCTTTGTGTTTCTCCAATATCCTCAGGGGAGTACATAGAAATGGACATGACGAGTCTTCCTCCATTCTGGTTAGCGTACCTGAGTGACCCCAGTGACTCTGGACGCATTCACAGCAATGTCCGGCAGCGCTGGCTCAGTGGTACACTTTCATCTGTTCACCTGGTTCACAGACACATTGGCCTCGTTTCAGTTCCCTGCTAGCAGGACACTGGAGGCCACATGCATTCTATCTGCTGCTGCTTGCCTGGTCCCTGTTTGCTTGCTAATGACTTTTGTGTCTTTGTTTTCCAAGTCACATATCAAGCACAAAGTCGAAAGAGCGTATGCCCTGATCTGATCTGATCTGATCTGATAGGCATTATGCACTGGCGTATGCCCTGGCCACAGGAATAGCCACGGAGCGTATTCCCTCAAAGAAATTCTAGAACACACCACTGGTTATAACTGAATGAATCAACACAGTATTTTACTGTGCATTTCAGCTGAGATGATTGAAAACACAAGTGTGGCTAATGTTACATCTGCAGTGATCAATGCTGAAATGCCCTTGAGCAAGGCACGGAACCCCAAACTACTCAAGGAAGGCACATACATAGTAGTGCAGACACCCTGTGCTATGACAATATTTGTTTTGGAGATGTGATGAATACGTGGAAGGACAGATTTCAGTTACATTATGTGAAATGACTATAACAATACTATAACTGGATATCTTACATTGGCTAGCTGCTTTCATATGGAGCCAACTGTTCTGCAATGTATTTCTGTCTGTTTAACTACTTGTATCTTAACCTCTCTTTGTCAGGGGAGCCTCTGGTGGTTGAAGCCATGAAGTCATTTGCTGAGCTCACCGATAATGCCAGGTTGGTTCAGAACTTTTTGGATCTGTTCTATACTATCCTACGTAAGCCATTTACCATGAGAGGGAGTGGGTTGTTGGCGAAGCCGAGTGCCAAACAACCCTGAAACAGTGGTAAATCAGCCAAGAACCCACAACCCTCAAATGGTAAATTGCTTTTCTACCACTTCTACCATATAAATGAAAGAAAACACAGTTGTAACTTGCAAGGATATTTAGTTATACAACTGCAACACAACAGTGGGCGGGGTCCATGAGCCAACTCAAGGTTGTTGACTGATTTACCACTGTTTTAAGCCAATCAGAATCCAGTGTCTGAACGTGTGACCACAAAAACTGGTAGAAATACAATTAAGGGAAGTCACTCACACTCTCTCCAGTCACACTCTCTGTTCTGCATTTTTTTTCCTCGCTGGCTTGCGCAATTGATCTCCACTTGCACATGGCATTGACCATTAGCATTATTCAGACCGTGAGGAAGCCAGTTTTTCACTTTGTCCAAACTCAAGCTGTTTATTAGCATCTTTGGAAACTCAGTTTTCGCTGTTACTGCGCCGAGCCACTGGCGTATGCATCCACGGCCACGGGGTCTGTTTTCACAGCTACAGTCCCCCAGGCTATGGGATGTACTCACGTGTTATCACGGTCCTAACCATGCAGTGAGATTGCATTTGCTGCACACAATAACACAAAAATGCAAAGAGGAATGAAGCATCTCTTCTTTCTTTATGTCCTGGCTCTACAGGGCAGCTCTGCAGGCCAGAGACTGGAGCAAGCTGGCCCAGCTGATGGACCAGAACTTTCAACTGCGGAGGTAAGCAACATTTTGAATGTGCAGCTGCTGCACCCACTTGAACCTTAGCATCCCTATTCGGGGCCGAACATACAGTGAAAATATATTGAAGAAGCATTGCGATAGTTCAGGCAGGCACAACGATCAGGTATTTCTCCACACTCAGCCTCTCAGTCTCCCTTCATTCTCATTTGCGAACAAGCTAACACATGCACCCTCAACCTATTGGTTCTTTTTAATCATAACACTGTTCACTTTTCATATTTCATGCTCAGTATTTGTCACAGCACTGTTCTGCAGCCTGTCAACTCCCTCCCCAGCCTCTTCCTTGTGCCATCTATCTCTTCTCTAAGTTGAATTTATGTTTCTGTGGATTGTATGATGTTATAACTGTGTTATATATGTATGTTCATGCAATAACTTTGTATCTTATTGCACTGTTTCAGGGGGATATTGATCTCAGATTCTGTAATGCTTGCTCCTCCGATGACTCTGTGCAGAGTCACACCGCCAAATTGAATGCAATATCATTGCGGAATTGCATTTTATGGTTAATTCTAATGAAAGTGTCTGACTGAAATAGTGTAGGGCGAA
The DNA here is from genome assembly GCF_963921795.1 of Nannobrachium achirus. Classification (NCBI taxonomy): domain Eukaryota; kingdom Metazoa; phylum Chordata; class Actinopteri; order Myctophiformes; family Myctophidae; genus Nannobrachium; species Nannobrachium achirus. The sequence continues at coordinate 36,712,072 of NC_137817.1, forward strand.
AACAGGAGAGAGATCCAGTACAGTCATACATAGGGTTTAAGTGGTTGAGATAACAGACAAATGTACTGTTTGTGTTACGATTGTTTCAACAGGTCTGTCTACACAGACGAATGCCTAGGTCCTGGGAACCTCAAGATGGTACAATTGGCCCAGCAGGTTGGTCATTGTCTGAGATCTTACTTTCTTACAGTACTGCTTCAGTGCTTGAGTTTCCAACAGAATGCACAATCCCATACAGAACATAAATTATATATATTTCATATGTTTCAAAATATTTTAATGACTATGATATTTATTTTGTGCAAAATATGTTTTTGGCCCAATTTTCAAAAGCTGTTTCTTCTTTCTGCAGTTTGGCTCGGCTGTGAAGCTACCAGGCAGTGGAGGGGCAGTCGTGGGATTGTGTCTGGACCAAACTAAACTGGTAAGAAGGCTACCTGTAGCCTGATTCATAATCTTATCGTGTGACTGTGTAGAAATGAAGCATTATATTGACCAGCAAAGGCCATCTTCCTGTTAGCTCAGACATTATTTATGAATATTCTCTTCCAAAACTAGAATCCAGAAAGCCAAGACTCTACAGTTAGTTAAATAAATATATGCATCTCATGTATTTGTAAATATAGTTTAGACTGAAAATATTGTTACCATGTCAGCTCTGAACAAATAGTTCTAAAATCAGTTTCAAAATGTCACTGATACTTGAGCCCTTTAGTAACACTGGAACATTGGGCTGTTAGTTTGTGTGTGAATTGTGTGACAGTGCTGAGCTACTTAACACTTGGACTGTTTTATATTCCTACAAGGAAGTTAATTAATTACATGGCTGCATTCCACTTGTCTAAAACCTCCTGGTAGGTTGGAAAAACAACCATTGTTGGATTACCCAAACCCTGCTGTGTATTTCATCTGTTTATTGTGGTTGTGTATATTTTGCTTCTGATTGGCTACTTTAAATACACCATCCACCTTGGCTGTAGCAGGGCACTTATATTATAGCCCATATGCCTTTATAATAGAATCATTGTACATAGAACTCACTAGCATCAGATTAGATTTGTAGTTCTAATTTTAATGTATTACTGTGTGAGCAAGTCAAAATCCGTGAATGTACGACCTTACCTTACTCAGTCTGCCCTGCCAAATTAACTCTTTCTGATTGTGATTCTAATACTTTATCCACTAGGTGGCGATGAGACAAGCTTTCCAAGAGGAAGGCTATGTGTTCTGTATGATTGTTCCATACAATCCATCTGCCAGCACTTCCTCTCATCATCACAGTTGAATCAATCTGCCAGAGATCTGGGATATGGGGATAGATGACATAAACAATATGTTTATATTCTATAATATATATGACATATCAATTAAAATCAACACCATTTCACATGATTAAATCATGTGGAATAATCATGTGGAATGGTGTCTCTGTGTTGATTGTGTAAGGGTTGAATGTGGGATGAAATCTCTTTTATTTTTTAGATTGAATGTGATTTTTATACAGAATAAAGGCAATGTGCTATTGTACAGTGTCGGTTTTGTCATGTCATCATTTCATCTTTCACAATGAAACAGAAACACTGTCCCAGAAAATGTCCTTGGCTACTGTATTATTGCTGTTAATTAATTAATTTATCCGTGTTACTCTCAGGGCAATTTTTTTGTAGGCCTACACTTAGTGATTTTGTGACTGTGGCTCTTAATTCTAAACGTATAAACTGACCATATAGCCTAATAGCCCCCTTGTGTGAGTGAGTCGAGTGACAGGCATTCATTATCCTCACTTTCCATTAATCTCTCTCGTCTCTCTCTCTCTTATTCAATTTCTATCATGTGTGATCACATTGTGGTCTCCTCAGTGGTGTGTACACGTCACGTACACGAACACAAAAATACTGAGCATGTATAATTTGACGTTTCCTCTTCGGGGGCGGGGAAACTAGCAGCACTGTATTGGTCACATACACACACACAGCTGCGTCGCGCTGCGCTGCGTTGTTGAGTCTCCTGTAGGCTAATATTACTACTATACACTGTCTGCATGATCTGATCTCCTCTCATCTATGAATTGTTCTGTAAATCAATGGAACCGTGAACCATGGCAGCAAAGGAGGACCTCTACAGTAAGATCATCCCGAGGAGACTGAGGCAGAGCCGACCGGGAACTGTGAAATGTGGATCCAATTTGGACGTCCTCTTATCAATGGGCTTCCCCAGAGCAAGGGCGTAAGTACAGCATAACCCAGCGACAGGACATCACATTTGGGGATTTAATTGGGGATTATTCCAACAATATTTAGACATTTACTGAACCTGCGTCCGTCAGATATATAGATATAGGCAGGCTCAGATCAGATAAGTCATCATGATGACTGTATGTCTAAATAACTGTCTGTCATCGTTTTAACCGAGTTAATGTCATAGAATAGAGCACATCTCCCGTGCATACCGAGAATAGACATGTTTAACATCTGTTTCAAAATGCAGGCATTGACCAAATTGTATGGGCTATAATTTAGCCTATATTTTACACTTGGAAATGTTATTTATTTTTTCCTTTATATGGGCCCAGGCAGACTGTTCCCCGCTTCCCCCCATTAATCTCCAAATATATAAATATATATTGTTAATTAGAAACAAGACTTATTTTCACTGGGCTATGTTCTTGCAGTCTTGCTCTTGCATTCCCTTTCCCGTTGACGCTTTACGTTACGCTGCCTGCGGATGCAGATAACGGTTTACGGGTCCTCCTTATGGAGCGCTACAATGTAGGCTATATTGTATTTGTAAAGAGCTATTATTATAGTTTAGCCGTATTATGAATGTTGGTGGTATTTCAGTCCTTGGTATTTCAGTCCTTCGTCAGGACTTGTCTGCAAAACTTGAGAAGATAAAGATATGAGAGAGCTTCATAGTTCATACTACTGCTTTAACTGGTGATGAATCGGAAAATTGGAGTCAGGAGGGAGCATGAGTTTCATAACTCTCTCTCTCTCTCTCTCTCTCTCTCTCTCTCTCTCTCTCTCTCTCTCTCTCTCTCTCTCTCTCTCTCTCTGTGTGTGTGTGTGTGTGTGTGTGTGTGTGTGTGTGTGTGTGTGTGTGTGTGTGTGTGTGTCTGTCTCTCTCTCTTTATCTCTCCCTCTCTACAATCTCCACTCACCCTCTCTCCCTCCCTCTCTCTCTGTCTCTCTCTCTTTCTATACCTCTCCCTCTCCCCCTATCTCCCTTTGTGTGTGTGTGTGTGTGTGTGTGTGTGTGTGTGTGTGTGTGTGTGTGTGTGTGTGTGTGTGTGTGTGTGTGTGTGTCTCTCTCTCTTTATCTCTCCCTCTCTACAATCTCCACTCACCCTCTCTCCCTCCCTCTCTCTCTGTCTCTCTCTCTTTCTATACCTCTCCCTCTCCCCCTATCTCCCTTTGTGTGTGTGTGTGTGTGTGTGTGTGTGTGTGTGTGTGTGTGTGTGTGTGTGTGTGTGTGTGTGTGTGTGTGTGTGTGTGTGTGTGTGTGTGTATTGTCACAGTAATCAGCGCCAGTCACACTGAATGGGGGACTATCTTGTGTGTGACTCTGGTCAGCACAGTGAGTTCACAACTGTTGGTGTGTGACAGACGCGAGACGCCTCACTGAAGGCCTGGACTGTTACACCAGTGGTTCACAAAGTGGGGCCTGAGTGAGGACTGCCAGGGACAGGGTTGCTTGAGGGGGTATCCACTGAGATAATATGGATAATATAGCTTAAAAATCAGTTTAACCCCTTTAAAGGAGTAGTTCACCCCCAAAATGACTTTTTTCCCATTGATTAGTCACGCCATGGAGACTAGAGTTCAATAATATTTTTAGTTTTTTGTCGCATTCCTAAGACAAAAATGTGATAACAATAAATTTACCCCCATTCGTTCCGGATGGGGACCAGTTTCGAAACGGGTCCCCATCCGGAATCAATGGAGGTAAATTTACTCTAATCAAATTTTTGTCTTAGTTATGTGACAAAAACCCAAAAATATTATTGAACTCTAGTCTCCATGGCATGAGTAATCAATAGAAAAAAAGTCATTTTGGTGGTGAACTACTACTTTAACCTTTATACATTGGCTATTTGCAAATAGCTGATATACAAGCCAGTGATGTGACACATTGTGAGCTTGTAGATCTGCTATTTAGACAAAATGTGAATAATTTGGAATATTTCTGTCTTGTATGTGGAGTCACTCAGATGGGGGTCCTTTGGCCAAATAGAATACATCTATACTATAATTTTGCGAATGTCTGTCTGTCTGTCTGAGTGAGTGAGTGAGTGAGTGAGTGAGTGAGTGTCTGTCTGTCTGAAACAGCGTTTCTCCTCGGTGGCTGGAGCAATTGATCTGAAATCGCATCACCATAAGCATATGAACACACCTGACATAACTGTGAAGCCCGTTTGTCACTTTCACAAATCGTATGCTGTATATTAGCATTTTTATGGTGTATCTATATCTATTTAGCCTACAGTACCTTTTGTGACCACACATGTTAAGGGAGGGGTGCTGTTGTTCAGGCCATGCACAATCACACACAAACCCACACACACACACACACACACACACACACACACACACACACACACACACACACACGGGGGGGGGGGGGGGGGTGTGCAGGCAGGTCTGTAGCCATTAAACGAAACGGGTTTCTTACATTGATGCTCCTACATCATGCAAGCACCAGTTAAAGTTACTTTCCATCCCTCATATACTGTGTGCACAGTGCACATCCCATAACCCACACACTGCACATCATTTTGGAGCTCATATCTTTGAACGGGTAAGGGCTAGTATTATTAATTTGAGGGCCTTGACATGAAAAGGTTTGAGAAGCAGTGCTGTAGAACAGTGGTCCTCAACCTTTTCAGGCCACGACCCCCAAAATATTTTAACTGGGGACCCCCCCCCCAACGCCCTGACGAGCACTCAGAGTTGAGGCATTACATTTTGTATAACATGGTTCTGAAAATAGCAGATCTACATGCTCATGCTACATGTTGTGAGCATGTAGATCGGCTATTTTCACAATTTCTGCTTTGAGACGTTGGCCAATGTTTCATTTTTCATTTTAGAGGTATTAAAAAGTCATTTTTAATTGTCACTTTAGAAATGTGCAGATACCCTCTATACACTTAAACTTTATGTTGGGTTGTTTACTTTTGAGTGAGAAAACAACATTGCACATTAAGCTTATCATCTGGGGACCCTCCAAAATAATGTGGGGACCCCCCTGGAGGTCCTGACCCACAGGTTGAGAACCACTGCTGTAGACAGCAGATGGGATACAATATGTATCGCATGTCTGAGTGCCATCCAGTGGCCTTTAGTGTGGTTCGGTGCTGTTGTAAGGTCATGTCCAAATAGCAGCTGACAATTTCTAGCCATAAGTCGTTGAAACTTTCATGTTAGGCATGGTGTGTGTGTGTGTGTGTGTGTGTGTGTGTGTGTGTGTGTGTGTGTGTGTGTGTGTGTGTGTGTGTGTGTGTGTGTGTGTGTGAGTGCAGTGCGTGCACGTGGTTCCCTCAGAGGAAGTCTGCTGTGGTTTTGCTGAATGGACACAGCAGGGCAAAGATACACCCCCGCCCCCGGGGCTAACCCTCCGTTAGCAGCACACAGTTCCTTAGAGAGACCGCAAGCTCTTCAGAAAACAAGCTATGAAATAACCCCCCCCCCCCCCCCCCCCTCCTCTGTGTGTGTTCTCACTGTCTATTTCTCTGACCTACTCTCTTTCTCTATCTAAAGCACTGACCCACTAAAGGTGCCCTGGTTCTGTTCTAACACGATTTATTCTTATCCAACACTCCACACGGTCCATTGTTTTGGTTCAGACGGTCGATCTGTCTTGTGTTGTTCGGCGGTCTGTCTGAGGAAGAGCCAACCCGGCTCGAAATGTCACTTTTTGGTTGTTAATAGACCCATTACGTTTTGGGTCATTTAGTGTGAGGACTCAGTACAGTAAAATGTTTTTTTCTTAATGACAAACAAAATCATTTTAGAATGTTATATTTGCATGGCACATTCTAGAAGTGCTTCAGCAATAAATAAAATAGTAAATAAGTTATAACAACGGGCCATAAGAGTTGTGCATAGACATGGTTCATTGTAGACATTTGACTCTTAACCACCAAATAGTGGTTAACAGCAAAAGCCACTTAATATTGTATTTCTGTCAAAGTAGGAACTTTCTATCTGTCTTTAGAGTTTCCTTCCTCATGTCTATATCGTCGTTGTCGGGTAGAAATCTTGTATGTCCAAAACCTTCCTTTTTCACTATTTAAAATAGTTAAAATATCTGCGACACTTTTGTATGAGTTAGGATTTTAATTTACAAAAAAAGAAAACTAAAAACATACACATTTGAAACTTGGAGATACAAGGTTTCTGCCCGACAGTGACAATATGCAAAATAGAGGTATACTACGAAATTGTGAAAATGAAATCCTCATCTCATACCAATGTCAATACAATGTTAGCCTCGTATCATGCTGCATCATATGATGCAAAATGCATCATCATGTTGCTGAAATACTAAAATATCAAATGACAAATACCTGGCTGATGATAATTATATCAAATATTCATTATCAATAATGAGATATTTTGAAATGCATGGCGCCATGTTGCCCTGCATCAATTTGTTTGTGTTGTTTCCTTTTTTTAATCAAGGCACCTCTATCTACATATTCTGTCTCTAATATTGTTCATTCAGACGTCTCATCACTGTAAATTAATAGTTTACAGTTTTAAGTCTCATTTTTAAATAAAAATTGCATCGCTAGATGCAAGGTAGATAGTGCATTAGCATTGCTCCATTGCATCACCCTTAACCTACGTACAATTAAGTTAACTATGCGTCACACACATTGGAAAGTTGGGGTTCAGTCTGTGGCTGAGTGGTACCCAATTCATTCCTGCTTGGCACTTAGCATCAAGGGTTGGACTGGGAGTTAGGGTTAGGGGCTGCAACATTCTAATGCAGGGGTTCTCAAACCTTTTTGAGCGGTGGTCACACCGTCTCCATAGCGTGGCCGTGTGTGTATCCGTGTGTGTGTGTATGTATGTGGGTGGGTGCGTCCGTAGCCTGAGGTATTTAGCCTGCAATACCTTTTCTGACCACACATGTTAAGGGAGGGGCGCTGTTGTTCAGGCCAGGCACACTCACATTCACACACACATGCACGCACGCACGCGCGCACACACACACACGCAGCCTCCACCGCTCAGTTCACACGAGTGTGATTTTTAGGCTGTGACCCCCAAAATAAACATATTTGAACTGGGGACCCCCACCCTGACAAGCACTTGGAATTGTAGGTATTACATTTAATTTGCTATTTTCACAATGTTTGCCTCTTGCTTACTTAATATTTGACAGTTTGGCCAGTTTGGTATTAAAACGGTCTTGAAAGTCCTTAAATTGTCACTTTATAAATGAGCAGATACCCTGTATACACTTATTCTGTGTGTTGGTTTGTTTACCGTTGAGTGAGAAAAAAATGACATTAAGCTAATCATCTGGGGACCCCACAAAATAATTTGGGGACCCCACTCGGGGTCCAGACCCTAAGTTTGAGAACCACTGTTCTAGTGTCATGTCCAGGGTCATGGGTTAGAGAAACACTGTTTTAACATATATTTAGTTTTATTCAGGCTATGCTTTATCTGCGCACGAATGAATAAAACAGAGACACATATGAGGAAGAAAGAAATCGTTAGAGAAAGCGGAGAGAGTCTTTCACAGCCCTCCATTATCTCCAGTTCTTTTTCAGTGTTAACTGTGGCTGTGGTTTCATTAGTACGAGGCATCATCTGACATCATTGTTAAGTCTGAACAGTAGTTGGCTCTCTATGGCTGAAATAATCAGCCGTTTCCTCTGTGCCACTAGAATACATGTTGTGGTTCAACACTCACAGTTTTCTTTTATTCTTTTTCTTTATTTTTTTCTTTTCTTTTTTTCTTAAATCAGACTATATTTTACTATATAATTGATACTGTATACGGCTGAAAACATCTTGTTGACTGTTTCACATTTTTGTGAATTTAGTAAACCTTAGTTGAGATCCCTCTATTAAGGGTGGTGGTGGTGACGTGAATGATAACTACTTCTCTGTAATCAAGCAATGAGCTTGGAGAACAAGATGACCAGGCAATATCGCTCAACTAGACTATTGAAACTTGTATAGACAATATACAGTATAGTACAGGTCACAGAAAGGAACAGAGTATGATATGAATAAGTAAAATAAAATGTGATGTTCTACAATGAACTGTAGATGAGTTGTACTTCAACTGTTCAACACTTGTATCATTGTGCATGCAGTGTCCCCTGAAGCAATGACCTTGGCGTCACAAGCTGTATGTATGCTTATGCAGATGAGAGTGAACCTATTGAACAGAATAGGCTACAGGACAAACCAAATATATATTATGACACTACCAATGTTTCTAGTTTTCATTCAGAAACATTTAGTACCAACAACTTATATATATAGCAATGCAATGAAACACAATTAGCTATTATGCCATCATAATCATTTTGGTTAGAAAGTGTGGTTCTTTTTAGATAAGAGGGGATGTCCCCCTGCTTCCTGTGTAGATACTGTTACATTCACAACTGCTCTAGTAGCCACAGAAGATACTATCATTTCACAGTTGTAATGCACATTGATTGTCTCACTCTGCATTCACGAAGCTTAGGAGGGTCAATTAGAAAAGTGCAGTCTTCGGAGTGCATATCTCTGCCTGTGGCCGTCAGGATGTGAGGAAGCAGGTGGGGTTGCATTTCGACAAGGTTTCTGGAGGTGCCATGTTGTGGGAGCCTTTGTGGTGCCCCCTAATGGGTGTAAAAGTGAAATCGCTTTTGGATCTGTTGTTTAGAGCAGTGGTTCTCAACCTGTGGGTCGGGTCCCCACATTATTTTGAGGGTTCCCCAGATGATTAACTTAATGTACAACATTGTTTTCTCACTCAACAGTAAACAAACCAACATAACGTTTAAGTGTATAGAGGGTGTCTGCACATTCCTAAAGTGACAATTTAAGGACTTTTAAATACCTCTAAAATGTCAAATTAAACGTGGCCAAATTGTAAAATAGTGGAGGTAGAAATTGTGAAAATAGCTGATCTGTAGCAAGGCGTTGTGAGCATGTAGATTAGCTATTTTCACAATAGAACCATGTTACAAAATGTATTGCCTCAACTCTTAGTGCACGTCAGGAGTTGGGGGGTCCCTGGTTAAAATCTGATTATTTTGGGGGTCGCAGCCTGAAAAGGTTGAGAACCACTGGTTTAGAGGCCCCTCGGTGTGATTCTGTTTTGGGGTAGATCAGACATTGCATTCATGATTTGTGAATTGTTTGGGATGGCAATTAGAAGCCAATCAGAATGGAATATAAAAAATCGGAATGATACATCTTGGTCACATCATGTCTCCATAGATAATTGTAGTGATTTGTGTGAGACAAAATCCGTTAAGAGTAGTAGCAAAAAGTGGGTTTAAAAAATGTTAGGCGTAATTGGGCATGGCGTGGCATGATCGAAGGAATCCAGGATTTCTTTTGATTGTATGTGACCTAGGGTTCAGGAGTTATAGGCCAACATGTAAAGCAGTCTGATTTTCTTTCATGTATATCTTTTAACTTAGCTTAGCTTATATATATATACCGGTATATATATATATATATATATATATATATATATATATATATATATATATATATATATATATATATATATATATATATAGACGGTAAAGAGAAAGGAAACTAGTGCAAAGAGGGAGGACATGCAACAGAGGTCACAGCCGGAATCCCGGGATGTCGCAATGATGTGGTCACACCACTACAAGACATTTCTCATTGCTGGCTCAGTGCCAACATGTTCTGTTATCATTCAGCAGTAGCGTTGAATATTGACTTACTAAGTATGCCGTATATAAAGTTAGCCTTTATGTCAGAGTAAGCGACTGAGCAAAGAACAGTGAGCCACATATACTGTAGTATATACCAGGGCTTCAACAGGGGGGTCCTCAGATTCACTACAGGGGGTCCTCCAAAACTGAGTGATAGAACCTTTTTTCCCCTTTTTTATATTAACCACTTGAACTCTAGTCCATATTCTGAGAACGTTTGCCAGAAATAGCAGATCTATAAGCTCACAACGTCTTGCAGCTTGTAGATCGGCTATTTTCGGCAATGAGGTTTGGTGTAGAGGGTTAAAAGAGCCGAATACAGTACAGAATGAAAGGTCAAGTTTTTTAAGTATTGACCGTTCAAGTGGTTACATATCTGATAACACAAATTGACATGAATCCAAAATACACTGACGATTATGCTGTCAAACGATAAAACTATATGGAATATATGAACAGGTTGGGGGGGGCCCAGCTTCATCTCTCTCTCAGCTAAGAAGTCCTTGGCCTGAAAACGTTGAAGACCTGGTAATGGTATATACACAATACATGTACATCCCAGCTACGAGATGTCTGAAGTACTGTGGAGTTTGTAACAATCATGAATTATTGAGTAATTTCCTTCCTTGTGGTGTTAGCTTTGTGTTTTTGAAATGCAGATACGCTGCTGAGCTTCTTGGACAGCTTTTCCCCCCTCCACATTGGAGGTCACGTTTCTTATTGAAGCTCTGTCTATAACAATTCACAGTTAGCCACGAAGTACCTGGTGTTTTTGCTCAATGTCCTGTCACTGTGAGCCATGGCTTTGCAGGGGAGTAGCCCATCTCTAACAAGGTCATGTAAATGTCATTAGTGTCCTTCTGTGAAATAGGAGAGGAAGAATTGGCTGGACATGCTGTAGTGTAGCTGCTGCTTGGTCACTGGTGCACTTCCCCTGCAGCCAGTGATCATATCATCGTTCACTTGAAGCTCTGAGAGGAAGCGGGGAAACGGACAGCACTATCAGATGAAGGCTCACTGGACTCAACGAGTCAGAGATGACTCATGTAGAAAACAGAGCGTTTTTTGGAGCTGTGTGAAGCACAGGCTCCCTATACGTGGCCGTGTGGGTCTGTGTGTCTGTCTGTCTGTGTGTGTGTGTGTCTGTATGTAGCCTGAACTTCCTAAACTTCGGCACGCTACTAGTCCCACAGTTTTGCCACCACACACTCGCGCCATATGTCAAATCGACCGGCTTACTCGGGAATCGTGGGCTAGTAACTTGCTAAGAGAAAGGTTCAATAGTTTAATTGATATTAATTTATTAGTGAATTAATTTTCCCCATTGACTTATAATGGGAATCGCAAAAACTCACATTCAATTATTTGTCTCTCGCAAACCATAGGGGCTAGAGTTTCAAGACTTGGAGAGGAGGTTCATAATGATTTCAAGGATTAAATAAAAAATAATTGTGTCATTTGGCCGCATGGTGGCGCCATAACACCCCACTTTACGTTTTGGCCTGTAACTCTTGAACCGTAGGTCGGAAAATTAAAAATATTTTTTCCCTGGATTCCTTGGGTCATGACGCATCTCCCCATATAGGCCACGCCCATTTGCGCCATGATAGATTTTCCGCCATCTTGAATTTTCTCCAAAACACACTTTTTGCTCCTTTTCCTACATATTTTCTTCAAATGTCACAAAAATCGGTACACATGATCCACACACACACACACACACACACACACACACACACACACACACACACACACACACGCTCCACTTCACACGGGTGTGATTTTTTTATATAGACCAGACCTGGGCATTGTGTTCACCTTTGGTTCACTCTGACCGGCCCTTGTAGGGTTAATGGCAAATTACAAAATAAACAAATTTTACCTCATGCGTGGACATTTTACCTCATGCATGTTTCTTTTATTTTGAAGGTTTTTATTCATGTACATATGGACGCAATGCGTACATCAGCATGTGTGAGTGATCATTGGATTTTGTCTCAATAACAAGCAGGTGGTCAGACTGGTCACACGTCGAGACAACCTGCTTTAACTTACCTCTCAAAAATGGCTAAAGTATCAAAAAAAAAAAAAAGTCGATGCTGAATGTCGGGTTTTCAACAAAAATGTGACTGCTAAGTATTTATTTACTGAAGTCGGAGGTAAAGCTGAGTGTTTAGTTTGCGGGGAGCACATCTTGCGGGGAGCACTGCCTTTTGGCTGTGTGATGGTCTGTATCTACGTAGTGCAGTTTAGAACATTGGTGGTACAATGGGAGGAGTGTGTCATCAGCCCGGCCAGGCTGGCTGGTCACTGGGCATGGATCCAGGTGTCCCCTGAGCTTCAGGGCAGCCTGCAGATGAATCAATTGGGGCACACGTGACTTCAGTGGTAATTTGAAAGATGATTGCTACAGTTCTAACCAGAAACAAAGTGGCAGGAATAAGCTGCAATGAGGATTTCTCTCCGTGTTGCATGTGTTTAATATGAATACAGTTTTTAAGCTACCATACTTACTTACTCATGCCTAAAAGGTATTCCACCACAAGTGACTTGTGTAGACATCATTAATTTAGGATATAAGCCTTTGAAAGCCATAGACAGTAACAGTAGCTAACTGCTAACTTTCTACCACAGCATCACTGCCCCATTTAGCAAACACGCACATGCACGCACGCGCGCACGCGCGCACACACACACGCACACTTACTGTTACAGACTCCACCACCCCCTCTCTTTCGCTGTCTGTCTGTCTGTCTGTCTGTCTGTCACTCACTCACTCACTCACTCACTCACTCACTCACTCACTCACTCACTCACTCACTCACTCACTCACTCACTCACACACTTCAAAGAAGCTTTATTGGCATGAGAAAACACACACACACACACACACACACACACACACACACACACACACACACACACACACACACACACACACACACACACACACACATACACACACACACACACACACACACACACACACACACACACACACACACACACACACACACACACATGCACACACTCACATATTTACAACCTCACCTTGTGTTCATTCATTCACGTCACAAGCTCATCTTGTGTTTGAGTCTGAGTTTCTTCTAGTGGTGTGTTCTAGCCTAGGTCCTTTTTGGAAGGCATACGATAATCATTGACTGCGCGTAATCATGGTTACGATCGGCGCGTGGTCAATGGATGAAAAGGTTAGTAGAGGCCTACACTTTCTTTTTCAAAACAATTCTGCACGTCATACTACGTATGTAGCGAACACGGTGGAACACACCACTGGTTTGTTCATTCATATAATATTACAACCTCAACTTGTGTCATTCATTCACGTATTCTGAGTCTATGTTTATGTGTATTCATGCATTACAGTAACTTCATGTCCCTGCCATTAGATGACTGTATTCAGTGTGTGTGTATTCAGTGCTTGTGTGTGTGTGTGTGTGTGTGTGTGTGTGTGTGTGTGTGTGTGTGTGTGTGTGTGTGTGTGTGTGTGTGTGTGTGTGTGTGTGTGTGTGTGTGTGTGTGTGTGTGTGCGCGCGTGCGTGCGCGCATGTGTGTTCGAGTACATTGATGGTCGAGCCATCTGTGCTTGCAGTACCTTTGCCAGAACAGGGTTTAGGCTAGCCACAAACAAAAGCCCAGTGTACGCACGCACGCACGCACGCACGCACGCACGCACGCACGCACGCACACACACACACACACACACACACACACACACACACACACACACACACACACACACACACACACCTAAACCTAACCCTAAAATAATTATTAGTCCTGAAATGTACATTTTCCTCAGAACAATGTCCCCATAACTCAGATCTGTCTGATCCTTGTCTTGAGAGGATACAAGTATAGTCACAAACACAACATACACAAACCTCTATCTTGAATCAGCCTCTCGTCTGCATCTTGGCTCCAACTGCAGCGAGCGTCACTCAGATGAGTTGAAATGTGACGAGGTAATAATGTTTAATTGATGTGAGCGATGGCTGTTGTAGAGCTGACTGCACTGCAGCAAGCACCCTTTTCCTAACACAGATTGAGACACATTTTCTACAGCAGTCCAATCGAATCATGACATAATCATGACAGAAATTGTTCAATTAGTTAGTCTGATACATATTTCATATTTTCCTACTACTTCAACTCAATATTATGAGATATGTATATAGTATGTGTTATGTTTTTTCATTTTAAAGAGAAACAAGTATCAGCCAAGAAGAACATACTCAATAATTGAACTTGTGTGTGAGCGTGTTGCACTGAAATAGGCTAAATGTCATGATGAGATCTGTCCTGTCAGGCCTGCGTGGCGCAGCAGGGTAGGCAGTGGGCCAGGAGTGGTTTAGAAGCACTGCTGTTGCTCTGTAATGACAGGCCGTGTTCCCAGTATGTTTTGACCCTGGTTTGGCAAGTACATAGTAGCGCTAAACATACTGTGTATAAGATACAGTGAGGTTAAACCAGGTCCTCTTGCTTTCGACGTTGCATAAACCCATCCTTAAGTTTCCCAAGTCCATTAAAGTTTCAAATATTCTTTTAACCTTCACTTAACCAGGGAACCTAACACTGAAGCTCTATCCTGCTTCACTTGTTTACAACTATGAGCTTCTAGTGTCTCAGGAGGCAGAACGGTCACCTTGAAAGTTGTGAGGTTGCTAGTTCGATCCCGGACTCAAAGAGTCTTTGAGCAAGACCCTGGACCCCTACACAGTTTTATAAGTGTAGCTGTAGTGCCCACTGCTCTTAATATTTAAGATGGGTTGAATGCAGAGGGAAAAAGTACAGTTAAATCTATACCTTAACATCTATACTATAATTTTGCAAATGTCTGAGTGAGTGTCTGTCTGTCTGTCTGTCTGTCTGTCTGTCTGAAACAGCGTTTCTCCTCAGTGGCTGGAGCAATTGATCTGAAATCGCATCACCATTAGCATATGAACACACCTAACATAACTGTGAAGCCCGTTTGTCACTTTCACAAATCGTATACTGTATATTAGCATTTTTATGGTGTATCTACTATCTATTCTGCATCTAGCATGAGGCACATCTATTCTGCATCTAGCATGAGGCAACATGTTTAACCAGCTCTCTCTGTGTGTGTGTGTGTGTGTGTGTGTGTGTGTGTGTGTGTGTGTGTGTGTGTGTGTGTGTGTGTGTGTGTGTGTGCAGGCAGGCGGGTGTGTGCGCAGGCGGGCGTGGGCGGGTGGGCGGGGCGGGTGGGGGGGGGGGGGGGGGGGGGGGGGAACAGTATCTCTGTAGCCATTAAACGAAATGGGTTTCTTACATTGATGCTCCTACATCATGCAAGCACCAGTTAAAGTTACTTTCCATCCCTCATATACTGTGTGCACAGTGCACATCCCATAACCCACACACTGCACATCATTTTGGAGCTCATATCTTTGAACGGGTAAGGGCTAGTTGGTTATAGTTTGGGGTTAAATGTCTAGCGCAAAGGCACTTGGACAGCATGTTGAAGAAAGGGAGTGTGTTTCTCTTTTGTTTTCCCCTCTTCTCCTTCTTATTTTCATCCTGGAAAAACATTTTCATTTATAGGTTAGATATATTTTAGTCATTGCTGTTTTCTTTCTCAGAGAACAATTCCATGTAAGACTTTAATAACTACCGTATACTATCCTACAGTAACTGTTGGATAATGGAAATGAACAGGTTTGTTGACAGAATAATTAATACATTATTACTTTAGTTGACAACATTTCCATTCCCTCATAAACGGTATGATGTTTTGGTTTTCACTCCGTGAACTAACGATTTAGTGTTGGCTGCATGCTGGCTGCTTGAGTGTGTGTGTGTGTGTGTGTGTGTGTGTGTGTGTGTGTGTGTGTGTGTGTGAGAGAGAGAGAGAGAGAGAGAGAGAGAGAGTGTGTCATTGAATTAATGTGCGCACGCACACACATCTTCACGCAATTCAACAGCTAGGTAAACAGAGTTAGACATTCTGGTGAAAGTCTGTGGACTGGCATTTTTCTGTTTTGTTATGATTCATAACATTTGAAGTGTTCCATTTTGCCAGCAGGTTCAGTTTTACAAACAGTTTGTGTCTCAAAAAGCGGAGAGAAAAGTTGGTGATTTCTGGTGACCTTGAGTGAAAGTTGTATTGCCACCCGCGAATGGGGAGTGAGAAAGAGAAAGATTACATGTGCGTGTGCGGCTCTGCGCGCGTACGTGCATGCATGTTCGAATGCGTGTGTGCATGCTTCCTGTCTGTGTTTGTGTACGTGTGTGTGTGTGCGTGTGTGCGTGTGTTCGTGTGTGCGTGTGTGCGTGTGTGCGCGTGTGTGCGTGCGTGTGTGTGTGTGTGTGTGTGTGTGTGTGTGTGTGTGTGTGTGTGTGTGTGTGTGTGTGTGTGTGTGCGTGTGTGTGTGTGTGCGTGCGTGTGCGTGCGTGTGTGTGCGTGCGTGTGTGTGTGTGTGCATGCGTGTGTCTGCGTGTGTGTGTGCAACATTGTGCATCTATTTTCTTTGATTGTATCTCTGTCCAGTTGGAGCTTGTTAACAAATAAGGGCCTGGTTTTCATCCTGTTAGTTTGACCAGCTGGACTATCTACTGCCCACATATCAATTAGCGCTAATGAGCATGGGAAGAAAGTTGTGGCTTCCCTAGGCTCTGAATCAGGTCACCATTTTGATTAAAAATCCCCCCCCCCCCCCCCCCCCCCCCCTCAGCAAAAGGGGGGGGAAAAAGAAAAAAAGTTCCAGAAAATCTCTGTTGAGAGCAAAGCAAGTGCAGAATACTGGGATTTCAGGTAATATAAAATAAAATAACATTAACAATCCCCATGGACATTAATCAGTTTGCTATTATAATGTACATTTAAAGTTAAAGTTAAAAAGTTAAAAGTGAAATGTACACTGATGATTTAACTGTGTATGTGTCAATTATATCTGAATGATAGAGTGACTTTGAAATAATGGTCTATGGCTTACATTATTCAGTGTTGTAAAGATACTGTATATGTTGGATGGAAGCTATTTGCCAGTACTGAAAAGTTTGAAAGACTGGGTATTCATGTACTCTCACTTTTGCATATTATACGCTTCATAAGCAAATGTGTATTATGGGAGGTGGATGATGGGAAATGACACACACGTTATTCAGTCTAACGGGTCCTTCTGGTTCTATCTGTACACTCGAGTTAAATTAACGCTGAATATTTTAATGTGTAAACCGTTTTCTATATGGTTCAGCAGTAAAAATAAGACCTGTAAGGGTCATTTGGACCCCTGATGGTTCCCGGACTTGACGTTGAGAGAAACAGTGCAGTAATTCTAAATCACGAATACTGGCTTGGTTTTCACTTAAGAACCGTGGCATCGCTACTCTAGGGGGAACATTCTCCAAAAATAGCCAATTGTTTGTCTATTTTCAGTGAAGATATTTAATGTAGAAAAAAAAAAAAACAGGAGGGGGGCCTGGTATAGAGAGATTCAACTAAGTATAGGGTTTTAAGCGGGCTTAACCTGCGCTGCCAGTGATTCCCAGTACATCTGACTCTCGGTGGGAAAGCCGAGAGATTTTGGAGAGGTGTGTGTGTGTGTGTGTGTGTGTGTGTGTGTGTGTGTGTGTGTGTGTGTGTGCGTGTGCGTGTGCGTGCGCGTGTGCGTGTCTGTGTAGCTGTGCCAGTGTTGCTGGCAGGGTTTGGGACTCTGTACAACAATGTACAGTGAAACAGGAAAAAGATTATCAGTTCTATTATTGAGCAGCAGGAGGAAGTGTGTGCCCCCCGTCGCTCTGCAGGCAACACAATGCTGGCTCAGTACCGAAACAAAGGCCCTTAGAACAAACACACAGTTCCGTCAATAGAACTGGGACTGCCGCAGTCGCTGGACGCTCAGCCATGACATGAACAGTTATCGTCGTTGTCGGGTGGAAACCTTGTATGTCCAAAACCGTTCGTTTTGCATTTGCATATCACCGCGAGGCGTTGTGTGCTTGTAGATCCGCTGTTTTAACTACTTTTATGCGACGGCCTTGTATGATTAAGCATGGCTTTACTTTGCGAAAGAACATACAAATTTGAAACTTGGAGATACGAGGTTTCCACCCGGCAACGACGTTATGCTTAATTCATACTCATGTCATATACGACGGTGGCGAGCGCCGAAAATAGAGATCTACAGTTGCTCTACGAAGTTTAAATGGAGGATTTGCTGCACTATCCATCAAAGTCTGCTCAAATCACTTTTAAGGATTGTTTTCATGTAGGGCTGGGACTAATATTTATAAATATTTTATAGGTATTTTTATGTCACATAACGGTGTTAGGCAAATTGTGAAAATTGCCGAACTACAAACTCACGTTGGGATTTCTTGTAAGCGTTGGAAGATTTTGGCCTAATGACATGCCTAAAATAGGGATTGATTATTATTATTTTAATAAATGATCGATTATCTTTCAACCAATTCAATTCGAATCAATTAAATCGATTAGTTGGATTAGCCGTTGCACCTCTACTTTCATGCCATTACTGATTGATTGAGCCAGGACAAAGGAGCCACACTGCAAAATCTGTGTCAATTTAACCCTAGAACTGGAGATAAACTGACACTCATTAGAGAGAGCAGACAGGAAGTAGACCATGGGGCACATGATTGGCGACATAGATCTTTGGATGTTTGTGTGCGTGTATGCTTGCGTGCGTGCGTGTGTGTGTGTGTGTGTGTGTGTGTGTGTGTGTGTGTGTGTGTGTGTGTGTGTGTGTGTGTGTGTGTGTGTCCAACAGAAGCCTATGGGAGGAATTTGAGAAAGTAAGTTGCCATTGAATAATCTGATGTCTTTCAGCAGTCTAGCATCAAGTCTACTTATAAAGAACTATTTAGAAAGGGTTGAAAAACACAACGTGTGTTCGATGACAAACGATCGAGCGGTGCTGGACGTTCTGGGCCGTCACCGTTCATTTGGGCCGTGTCACCAGCAGATATAAGTCACTCTCTTTCTGTGATTTATAATGTCTTTTCAGCCCGCATGCTTCGACCCATTTACTCCAAAACCACAAACCATATTTCACCTGAAAAAATCGTGCTATGAGAGGGGTTTGATGTCATTCGTCGGCGGCTGTTTACAGTGCGACGGCTGGCTTGAGATCCGATATGTGTCGATTAACCTAGCGCTGGAGGTCAGCGGTGCAAGAGGCATGCAGGCCTATCTATGTGTGTGTGTACAGTATGCATGTGTATGCATGTGTGTGCTTGTTGTAGAACTAGTCTATCTTCACATTCATTTTATATTCTTGTGTGTACTATTATGTTGTGCACACTCATTTACTCCCTGCTGCCTTGACTGCATTGTTGTGCAAATGCATACTATGTGTGCCATATTCTCTCAGTGTTTTATGTGTGTTTGAGAGTGTCCGTTTGTAAACAGGAAGGGTGATAATGGGGTTTGAGGCCGGGGTGGGTTATTTATTGCATGTGTGAAATAGGCACAAAGTACTTGGAGGCCAGTCTATGACGGCAGTCATCTACGACGGTGGTTCTCAACCTTTTCAGGCTGCAACCCCCAAATGATCATATTTCAAATGGGGACCCCCCACCCTGACGAGGCATTAAGATTTGAGGCATTACATTTTGTATATCTCGGTTCTATTGTGAAAATAGCAGATCTACATGTAGACAACGCCTATTTGACAATTTGGCCAATGTTTAATTTGTCATTTTAGAGGTATTTAAAAAGTCCTTCAATTGTCACTTTAAAAACCCAAAAGAATTTGGGGGACCCCCCTGGGGGTCGCGACCCACAGGTTGAGAACCACTGATCTACTACATAAGTACTGTGACATCAGGCGTTTCCATATTTGGGCAAAGTTTCAGCCGAGGCAGCCGGGGTCCATTTTAAAAAGTAAAACAATATTAACGTATATAAGATCTAAAAAAGTTGCCTATGACCTTCACTGTATCATATAACACACTGCTATGGAAAGTTTCAGCCCAAGCCATCCTGGGGTGTGGGTGTGAATAAAAGATTTGTCAGTCTGACTGTTTGTTACAGGTATCGCACTTCCTGTTTACAAAGTGAGACGCACTCCATTCCTGCGAAATGCGTTTTTCAGGGCAAGGAGAGAGAGAGAGATAGAGAGAGCAAAGGACCCAGTGGTCCGAAAATAAATACGAAACGGGCGGCAGTGTGCAAACATGATTGACATAACGTGAGGTTGATTTCTTTATTTACGTGCTCCGAAAATTCGCTCCCATATTTGTCCAAAAAAACGCAGCAGTGTGCAACGACCTTTAGTGTTGAAGTGTGCTTCAACAAGACACTGAACCACTAACTGTTCCTGATGAGGGTTTACCCCACCGTCAGTGTGTGAATGGGTCAATGTAATGCACATTGTAAAGCGCTATAAAAATGCACCATTTACCAGACGACTTCCAACTTTATTTTGTAGACAAGAAGAAAATCTGGGGATGGCTATAAGACAACGTATATTTGTAACTGATAACACAGTGTAACATTGTAATTAAGATAACACACCAGACATACAGTACAAGACATTAATGGCACAGACATGTATAGTCTTCACATCACATCAAGGTGAGAAGCAGTCTAAGTTAACATAATTGTTATCTTTAAGGCCACAATTCTGACAGTGTTGATAAGTACATCACTCAGCAATGAACCAGTCACGCAGATTTCATTACATACAGTCAGCCAGGGGTCTGCGGGGAGAAGGAGTAGAGGCTGTCTGGGAGGAGGTGTTGTGCGCGTGTGTGTGTGTTGGTGTGTGCGCGTGAGTGAGTGTGAGTTGTGAACATGCTTGTTGTGTGCCAACAGTGCATGAGGATCCAGCTGGTTGTGTGGAAGTGGACAGGCGTCTGTCCAGTAACAGTTGGTGGTGCAGCTTGTCTCATGTTGCTCAACAATGCAGGGAGTGGTTGCTTCAAAATGGACAACTCCCACACACCAACCACATAGTATGTAAGTCATATGTTGGAAATTAAACAATGACAACCAACCATAGCACTGTGTTTCAGAATATACGTAACATATTTGTGAAAATGTAGTTCAAATGAGTATTTCTAGGAGGTTGTATTATGCATATTTTATGAGTACAGCAGTACTTTTCAATTGTGAACAACTGTACTGTACTGTGTATAATTTATACGGTACAGTAGCTGCTGCATGCTTTGTGCTATATTTCTCTGCTCTAAAGCATAATTTATACTCCATCACATCATGGTGTTGCTTGCCAACAAGAACTGATCTTCAAGTTGACAAAACGTATATTTGTCGATAAAGTTCTATCTATTTAAATTTGATTAACTCAGCATCAACTTTATGTGGCTCTGTAACTGTCTGCCAGCCAAGTTCTCTGCAAGTTCTGCATAATCGTTGAATGTGCTTGCATTTGTGTCCATTGTGCTTGAATCTTGAGAATGAGGTTGAAATATCGCTTGTTTCATTCATGCCATGCTATTCTGCATACCGTGAGGACAATGTAAATAAGTCTGCCATTTGATTATAAATCAAATGGACTTAAATCAAACCATTTATAGTTATCTATTGAGAAAATTGTGACGGAACGTAGACTATAGTGTTTTATACAATACAAGAGATGTGTCAATGGCAGCTTAGGTGTTTGGAAAAAATCGAACTATGCACCTGGACGGTTGTGGTGTGGGTTTTGACTGATGTCAGCAGTCACACTAACAAGGCTCTAGGCTGGGTGCGAAACGCGAATGATGCAAAATCCCTTCATGTCATTGGCACATGTGTGCCATCACACAAGTGTGATTGTACCCATAATCAGACACCACACTCACCACAATGGTACCGTACTTGAAATGTCCTTGAATTTGACTTTTCTCTGTCTATATAGTAAGGTAAAAACTAGGCCTTGCCGTTGTTTTTTTCCCTCTTCTGTTTGTACCTTTTAGTAATATATTTGCTCTTTTTGTAATGTTGCTTGTTTTCTTATTAGTATTCTTGCAAAATCCGGTGTATTTACACAGCATTGTATGTGTGGTGTTCATTAATATGCACTGTCCCTTCCAAATAAACGTATAAATAAATAAAATAAATATAAGCACAAACCCTATAAAATAAACTGCCTTACTGCAAAAAAGCGACATGAATCATTTTCACAGCTCACCTCGCCGCCTACTAGAGATGATTCTAACTTTGATCAGGCCTCAGTGTAACCTGTGGCATTTGAGGCATTTTGTTCAAAGCGAACCACTCCTGCAAACTTTAGATGCCAATCTCAGAAAAAATCTGTCTTGAATAATATTTAAAAAAAGCTAAAATGGGCCTTCGGCCTGGCGGAGACAAAAAGAATGAATAGCAGATCCACAAGCTCACAGTGCATCGTAATGTGATGCACTAAATTTACAATGCACTGCAGACAGTTCACAGCAGGACCCTTCTTGTGTTCCAATACGTGAGATGTTCCGAACAGGGTGATTGTGGTTGTGGTCTTGAATTTGCGTGCGTGCGTGCGTGCGTGCGTGCGTGCGTGCGTGCGTGCGTGCGTGCGTGCGTGCGTGTGTGCGTGTGTGTGTGTGTGTGTGTGTGTGCGTGCGTGTGTGTGGGGGTGGGCGTAGTGCTTAGTGCCTTGTCTGTTTGTCTTCCTGTCCCGGTGTGTTGAGCAGTCAAACAGGACCTTTGTATGGTTGGAAGACTCACTTTCACATCTCCACCGTGGGCGAGAGCTTCTCGCCTGAGAACCTTTCTCACATTTAGGAGATACAGGTATAACCGCTGAACAAATGGAACCACCCTTCACAAAATGAACAATTCTCAAATGGAACCACCCTTCACAAAATGAACAGGGTTTGCGTGGCTTGGCTGAGGTGTGATCATGATGATGATGAGGATGATGTTGATGTTGATGCAAGCATTTTCCTGCCGTGGGTTTAGTCCACCTTAGGTAAATGTCATTGAATACTAAACTCTTCTGAACAGTACATGCCATGAGACATCAGTCAGAAAGAAATATGATTGTTCATCAGTTGTTTTGATGAATAGGAACATGCACACCTACTGAAGTTATGAACTGCAGTACAGACGTGCGGTAATTTTCCTATATTGGAGATGAAAATATTTTGAGTGGTGAAAATACATTATATATATATTATATATATAGGCCTATATATTGTAATTGCAGGTATATTATGTGAACTAAAAATAAAGAAAAACAAAGTGCATCCACATTAACATGTCCAGGTGCAAGGCAGATAAAGATGAACAAACAAATAGAGTGTGCATGCTGGTAATAATCTATTTTTGCTATTTTTATGACCTTCTCTGACTTCAAAGTTTAAATCTACCAAAGTTTAAATCTACTTATGAAGGTGGATTCTGCTTTTCAATGGGAATGGAGTGGTTTGTTGCCATTTGCCATAAGAAAGGCAAAACAGGGAAAGAAACCTGTGTAAAAAATGCATCTGCAGGACATGTTCAGGAAAAGAGTTGAAACGGCACATCTGTAAGTTATGAACTATACACAGAGACATTCTGAAGTACATATGGAAAAACTAGTTTTCTTTTCTTTTCTTTTCTTTTCTTTTCTTTTCTTTTCTTTTCTTTTCTTTTCTTTTCTTTTCTTTTCACCTTCAGTTGAATTAGAAGGAGGTACTTATGTGACGGGGTGGCTCAGCATGAATGTTCTCTCTCTGTGGTCACCGGCTATATCCTCCCACGCCAAAACACATGTTAGGAATATACCCCTGCAAGGCACGGCTCTTAATTTATACTGTGTAGTACCACAGTGTCGCTTGCCAACAAGAACACATCTACAAGCTAAACATGCAATGGGTTGTTAGCTTGTAGATCAGTTCTTTTTTGGCAAGTGACACCCTTGCACGACAGTTAAGATGTGTTAAATCAGAGGACCAATTAATGATTAAAAATGTCCCCCTGTTTTTTTACAAAAGTTAATATAAGCAGCATAAAGGCTTTTGTTACTGTACAGGCTGTTGGAACATAGCTGAGCCCACATACTGCTCTCTGTGGTCTGCTGGGAGCAGGGGAGAGCAACAGCTGTGCAGCAGTAATGTCATGAGAGGGAGTGAGGGAGTGGCAACCAGACACACTTTAGTGAGGATGACCTGTGTGTGCGTGTGTGTGTGTGTGTGTGTGTGTGTGTGTGTGTGTGTGTGTGTGTGTGTGTGTGTGTGTGTGTGTGTGTGTGTGTGTGTGTGTGTGTGCGGCTGTGCGCGACTGTGCGCGCGCGTGTGTGTGTGTGTGTGCGTGCGTGCGTGCACGCGTGTCAGTTTTGATAGATGCTATGTTTACTATCCATCGATATTGGTCACTTGTTCTCATTGTTGTTACTTAAATCATTCAGTGTTTCAGTGGTGGAAAAAGTAAAAGTATCAATACCGCAATATAGAAATACTCTGTTACAAGTAAAAGTCTTGATATTTTTGGAATTCAAAATGTACAAGTATGAAAGTGTTGGCATCAAAATGTACTTAAAGTAGCAAAAGTAAAAAAATAGTAATATTTTATAGCAGATCTACGGTTATTTTCAAATAGCCTATAGGTATAAAATAGGACTAAAGTGGTTTATGTTTTACATAATATTATAATTTATACCTGCAAAGTAACTTGTAAGTAAAGTTTTCAAATACATGTAGTGAAGTAAATACAATACCTACAATATTTGGTTCCAATATGTAGTGGAGTAAAAGTAAAAAATACTGGAAATTGGAAATACTCAAGTAAAGTACAAATACCTCAAAATTGTACTTAAGTAAATGTACTTTACACCACTGCAATTGTTAAAACGTTTTATTTAGATAACAGGTTGTTTAGACAGATGGTTGGTCGGTGGGCTCATTGTTTACCTGGTATTCTAGTTTCTTTGAGGCACTACATTGTTCTCTCTGCACTCTGCTTATCTGACTATTGACCATGGTGTTTGTTGACTAGAGTTTATGCTTACTCTGCTTATTCCAATCTCACACTCGTAAGTCATTCTGGATAAGAACATCTGCTAAATGCCTAAATGTGTGACTGTGTCTGTGTGGGACCCCCTACTGAGAACCAGTGAGTTAAGAGCACATTCCCTTAAAAACAGCCACTGAATATATATGTATACTGTGCCATTGTACTGACTCGCATAGAATGATTTTGTGTGTGTGTGTGTGTGTGTGTGTGTGTGTGTGTGTGTGTGTGTGTGTGTGTGTGTGTGTGTGTGTGTGTGTGTGTGTGTGTGTGTGTGTGTGCGCGCGCCGTCTGTGCGTCCGTGCGTGCTTGTGTGTGTGGACTGTGTTATTGTTGTATTGTACTGTGTTGAAG
This sequence comes from Nannobrachium achirus, assembly GCF_963921795.1. NCBI lineage: Eukaryota > Metazoa > Chordata > Actinopteri > Myctophiformes > Myctophidae > Nannobrachium > Nannobrachium achirus. The sequence goes on from NC_137817.1 coordinate 36,737,289, forward strand.
TGATTAGCTCTGAACAGTCACTTTCAGGCCAGAGGACGACGACTGCCATTTGTCCAAGTACAATTTTAACTACTACAATTTTGAGGGACTTTTACTTTACTGGAGTAATTCCAATTTTACTTCTACTCCATCTCAGAGGCAAATATTGTACTTTTACTCAATTGTATGAAAACTTTAGTTACTAGTTACTTTGTAGTTTTTTACTTTTATTAACCCTAACCCTAACCCTAACTAGATCGGCTATTGTCAAATATACCTGGGCTATTTGACAATAGCCGATCTACAAGCTCACAAATCTTTGCATAGCGACGCATTGTGAGCGTGTAGATCTGCTATTTTCAACGTATATATACTGTATACATTTCAGCCATTTGAAAATAGACGATCTACAAGCTCACAATGCATCGCAACGCATTGTGAGCTTCTAGATCTGTGAGCTTGTAGATCTACTAGTTTCAAAGGATTTTTATACATTTTATACATTCTGCATGAGTACTTTCTACTTTTGGTACTTTTGTACTTTAACAAACTTTAGTAAATTCAGAATTCCAGACTCTTACTTGTAACAAACAGACATTGCTTAATAAAGTGAAGTCTGCTTCGATCTTTTTTTTTTTTTTTTTTTTTTTCATATGCAAACCTAAAACCAGCATTCATTCAACCATATATGGTTGGTTGGTAGACGGGCAGAGAGAGTGGCGGCGCCGGCGCCGCCCCTAGGACAGAGATAAACAACCAACAACCTGTAAACAACCAATCCTCCCCCATGTATACTCTGTTTGTGGAGGGCAGGCTTTCAGTGACCTTATGGAAGAACATACAGTATGTGGTTGACACCATGTGGACTATGTTAGAATGCAATAGCCTGACTCACATTTGGCTGGATTCTGTGGTTCTGCATTTTGAGTTATTTGTTGTGACTTGGATTTTCTCAAATAACTCACAATTGCAGTTCTGTGTTCTTGTGGGTATATACTGTCACTGCCCATATAAAATGCCAGATGTAGCTGATTCCAGAGCAAAACATCCTTTAAATAAATGGTTTTGCAGGAGCGCATATGATATGGGGGGTTTGATGTCGTCATGGCTATGGGACAGATGCCACAATCATGAAGATTTTATTTATGACTATGTATGATGTTTAGCTGATCATCCATAGCCCTTTCTCCCCGATTTATTATTCTTACTTTTTTGTTGCCATGAATAATTAATAATAACAGTAAATAAGAAATATATATCCACGAGTTTCCTACGCCCCATAGTGCATTGCGCAAACGTCTGCACCGAGGTTCCGCCGCCGATTTACAAGCTCACAACGGGTTGCATCTGCGACGCGACGTGAGCTTGTATGTCTGCTGTTAAACCCGGAAGTTTGGTCCTGATAGTCTCCAGTAAACTCCCGCGGAAACTTGTGGATATATATATTAATGCAAATAATTATAAACAATAATAAGAAAAAACAATAAGTCTAATAATAAAAAATGTTAATAAAGAGTACAACCACTCAACCAGTACCTGTTGGATAATGAACTATATTGTTCCAGGACTGTAGGTTAACCATAGAATAGTTTCAGTTACTGTATGATACTGTACAGTACCCAGCTTTGTTCTATGAGTAAAAGGTGCTGTGAACATTTAATTATTATATTATCTGCAACAATGAATCATCGTGGAAGTGTGCTTCAGATTAAAGGTATTTCCTTATGTTTCCATGTCTGCCTGTGGTTGATGATTTGGTCATATGACCCACTTCTCTTTTCCATATCCTCTGTCATGATTGTGAAAGTGAGATGGGTTTCAGTCAGATAGTGGTGTGTCATACAGTACAGCCCCTGGGTCTCCCAAGTGATAAAAAGATGCTAAACCCACAATGATGGGGTCTGCTGACTGGGTGGGTGTGGGGATGATTTACTGTCACTGCTGTGCGACTATGAGGAAGTGGTTCAAGGCAGAAACACGCAAAATCTTTTTTGCCATCTGTCACTTCTATATTTTCCACTTTTTATCAGGTCACAGACCTGTTCTACGTAACGTCCGGCACCATGAGTGGAAATCTGCGTTACTTTCTCCACATTGGCTGGTCCCATGGCTCTTAACGTATTTTCGATCATCTGCGGACGTGCGGGGGGCCACCGTGTGTTATACAACGTATACTGGAGCATCTCTTGTAATGCTGTCCTAAAAACAAAGTGACCGTGATAATCCACTCCTTTGCTAGGCTTGTTTGAATGTGGCTTGTTACTGCAAAAGTTCTGGGGAAAAATAGATTCGGAGATAATTGACTTTTCGTGGACGTCAATAATATTGACCCGGATGTAGATCAAAATCTCCAGATAGGGAAATAGCCGAATACAGTGTTTGGGAGGCGGGACAAGAGCGAGGACTCAATTAAACAGCGATTAAACAATAATTTCTCATATATTGTCAACGACATTGAGGGCTTATTATTTGGGTAGGTACCTTTTGCTGACAATAGAGGCTTTAGGCTACATGTGAAAACATAAATATTTATGTTTGTATGTCAAACTAGAATGAATAAAAATCGCATTTATTTTGGTGTAATTTATTATTCTTTGTTATGATAAAGAAAATTCCTGATGTATAATGACTTTTGTCATATCTAATTTCTCTTTCCCTCTCTACCTTTCAAATACAAAGTTGCCACACACATACACGCATGCGCGCATATGTGCTTATGTGCATGTCTCTCCTCGCTTCATATCTCACTCACTCTCACACACACACACACACACACACACACACACACACACACACACACACACACACACACATGCACGTACAGTATGCCATTCTCATGCACACTGTGTGCACATGTGCAGAACATTGGTGAAGTGACAAGTTGAAGTTTAAAAAGGTTTCCTTATAAGTATTTGAATTATTCTGCTTTAAATAAAGTAATTATCTCTGCCAGGCCTGAACATCCGGGGCAGGGATTATGTTTTCTTCCCTGTGGAATGAGACTGTCTGTCTGTCTGTGAGCAGCTAATCTCAGACACACACTGCTGCACTGATTGGTGTGAAACTTTGCACACTCCCAGTAGAACAAAGTCCTGATTTAAGTCACTTCACAAGGTCATGCTTATACTCTTTTATTGCTCTAGTCTATTGCTTGTTCTCCATCAAGCAGGATGATTGTATATGGCATGCGTTTGTATACCTTTTATTGATGGTGTCACATTATTCATATACTGTACATAATATTCAGTGGAAAGGCAATAAAATAGAATATGCCTATTTCTTTTAGAAACACTAGAGGTTTTGGGCCTGTAACAGAGAGGTCCTCTGTTACTTATGTTTGCACGTATACGTAACTTTTATTTATTGAATAATATTTGCACAGCATATTGGCATGTTAGGTGTTTGCACGGTGTAATTTGCACAGTTGTATTTTAAATGCAGTCATGATTTTATTGATTGAAGACTGAACATTTTTAGTGTTGTTTCCTGTCCAGTGGATCCGGCCACTCAGCCAATTAGTTCCACCTGGGGAGACATAAATGTTTGGAGATGATCATGATGAGCAAGTGCAAAAGAGATGAATGTACATATGTATGATAATTGAGAAGTGTAATAATGTTGAGTGATTATTGAAAGCTGTTGTGTTCCAGTATAATAGGGCTGGACCAAGAGGGGAGGTTGTGATGTGTATTTAGAGTGGTTATATGGTTTGTTGTAAGTAGGGTAAGGCTAGAATTATTGTGTAGTTCATGGATACTTTTAATATACTTTTGTGGGTTAAAGGACAACTTTGTTTTTTTTACAACAAGGGTTCACATTTTAGATTGTAATTAGAAAAAAAGAAAAGATGAGTGTTCTAAAATATGAACCCTTGTTGTAAAAAACAAAGTTGTCCTTTAAAGATATTTATGTTTTTATTGTGTGTTTATTTATATATTTATTGTATGCTTTATCTACACCCCTTAGAATGGTATAGTCCAGGCTCATTGGCTCATGGATAAATGCTAATATATGGACATGCTCATGTCTGCCTGTCTCGAGAACCAATGCTGCGGTGTAAACAGCAGCCAGTGGTGGAGTAGAAGTAAAATTATTGAAAATGGGAAATACACAAGTAAAGTACAAATACTCAAAATTGTACATAAGTACAGTACTTAAGTAAATGTAGGCTACTAGTTACTTTACACAACTGTTTACACCGCAGCAATGGCGGTGGCGCCCTCTACAGGGGAGCGCTCAGGAAAAACGCTCTATATGGAGACCTGTATCTGTCAATCCTTGTCACCTTTAATGCCCATATATGGAGATCTCTGATGTCATCAGTAAATTCCCATATATGGACATGCCCGCTTTTGTGCCCATATATGGATCTGACTGATTTGTTTGTGCTTGATGCCATGAAGACACATTGAAATTAGACAAAACACTCCATATTTGGGCGTATTTGGAAACTCTATATGGCTATGGCTGAGCGTGACAACGTGGTCAGTCTTCCTGCCCGTCCGCCTTCCCTTAAGCCAATGTTAATATATGCACCTTATGCATAATCTATCTATAAATGCGAGAAGTCTCTGTGTGTCTGTCTGTCTGTCTGTGTGTCTGTCTGTAATCCTCGTATCTCGAGAACCGTTCGTCCCACCGGCTTCAGATTCGGCACGCGCGTTCCCCGCCGCGGCACGGAGTGCAGTGCCGGGTCTCGACCCGACCCGACGCGCGGTTTTCCCGAACCGGCGCGAAACGTTCGGAATCTCCTTATGCGGGGTTGATTGTTGACATCAGGCTGTTCCGGAGGAAATCGGCGCAAGCGCTGACTCATTGTGACATCACTCATAAAAGGCTCTGACATCACGTACGCCACATGAGTCAACAAAAAATCTCTGAATATCTCCATATATAGCATATATGGGCATAAAATGGACGCAGAATCACAAAGATCTCCATATACGGGCATAAAGGGACACAGACAGACGGATACAGAGATCTCCATAAATGGGCATAAAATGGACGCAAATGGCATATATGGGCATAAAATTTACGCAGAATCACAAAGATCTCCATATACGGGCATAAAGGGACACAGACAGACAGATACAGAGATCTCCATATATGGGCATGAAATGGACGCAAATAGACAGATATCTCCATATATGGGCATATATGGGCATAAAATGGACCCAGAACTATATCTGCAGTGATCTCCATATATGGGCATAAAATGGACGCTGACAGACAGACAGATAACAGATATCTCCATATATGGGCATAAATGGACACAGGCAAACAGATGGTCAAAACGGGTCCTATGACAACAGGTATAATGGGGTTTGCATTAAAGGGCGGGGCATTCATTCCCTATTTACATCGTTCCCGAGTTGGCCAGGTCGCCGACTAGACGCTGGGCCGCCCGAAGCTTCTAGTATGTTTAACTATAGGAATATTTGATATATATATATATATATATATATATATATATATAATACCTTTTATATACATTTATACCTATTTGACAATAGCCGATCTACAAGCTCACAAATCTTCGCATAGCGACGCATTGTGAGCGTGTAGCTCTACTATTTTCAAACATTTTGTACTTTGGCTGCTTCAAGTAGCCTACGTTTTGAGGTCAATACTTTCACTCAAGCACATTTTGAATTCCAGACTTTTGCTTGTAACAGAGTATTTATATATTGCAATACTTTTACTTCATAAATAATATGAGTCCTTTTTCCACCACTGCTGACCTCACAGGCAGCAGCACAAGCCTCAGAGGTTGTCTGGTTCCCGAAGGAGGAAATGGCATTATCATTTATACGTTCTTCTCCCCTGAGCAGCTGCTAATGACATTCTGGGGGCCTAATATGAATAATCTAATAATGTAGTCCTCCAGCTCCCTTTCTTCTTCATTATTGTAACTGCAGCTCCAGGTGTTAGCGCTGCTCTCCAGTGAAAATGTTGTTGCGTTTGACAGTGGTTACACCAGGAACTAACTAACCAACTAACCAGCTAAGTAACTAACTAACTCATTGTTTCTCAAGGGGTCCTTGAGGGAGTTCCAGGGGGTCCCCAGCTAAATGATAGATAACGAGTCTATTTGGTTCCATTTATACTCTCTCTGATTTTACAATATAAATTGGGATCCCAGGGATATCATATCAATGCCATCAAATGGGGGTCCATAGTATAATGCACGTCAAACTGGGGGTCCTTGAAATTAAAATGGTTGGGAATCAATGCTAGAGCCCTAAAACCTCTCTTCTGGGGGTCCCTGGCGTATCTTTCCAAATGTAGGTACGCGGGCTGTGTCAATTTGGAGGTCCTACATGAAAAGGGTTGAGAACCACTGAACTAACTAACTAACTAACTAACTAACTAAATAACTAACTTGTGCATACTGTCTGTCTGTCTGTCTGTCTGTCTGTCTGTCTGTCTGTCTGTCTGTCATTGAAAATGCATTTTTCACAAATATTCTCTTTTTGTATATTTTGAAATGTGGAAAAACAGTAAAGAAGCTTTAGCTAAATGGGGTTTAGGGGGACCAGTACAGTATGAACCTCATCTTTCAGTCTAATGGTGACGTTGGAGTAATCCCTTGGTGATTTATTCATACTTCTATTCAGTTACTGCTCTTGTTCAGAGAGTTGATTTCCATCTCTTCTTCTTCCTACGCACAGTGTTATCTTCCTCCACTCTACCCTAGAGGCGTTTATTAGAAACCGATGTTTCCTTTGACTCAGGATTCATTGTTCCTTCAGAGGACTGTTGGCTTATGTTTGGTAATTATTTCGACTGCTTCTGTAGTTGTTGACATCAGAGCATTAAAAAACAAACAAACAAAACCCATCATGAAGTAAGCTAGTATTTATTCTGCTCCAAAGTTTGGGAGTGGTCATCAAAGTTCCCAGTTCAATCTCTGTTTAAGGACACATCGCGTCAAAGTACTGCTCCCAACGAAGAGATTGGTGTCTCGCATGGCTGCCTCCGCCAATGCTGTGTATGTGGGTGAATGTGAGTCATACACCATTTACTCCCCTCCAATATCTGACCAAAAAGGACCTTTCATCCATATTGGTGTTGAATTTTAGAATATAAGTTTTAATCATTTAAACATGACTCTTTCCAGCCTTTATCTCCTTTTCTGTATTGCTGTCATTAGTTTACAGCCAATTGCTGCATCCTCTGGCCTTCTCGTGGACCCAAATGTTTTAAAGCTGGAACTTTAAACATATTTTAAATCCTAATGGTTTTCTGAAAAACTTGTTTATTTATCTGTGGTGCTATAAGAATTTAATGTCAAGGACCCCTAGAATTATATGTATTTGACCACGGACCCCCATCTCAAAATATTTTGTTCCAGGGACCCCCAGAAGCAAACATTTGATTTAATTTGATATATTCAAAGATTTGCACAAACTTTAACGTTTTTTCAAACATATCAGATCTAAAAGCTCATAGCGTGACATGCATTAGGCTACGGACCCCCATTAATGGCATTTATATCTCTGAGACCAATTTATATTTTAAAATCAATGTTAATTTGTACAACAAATGAGTGTATATGGGTCCATTTGGTCCCATTTCTACACTCTGTGAGTTATGAACCCATAAGGGTCCATTTGGTTCCTAACTATCATTTAGCTGGGGACGCCCTGGAACTCCCCCAAGGACCCCTTTGAGAACCAATGCTCTAGGTCAGGACATGAAACCTACGGATTAAAGCGAGAGACTGAGTCATGGCTGCTTCGCTATTTGAAACTCTTTCTAGTGAGTCAGAACCCCAACAGGTGTTTAGTGAGTCAGAATCTAGTATCTGATACAGTAGTTGAGAGATAATCAGTCTCTGCTTCTTGGCTCGTTTAGAAGGGAGAAGTGAGACTTGAGACAAAATGATGCACTCGCTGATAAGTCTAAAAGTGAACTTCTCTTTGCTATTCATAGTCGTGTGAAATAGCATATTTGCACTTTCAAATGTCTTATCATATGTTAAAATGAAGGGGATATCCGCACTCTCTTGAACTTTAAAATGTATTTATTTATTTCATAAGCACAGTAGAAGCAGTCTATTTAGAGAAACGGACACGTTTCGGCCTAAAGGCCTTCCTCAGCGTTTCAAACTCATATGATCATTATGTTAACTCATACATGATTGTCCTGATTATTACGTATAGTGATCATGTTGATATGTATAAAATTAACACATGTTTTCTCTGTGTGTTCTACAGATTAAAAGCATTAGTATCAACGGGAGGCCGCAGTGTCCAAGCAGCATGTGACTGGTAAGGTGTGATACACATATTACGCACCAAACAAGTGGCATTATAATGAACTGCACTGCCCTCTTCTTCTACACAGTCAAATCCTCTGTGGTAGTTTAATTCTGAAGAGAGAACAAGAGTGAGCCATTAGGCCGTGTTGGCAAGCTGTGGTGCCCGGAATATATTATCACGTTTAACAAAATGCGTGATCCTGTCCCCCGTCTTAGGCAATCACAGGGCGTCTGAGCCTAGGTGTCTGCATGCCATGCTAATGAAAATGCAACTAGTTGCAACTACTTGCAATCATTATCCCCAAATGGCAGTTGCAACGAGTTGCATTGTTGTGACATGGCCTTAAAACTATTCTGTTGCAAGGAGTCGCGACTAGTTGCACTGGTGCGGTTTGGCCTCTAGATCAACACTGAGGATTTTACTGTTTGTAGAGAGGTGTTTCCAACACTTCCTTAATGAAAATATGTTTGCGTTGACCTTAAAAAGAGTGTAATTGATCGTTAAAAGGTTAAAGCTCTACAGTATATGCAATAGTAATCATTGCTATAGAGTGTTTGCTCAGTATCAGGGGTCTTCCCATCTCTCCAGCTCTATAGTAAAGTGAGAATACATTTTCAGGTTGGTATACCAATTTGATCTAATCAGGAGAGATAACGCATACATACAGGATACAGGACAAACACGTGAAATTGGAAGTGATCATGATGAAACATAAACAAAATATAAACAAAAGCCGAACAGACAAATTGGAACTGGAACAAATGTAAGTTGATACATTATCTTTGTGGAGTTCTCTTTCCTAATTGGATGAAATTGGTGTATTGGTGAAAATGTATTTTCTAAATGATGAGATGGGATTATTACTGAACACTATATCGGAATATAGAACTATTTAACACATATGTTGCGTGTTAGTGTGTGTGTGTAACACATCTTGAATGGCAGTTATACATACAAAAGGAAATAGCATGCCATGATAGCATATAGTGGAACTTATAGCCAAGACATCAACATATCATGCATCTTCAGTAGTGATGTGTCGTTCATGAGTGATTAGTTCATAAGAATGAATCACAAGAATAAAGGTGACTAATCAACTATAGAAATGATGGATGTTGTAAAGGTGACTAATCAATGAGGCCTACTAATTGGTATTATGACAAGTATTTTGCTGTCTCTGCTATAATTGGCAGCCGCCACATATGACGGAGATGCTGTTACTTATAGCCATTGAGTACTGAGTTACATGCTTATTGTATCATGAAGACATGCCATGAGTTTGTGAATATAACCATAAATGTACTTTTAACACATCGGGTGCCCAGAATTATTCAACGTTTTAATTTGCTGGTGCCTATGGCAACGCGTCATTTTACCTACCTTCGAAGTACTGGCGAGAAAAGTAATCCGAGTAAATGTAATCCAAGTATGTCCTGTTTATTTCGCGAAAATCTTTTCTTTCAGTCAGGACCGTTTTTTATCAATTCTAAGCCACAGTGTTTGTGTTACGGCCGGTAGAAGAGGCTGCCGTTTTGAGAAAAAAAAGAAAAAAGGAAGAGAATCCGGAGAAAACAGCATTTTTGTGCAGCCGCTAAACAGGAAGTCAACGAGACAGACAGCACGTCCGGGTGACGTAATTTCGCGCTTCATGTTGGGAAATGGAGTTTGTTTCATCACCGCGGTAGCCAAGTGCAGCAGCTACAGTACAGTATAGTTTACTGTACAACGCGCCGAACGCGTCGTGGGCACACGTAAAGATCAAAGAGATTGGCGCGTGGGCACCACGTGGGCACCCGATGTGTTAATATGTGTGGCCCTTTATGCTCTCCTTTATGTGGACATGCATGAATAAATTGTTATGCGTGTGTGTGTGTGTGCGTGCGTGCGCACCTGAGTATGTGACCCGTGCTGGAGTGCGACCTGTGTGTGCATGCACGTGTTTGTGTGAAATGTTTGGGAAAAGATTGCATGTGAAATGTAATGCCTATACCCCTCAGGCTGTTCTCGCACGTTGACGATCCGTTCCTGGATGACCCGTTGCCCAGGGAGTACGTCCTTTACCTGAGACCAAGCGGACCTCTGCAGAACCAGCTCTCCCACTTCTGGCAGCAGAGCCGGGTGAACTGTGGCAAGAACAAGGCCCACAACATCTTTCCTCACATCACCCTCTGTCAGTTCTTCATGGTGAGTTCCCTAAGTCGTTTTTCCTAGGAAAGCATACAGACACTCGGACAGGAGAGGTCATTTTTGGTACACTCAACACTTTTTAAATCTCTTTAAAACAAGGCAAGCGCGCCGACAGCAAGCCCCTGAGGCTCGTGAGGTGCACCTGAGTGAGCCACCGGGTGAGCGAGCGCCCACGGTGAGCTGTCGATGGCCTTGCACATCGACGAGCGAACCATCCGCGTAGGCAAGCTGAGTAGGCAAGCTGTGGTTGACGGGTTATCCCGTAAAACAAAATGAGTTCTCCCCTCCTGCATGTCAGCCAATCATGGGGTGTCTGAATTCAATAGTCCGAATGTAGCCGCAAATTGCAACACTAGATTTTTTTATAATCAGATGAATCTAGGGTTGCAATACCTCCCATAGGCAGCCAATGCATCAAAATGATTTTTGCTTTCTGATTGTATTAAACAACGTCAAACTCACCAATATTGAGGCTCTATGGAAAGCTTGGAATTTACTCTTTCTATCAGCAAAGGGTTTGTTTCATAAAAAAAACAGCCGTAGACATGTTATGAGCCTGTTTCTATCAAGAAATTTGGTTCAGGTGATCATTTTTTTCTAAGTCCTGGAGTTTGGAAGCGCTCGTGGAAAATCGCTCAACGGTCCTGTGACCAGCTGGTTCTAAATGTCACATAATGCAGGAGGCAGCGGGACGTTGCGTTATAGAAGACGAGCGCTTCCGAAGTTCAACACTTAGAAAATAAACCATGTCTGCTCGGATTTCTTGACGGAAAATAAATGTTTACGGTGAATTTTTATGAAACAAACACTTTGCAGATAGAAAGAGTAAATTCCAAGCTTTCCATAGAGCCGCAATATTGGTGAGTTTGACGTTGTTTAATACAATCAGAAAGCAAAAAATCGTTTTGATGCATTGGCTGCCTGGGAGGTATTGCAACCCTAGATTCATCTGATTATAAAAAAATCTAGTGTTGCAATTTGCGGCTAGTCCGAATGCAATCCTACGAAATACGGTATGGCTTCCCTGACACGTGGGTGCAAATATCATACAGTAAATCTGTTCTTTATCTGACACACTTGCTTGATTTTGTGTCATGTATTCATAGTATTTGCTGACATGCTGGTGATTATCATTAATGTGGCACTGTCTCCCACTTTACTGTCCATCTCAACAATAGAACGAACCTACAAGGGAAGTGGAATACCCATGGGTGAAAAATGAGCTATAGTTGAATCCCCTGGTGTCCCTGAGTGTGACGATAACCCCCATCCATTCATTCTTCTGCTTCTCCACAGTGTGCGGACCAGAAGGTGGAGGCTCTGTGTGAAGCTCTGCAGGTCAGCGTAGCACAGTGGAGAGGTCGCTTCCCCAGTCCACTGCCCCTGGAGCTCTACACCTCCTCCAACTTCATCGGTCTCTTTGTGGAGGAGCAAGTGGCCGACATTCTCAAGCAGTTTGCGACAGACTTTGCTGCAGAAGCTGCCAGGAAAGCAGGTGGGAGAAAACAATGGATGGGGGGGAGGCTCTGCACAGGGGACTTGGTATTGTTACATCTTGAGTATGAGTACATGAGAGTCAAATTATTTGTCGCTCCCTGGTGACATACTGTAAATAATGCTGAGCCTATGAGCCGCACAGCAAAGAATTTATTAATCCTTAATAGAACAAATCACCAATTTCAACCTTTTACACTCAAAAAGGCTTTGAAATGGAATGGTGGTACCCTTAATCTGTCCTCTGCTGTTCTCTCTTTTATGAGGCTTAATTCAGCCTTCAGGGTTGGTGCGCCAGTAACTTATCATCACTGTCAGGTGGTGCAAACCTTGTAGCCTATGTCCAAAATGGTTACCTTTCAGGAAATGGAAAAAAGATAACCTGTGTTCCATTGGTAAATATAAAACCCATAGACAGACCTGAGCACTTTCAAATTGTTCAAAAATAGCAGATCTATATGTTCACAATGCTTCACGATTCGACGTGTTGTGAGCTTGTAGATTGTCTATTTTCACTACACTAATTGAAAGACGGGCATTCATTTCCAAAATAAATAACGTAAAAAGTTTAAATCTAGCGATTCAAGGTTTGTGCCTGACAGCGGTGATATTCACACTCTCAAGCTGGAATGTTACCCTTGCATCCAAACCAGGTCAATCATCCTGTTCCATGTAACAGCACCAGTCAACTACTGGCCAACATGTCTGCCTTTGATGCATTTAGGTCTGTACAGAGATAATGACACTTGATATTTCTGATAACTGTCATCAGGCAATACATAATATTTTTGAAGCGGTGAAAACCGCTTCCAATGAATGGCTTTGTGTGTATCACGCCCATATATGGTCATTTCAGTCCAGAATGAACAGGCTTTTTCAAAAACAGAATGTCCGTTTAATTACCATATATGGTGATCTCAGTCCAGAATGAACAGGGTTTTTCAAAAACATGTTACCTTATGTCCATATATGGTCACTCCAGGCCAGAATGAACAGGTTTTTCCTGTCCCACAGAATGTCCGTTTAATTACCATATATGGTGATCTCAGTCCAGAATGAACAGGGTTTTTCAAAAACACAAAGTATGTTACCTTATGTCCATATATGGTCACTCCAGGCCAGAATGAACAGGTTTTTCCTGTCCCGTACGTGTAAAATATCAGTCCAGAATGAATAGGCTTTTTCAAAAAGCAAAATGTCGATGTCCCTCCCGGTTAGATGAATGGATACTTTGAGGATTGGTCAAGCTTCACATGATAATTTGGCCTTCAGGGTTTAAAAAATGTAGTAAGCCACAAATACATTCAGAATAGAGGTTTTATCTGTCCACCGCTTCACTTCGAACCGAGGTTTGATTTTTTATTTCAGATTTTGCCTTATTAAATGGCATACAGTATATCTTGTGGTATTCAGGTTTAGCTTACTGTGATTCAGAATCAGTTTTATTGTCACATCACAGGTTTACAGAAGTATAAAAGTGGGTGAAATTGGTTTTCGTGCATAGCATGGGGGGAAAGGAGATCAAGCAAGAAACAATCACACCCAGTGTGAAGTGAGCGGCGCTATTTATGTGAATACATGTGCATGATATACTTATGGACATTAGTTAAGGTGCATAAAAGTCAGTAAATCCTTAACCCCCAAATGGGCTATCAGGTTAGGTTTTTACATGAGGAGTGTGATTGACCGGTGCAGGTAAACACAACCAACTGTCTCTTTCAGAGGTCCATGTGGAGCCTCATAAGAAACAGCTCCATGTGACCCTGGCCTATCACTTCCCAACCAATCACCTGTCTTCCCTGGAGAAGCTGGCCAAGGGCATTGAAGTCAAGCTGGGCTGTGATTGGCTGGCGGTCCTCTTTTCGCGGGACATCCGCTTCGCTAACCACGAGGTAGGAACCCACTGAGTAGTCTGGTCCATGGGATCACTCACACACGTTCCCCACGATATGAGTGATCCCATGTGATCAGTTTGGCAACGCCAGGTTAGGAACCCACCAATGAACTACTTGTAATCACACTCTGTACATCCCTGTCCAGGAGATAGAAAGTGTGTAGAAAGAAAGTGTCTTCTCTTAGTGCAGGGGTCTTACACGTTTTTCAGGCCAAGGACCCCTTAGTTGAGAGAGAGATGAAGCAGGGACCCCCACATCCTTTTCATAGATTCCATATAGTTTCATCGTCTGAGAGCACAATCATCAGTGTATTTTGGATTCATGTAAATTTGTGTTTTCAGATATTCAACCACTTAAGCCGTCATTACCTAATAAATTTGACATTTTACTTTGTACTTAGTGTGCTCTTTTTCCCCTCTACACCAAACCTATTTGCCGAAAATAGCCGATCTACAAGCTCACAAAGCCTCGCGCTGCAAGGCGGTGTGAGCTTGTAGATCTGCTATTTTTGGCTACGGTTCCCAGAATATGGACTCCAGGGTTCAAGTTGTTAATATAAAAAAGATTGGAAAATTTGCAGGACCCCCTGTAGTAACTCTGAGGACCCCCTAGGGGTCCTGGACCCCCTGTTGAAGACCCCTGTCTTAGTGGATTAACAGTTTATGTATGGGGGCACATTGCCCTCTATTGGCATAATTGGTGCACTGATGCTGAAGCTTAATGAAATTAACTCATAAAGGCACTGCTCACTTCACACTAGGTGTGATTTTTTCATAGACTAGCCAAAGAGCGAGGGATTATGTTTTCACTCCTGTGAGTCTGTCTGTCTGTCTGTCTGTCTGTCCGTCTGTCCGTAAACGGCTACTCTCTGCGTGAAACTTGCACACACACTCCCAGTAACCACCCCAATTCTTTCAAACCGGCTTATAGTGCCAACATGATTTTTCTACTGCTACAGATACAAAACTCACCCAGAATGTGTACACCTTATCTCTGCTGTCATGTGATCAAGATGTAGCTGACAGAGTTTTCATATTCCATTCTGATTGGCTACGACTGGCTTTCAAAGTTTGTGGCCCATTTTGCCAAGAGAGATCTGCCACCCCACGTTTCAAATCAGCATTAAATCTCAAACACATGCAGCCCTGTTGAATTATACATAGGATTATACATTACATCATGTCTGTTTCGTGTGTTTGTCTGCAGTACTTATATAAGTTATACACCACTGACTAATGGACTTGTTGTGTAGTCGCCTCATACTTTACATATTTAAATTACTGTTCCAGGCTACGTGCTTCCTCCAATCAATTCTCACAGCAATATGATCATTTTATGCAAACAGAAACATATCCCACAAGAAAACATCCAAACGCAGTGTTGCTGTGGCCTCTCCTTCCACAGAGCCTGAGGGTGATGTACCCCTATGCCCCCCAGAATGAGGATGAGCTGGAGCTGGTCCCTGGCGATTTTGTCTTCATGTCCCCAGTGGACCAGGGTGTAGCCAGTGAGGGGTGGGTGTATGGGACCTCCCTGGCCACGGGACTGTCTGGCCTGCTGCCCGAGAACTACGTCAGCCGAGCAGATGAGTGTGACACCTGGGTGTTCCATGGGTGAGTGGAGGAACCTCCCTAAGAGGACAGTGTTAACCACTTAATCTCCTGTAGTCTTAGATCAGTGGTTCTCAAACTTTGAAATGTGAAGGCCTCCCCTTAACTTTGTGTATAAATGAAACCAAATGGACCTGTTAGGTTAGGTTCCATTTGGTTCCATTTGTACACTGTCAATGTTGCAGATAAAGGATAATGAACATTTTGTCCCAGCAGGGCAACTGATTCTTCTCTTCCTTTAAATCTTTGTTAACATTGTAATTTTCCCCATACCGAATTAATTTATTTCAGTTCGGGGAGTCACAAAATCTCTTCAGCACCGAACCTAACTGATTCTCTCTTCACTTCGGTCTGTGTAGTGTAGTGCCTGGTGTTTTGACTGGAATTCATGTATGAACAGTGTCATTAAAATGCTCTTATTAAACGTACATGAACTCTGCTCCCGCAGATCTCATTCGTTCTTCAGCTGTGGGCCCTCAGACAAGGCAGTGAAGGACAGAGGCATGTTTGACGGACTGCTGGACAGCCGTCGCCTTGACAACACGAGTCCTGGGGACACACCGGGTCTCAGCCTCATCTGCCATCCTATGCAGGTCAGAGTGACAGAGTTCAAACTGGACCATCTGTTCTATCAAGAATAGAGAGGAGCACATGGTAAACATACTGCATGAAAACCCTTTTTTCTGATGAAGCGCAATCTCTCTCCCTCTCCGCTGCCGACATCTTTTGATTGACACCAGGTCCTGCGAATCAGCAGTGGCCATTCCCGGCAGCCCAAGCGGACGCTGTTTGTATGTCGGCATGGAGAGAGGATGGACGTGGTGTTTGGTAAACACTGGCAGTCGCTATGCTCTGACAGTAAAGGTGAGAACCTCCCCATACCACCCCACCCCAAATAAGACACAACACATGATTCTTCTTCCTTTTATATGGGAAGCCTTCCACTTGTATTTTTGAGCGATGCTAAGAGCTCTTACATCCGCGTCTGTATGTATTAGTCAGGTTCCTTATGTATTTTTGTCGGATTTTTTTGAGGATTTGTAAAACTATACATTTTTGGAATCTTCAGAGCATGGGGAATCCAAAAATCAATGTTTCCATTTGCACAGACACCTGCAAAGCCGCCATTTTGGACGTTCAAAATGGCCGACATAAAATACATTATTTGTGCTATCTTGGCTTCTAGACAACCTAGAAACTTAATTAAACATGCCAATCCTATGTTTTCTGGGTCAAGGAATCGAATGAGTAAATGTTGGGTGTAAAATGTTCCGGACCCCCACCCCCTTTCTGGGGGTTATCTATTTTGGGACCTCCCAGAACATTACGCCAGCCAGTTAATGTCCTAATTTCATAAAATTAGAGTTGTTTTGTAGGTTTTAAAACCTCCTGGGCTCATTTATTGCACTTTTAAAGCAGCCAGAATAATCCTTCTGACTTTTGGTTGGGGTCTTTCCTCACCTGGGACCCCCAGACAGACCCCTGAGTCTGTCTCAGTAATCGCTCTGCTCCAGAACAATGTTAAATTAGATCATAATTGAAGCATAAAAGTTGTTGTAGCTGGGCTCTGAAAACAAAAAGGAGTAGTAGCAAATACCAGGGTTCTTCCACAGGGGGTCCGGGACTCCTGGGGGGTCCTCAGAGTTACTACAGGGGCCCACCAAATCTTGATGGGATTTGAAACTTTGAATGTTTTTATGTATTCAGGGTTTATGTACCGATGTTTCTGATTGACATTGGCACATTTCACTCAGGTTTTTTCATCTCACTCATGTCACTTTGTCTGCTGACCTCACTCAGCAATGAAATATAAATAAACGAAAATAAAAATAAAACAATTCAGAGGAGGCAAGCAGCGATCACCCCATGATGTGCACTGCAATGTAGTTTCAAATGCACTACATTGCAGGCGCTTTTTGAGAGTAAAAAACTAAAAAAGAAGAGGAAGACACGTGTGACGTGCATGATCTGGGCAGATTGCCCCAGGAAATGTGCCAATCTCAACCCAAAACAACGGTATTGTACTTTGATGGTTTATTAGTATTCTCAGTATTATTTATAACATTTTTGTGTTGGACAGTTATGGTTGACAGGTGTTACTGCTGGGATTGCAATATTTAAGGTATTGCAACTTCATATTTTGGGACACGCAGACTAACATGTCCATTTATTGCACTGCACTCACTGACAACACAACACAACACATACCCACCTCTGTGTTATCGTCACCCCAAAACCCGCACCCATCCTCTTAAAGAGCCCATGTTCAATTATGCCCAAGGAGATTCACTACAATACAGTAATTTCAGACATGCAGGATCGTCTTTATCATCGTCATCTTCAATGTCCAACCTAATAGTGTTGACACAGTCTCCACCATAGCATAGAGTGGAAGGCAGGTTATTTGAGCAGGGAGGGCAAGACCCCTGACTGGAACATACCCTCCACTCTCTGAATTTCACCCATTTTCTTCGATTGGTGGAAGCTTAGGGCAATTTGTCAGGTATGATTTATCCCGCATTGTGACATAGTTGGCACGGAGGATATGTGGTAGCAGTGCAGCACGAGTTGGTTGTTGGACCTTTTGAACTGTAAACACGGCATGCAACATGCTCCAATGACTGCAATGTTGATGGAAGCTCACCATTAATAAGCTCAGGAGAAATGGAACTCTTGCTAAGGTCCTTGAAGCGGTTAATGGCTTAATGTCATCATTATCAGGCTTCAAGTAGGCGTTGACCCATGACAAATTGTGTAGGCCAAGGAACCCTTGACATTTGTGACATTCAATAACTTGAACTCGCTCAAATATATCTACTTTTTTTTGTACCTTGGCCTTGACTGTTGCAAATTTCAGTGAAGTAACAGCAGTGTCGGGTGACCAAACACATTATGTCTCACAAAGCACCATAAGCAGCAGAGGCAAGGACTTGATGAGGAATCAGGGCATCAGCCTCTTCATGTGTGTGCACTTCCTCAAAATCATGTCCCTTGATGAAGGTATCGTATTATGATGCCTACTTTGTCATACCTGACAAATTCCCCTGAGCTTCCATCAATTGAAGAAAATAGATGGAATTCAGAAAGTGGAGGTTATGTTCCAGTATTTATTAGAAGTTTTGCATAGGAAAAATTACAGTTTCATGACAGTACAGTTCACTGATACAAGGTCAACTAAAAGGAAACTAAGGTAAGGCATAAGACGTTGAGATCCTTCGCTTTAACTCAAATAAATATAGGCAATACTTGAGCTCATCAAATGTGTCTGCAAAGCAGATTGCAAGGGATGGTGCAGCTGCTTAAACAATACAAACAAAGAATGTCAACATTATAAGGGAGGACATGTAGTGAATCTCTTTGGGCATAATTGACCATGAGCTCTTTAAGAGGATAGGGTGTGGGTTTTGGGGTGACGATAACACAGATGTGTGTATGTTGTAGGGCTGTCCTCGACTCGGGATTTTTGAAGTCGATTCGAGTCGTGGGGTTCATTCCGACGCGTCGACGAATCGTTTTATAGTCTACTTTGTGTAAAAAAAAAAAGAAAAAAAATGTTGCTTTAAACGTCCACATCAACATAACACAATAATACATTAAGATGATTGAATACACGGTGATATCGGTGCGCGAGCAAAAACGTTATCTGCATAGCAATGTACAACACACCGTTAAAACAAATAAAACATCTCCGCTGTTCAACTCTGCCCTGTCTCTCTGCAGCGTGCAGTAGAGATGAGACATTCGCGAACGATTCCGCTCTCTTGAACGGCTCTTTTAAATGAACGATGGGATCCAGTCCGCAGTCGCGGGACACCCATCACTGACAGAGTAATGAGCCGGTGTCGAGAACAGATTCATTTCAGAAACGGATCATAAAAAACGGGAGGCACAGCTCCCACTAGAGCGAGCAGTGTGGACATGTCATGGACGCAAACACAGCGAAACAAACATCATCATGGATTACTTACAACACTGGAACAATTCAGAAGCACTTTAATTAGAAAATGTAACTATTAGCCTACACTTGTGTATGTTAATTTGACTTTAGTAGATTGTTTAATTACTTTGTGGACGTGCGTTTGTGCTGTGGCAGGTTATTTAATATGGGATTTTGACAGCGTGCTTCTCCTCTTAACGGAACACCACCCCGGCTCCGAATGTTTTAATGAAGCGGCGGTTCTGAACCGTTCAGGCCGTTACGTCTCACTTTCACCCCTACGCTGGTGCGAGACAATAAATAACTGTTCGCCAATTGCTACATCTCTCAATTGGAAGTACATGACACCAGTCCAGCAGTGCACCGCAGCGCAGTAGTAGGCTAACTGGTGATATAAAAAAATATATATTTTCGACTCCTCGACTCAAACAATTGGCGTCGATTCCCGGGACTTAAAGCGACGCGTCGATTCGTCGATTTTTAGAGGACAGGCCTAGTATGTTGTGTTGTCAGTGTGAGTGCCGTGCAATAAATGGACATGCTAGTCTGCGCGCCTAAAGTAATACGTTGCAACAGGGACGGGGGGCTAGAGGGGGCTTTAGCCCCCCCCTAAGCCCGCCCTCCCCACAAACTCAATTAACACCTGTCAACCATAACTGTCCAACACAAAAATGTTATAAATAATACTGAGAATACTAATAAACCATCAAAGGTTACAGTTTCAAATCCCATCAAGATTTGGCAGGCCCCCTCCTGTAGTAACTGAGGACCCCCCAGGGGTCCCGGACTCCCTGTGGAAGACCCCTGGTATTTGCTACTACTCCTTTTTGTTTTCAAAGCCCAGCTACAACAACTTTTATGCTTCAGTTATGATCTAATTTAACATTGCTCTGGAGCAGAGCGATTACTGAGATAGGCTCAAGGGTCTGTCTGAGGGTCCCAGGTGAGGAAAGACCCCAACCAAAAGTCAGAAGGATTATTCTGGCTGCTTTAAAAGTGCAATAAATGAGCCCAGGAGGTTTTAAAACCTACAAAACAACCCTACTATTATGAAAATAGGACATTAATTGGCTGGCGTACTGTTCTGGGAGGTCCCAAAATAGATAACCCCCAGAAAGGGGGTGGGGGTCCGGAACATTTTACACCCAACATTTAATCATTCGATTCCTTGACCCAGAAAACATAGGATTGGCATGTTTAATTAAGTTTCTCGGTTGTCTAGAAGACAAGATGGCACAAATTATGTATTTTATGTCGGCCATTTTGAACGTCCAAAATGGCGGCTTTGCAGGTGTCTGTGCAAATGGAAACATTGATTTTTGGATTCCCCATGCTCTGAAGATTCCAAAAATGTATAGTTTTACAAATCCTCACAAAAATCCGACAAACATACATTTCTTAACATAACAAACCTGACTATATGTTCCGCCACCTTCCCACATTGGTCATGCTTTGCGGGACACATAATTAAATGAACTCATAAATAGCACCGCTCACTTCACACTGGGTGAGATTTTTATTTTACATTATGCTTTTCTGATGTGTGTTTGTTGTCTTCCCCAGGTAAATATGTGCGTACCAACTTGAATATGCCTCCCAGTTTGCCCCTGTGGGGAGTGGGGCAGACAGATTACGACATGGACTCTCCCATCACTGTATTTGGATCCACACAGGCTCGACTAGTAGGTATGTTAGCTCTAGTCTACACAGCATGACTGCATGTTAGTGAGCCTCAACCCGATACCCGATCCCAATACTGCTGGTTGTCTCTCCCAGTGGTTATCAAATATGTTTGTGCCCAAGGCACAGGCACACCAATGGACAAAGTCAAATTGTCATGGTTCACCTGTAGTCATAGGGGGAATAGCCGATCTATTGCACAAGCATTTGGTGTTTGTGATGCAGATCCACTTTGAGAACCAATGATTTATACGGTGTGTTTGTGTGTGTGTGTGTGTGTGTGTGTGTGTGTGTGTGTGTGTGTGTGTGTGTGTGTGTGTGTGTGCGTGCGTGCGTGCGTGCGTGCGTGCGTGCGTGCGTGCGTGCGTGCGTGTGTGTGTGTCTCTTTCTCTGTTGTCTAGGTGAAGCTCTGTTGGAGAGTAACACAGTAATAGACTTTGTTTACTGCTCTCCCTCATTGCGATGTGTTCAGACGGCTCAGAACATCCTCAAAGGTGAGCTCATCTTCAAATAGAGAAACATTTGTTCGTTTCATCAAGTACTGTATGTATGAAATAGAGGAAATAAGTATTTATTATCAGGCAGAGGTTTCTGTTGTCTTAAAGGCTCTCTGGCTCTGCTGTGCTGTGTGATGTACTGCAGGAATGCAGCAGGAAGGAAAGATGAAGGTGCGAGTGGAACCAGGCCTCTTTGAATGGACCAAATGGGTGTCTGGCAACTCTTTGCCCGCATGGATCTCTCCTGCTGATCTGGCCACGGCTCACTTCAGTGTGGACACAACATACAGGTGACTGGAATTCAGGATCTTAGTCTGGGCCCCCAATAATTCTAAAACAATCAAATCTAGAAACGTTTTTTTGGTGCCCCTGTATTAAAGAGTTTATATTCAAAAAGCAGCATCCTATTTTAAATGACAACTGATAAATAAACATATTGTTTAAAAAAAATAAAAATGACAACTGATATTGATAATAAAATCGTCTATGCAACATATTCCTAGCCAACAACTGTCTTCATAATTTTATTACATGTAAGAATTAAAAGGAAAGAATATATGAATATATATTTGAAAAATGGTCTTAAGTAAAGTGTACATGATGTGAACATGCACGGTACATCATTATCAGACTTAATTGTATCCTTCAACTTCTTTGTTTATGGCCCAAAATGACCCGATATGCAGGTTTTGTAGCAACTGTAGAAATATTGCACCTTAATTGTTGAATGTCTAAGCTTGTAATGATCATGTATACTTTCTTTTACTTAAAACCATTTTTTAAATATTTGATTTTTGGACAAAATACCCAATTTTACATTGAGGTGTCCAGATGTCCCTAGTGCCCACCTGGCCTGTTACTCTAATTACATATCAGTTTGGGGGTCCTTGACATGCAAATGTTTGAGAACCACTGCTGTGGCAAATGACTGTTGGTTTCCTCCATAGACCTCTCATCCCAGTCAGTAAACTCACTGTGTCAGAGTGCTATGAGAGCTACATCAGTCGCAGCTACCAAGTGACCAAAGACATCCTCTCTGACTGTAAAAACACAGGTATGTACACGTCTTAGGCACAATCACACACACACACACACACACACACACACACACAACTTGTATTACTGTACAAACTGTGTGTGTGTGTGTGTGTGTGTGTGTGTGTGTGTGTGTGTGTGTGTGTGTGTGTGTGTGTGTGTGTGTGTGTGTATGTGTGTGTGTGTGTGTGTGTGTGTGTGTGTGTGTGTGTGCGCGCGTGCTCGCAAGTGCGTGTGTGTGTGTGTGTGTGTGTGTGTGTGTGTGTGTGTGTGTGTGTGTGTGTGTGCTTGTGAATGCTCTTTCATACGTTTCCTTATCCTTCTATTTGTGACAGAATGTGCCAACGTGGATAGAAAAGCGAGGAAAATGTCATGGCATTTTGTTGATCCTCAACTCTCAAAAGGTTATTTGTAGGGTTTAAGTTAGGATTAAGGTTGAGTTGAGTTTAAGGGAAGCGTGTTGTTATTGTATTGTTAAGTTTGTGTTTGTTTGTGTGTGTGTGTGTGTGTGTGTGTGTGTGTGTGTGTGTGTGTGTGTGTGCGTGCGTGTGTGCGTGCGTGTGCGTGTGGTTGTGTCGGTGCTGGTCCCTCTTTCCACAGGAAACGTTCTGCTCGTAGCCCACGCCTCCTCCCTTGAAGCGTGCACGCGGCAGCTGCAAGGTCGCAGCCCGCAGAATGCTAAGGACTTCATCCAAGTCGTCCGAAAGGTCATACCTTAACCTCTACCTCTCATTTTTGTCTGTATGAATCCTCTCAGTCTCTTCTGAACCTACACCTCTCCAATACTTTTATATATCCTTCTATGGTCTGCCTGCATCTGTGGTCGGTGGCTTGATGACCAGTGTTGTGACCAAAGTCTGACTTGGCTACAAATTACTCTCAGGGCAACAGTGACCTCAAGTAATAAGAAGGTTTATTTTGGCATGTTCCACCGAGGAAAAGATCAATGATTCATTCTAGTTCAAATGTCTACATAATGTGTTATTACTGGCACAACCCACAGAGGAAAAGATGTTATTATTAATTAATGTAGTTTTTTTTTAAAGCATATCATTTGTGATGAATCATTTTTGCCAAATTGAATCATATACTGGTTATTCCATTCTATTTTAAACTGATCTTGTTTTTGTATTTTTTTTCCAACTCCGTTGCAAGACAAAATAAACGAATGGAAAAATTAGATATACTAATAGATATTACCAGTGCTGTGTTCTACCTGTAACGCACGTATATACGGCATCTGCTGTCGGAAATAAAAATATGAATAGCGTCTGCCCTCGTGAACCTTTCACCCTAAGTAGCGTATTTGATAGGCTTTATGCACTGGCGTCTGCCCTGGCCACACGAATAGCCGCGGATCATAGATTATAGTATGCCCTCAAAAAAGGTCTAGAACACACCACTGGATATTACATTGGGAAATCTAACACATTTATTGTAGGTACACATTCAAGCTGAAAGCCATCAGACAGTTTAGTGTGATTTGATTTGTCTAATAACTCGAGAATCACTGAAGACTAACACGGATGTGTTGATTTCACCTCCAGCAGCACATGTTCTCCTCCAGTTACCCCACACAGTTTACATTAAAGGAATAACCCCTAAATGCATTTTTTTCCTCTTGAGTACTTGTTGCATTCCTTTGCAAATATAAATACACAGGGAAGACAAATGTGCACATTATAACCACAGCTGGGGGTCTATTAGAGTAAATTTAACTCCATAGACACATACAAAAACAGAAAAAGTACAAAACTATGGCACCACCTATTTAATCATGTATTAAAGACTTCATGGGGCGAATAATTGATATAAAACAAGTCATTTTGGGGGTGAAGTGTTCACTAATATTTTAAGGTTGATCTATACTTCGTTGTGTGTCATTGTCATGCACCACAAATACCACCTATTGTAGCCTAATTCTATTATTTTACGCTATCTTTTTTTACCATGCATCACCTCACTTAATTATATTATCTTATCTTATCATCACTGTCGGCCAGAAACCTTGTATCTCTAAGTTCCAAATTTGTCCGTTTTCATAAAGTTAAACTGGTTGCACACTGCACTGCGTGTTTTCGTTGCGTTTTGGAAATCCAAAATCCAAAAGCCAGGGAGAGAGAGAGGAAAGAGAGAGAGAGCAAGGGACCGAAAATAAATACGAAACCGGCGGCAGTGTGCAAACGTAATTGACATAACGTGAGGTTGATTTCTTTATTCACGCGCTCCGAAATTCACTGCGATATTCGGCCCGAAAAACGCAGTTTGCAAAAGCAGTGTGCAAAGACCTTAAAACCCTGCTTCAGGCTGTCGCACAAAACTAGTGAAAATATCAGATCTACGTGCTTGTAGATCAGCTATTTTCACTATTTTAAATCATTTTTAAAATAAATACAAAATGTATGGTTTTGGACATACAAGGTTTCCACCCGACAACAACGTTATTATGTAACCTCCATTTCCATCCGTAGATCCCATACCTGGGCTTCTGTTGCTGTGAGGAGCAGGGGGACACGGGGGCGTGGCAGCTAGTGGACCCGCCCATCCTCCCCCTCACACATGGACCCAACCACAGTTTCAACTGGAGGGAGACCCTGCTGGAGGACTGACAGCTCCCCCCTCTGCCATTCTCCTTCCACTAGTACACGCTGCCTCCCACAGACTGCAGTGACTGCTGTTTTGGCCTGGTGCCGCAAAAAAAAAAACACTGTTCCCCCTCCCCCCCACACCCAAACACACACGTTCCAATCTGCTATGTATTCACTTCCTCTAACCGCTTCCCCCTGAGGGAATCCCTTTCGAAACCGGACGTTGAGCTGTCATCATCTTTAAGTGCCGTTCCATTCTGCCAGTAACCGAGGTGAAGTTTCCGAGAACCACCCATCCGAGGGAACGGGTCTGCAAAACTGTAAACTTTAAGCATCCACAGTAAATTGCCCATAATGCATTGTGATTTGATTTCCATAACTTTAATAATGGCAACGTTCCTACTCTGAGGGTGTTCCATTACATCCGAACAGACCCATCCACCCTCCTCACTCTAGCTTCTCACCACGTGGCTACTTGGGTAACATTTGTTCCCATACAGTACGAGGGACCAGGGCTGAGGACGTGTACTTGGGTGGATTGGAACGCAGCGCCTCTCTCTGGGTGCATCACCTTATAACCACACATACTTTGGCAGCTTAGCAGTGATTAAAATAGCGTTCTGCCTGAATTTGTCCTCAGCCAGAGAATGGACTCATCATCTTTTCTTTCCTGCTTATACCAGTACTGCTGAGCATCTAACTAACAATAATTGTGTTAATCCATTTCATATTGGATATCATTATGCTCGTGTAGCAGAAACAGACTGACACGATGACGAGAGTGATGATATGGATTGAGCCTGACTCACAGATGCCTGTGTGGTGTTGTATGTTTATGTCTCCCATATAGTATCAGGTATTAAGCTTGATTTATATGTCAGCGACACAGTGTCATTGAAATTACGTTACCTTTGTCTAGCGACATGCTGCATGATACTTTGTCGATGAAGCAAAAATAGGGCTTAAATCTCACTACAGCAGGGCATCGTCATGGCAGTAATTTAACATATTACCACACATCTTTCTTGAGAGTGATGAAAATGTGAAATGTTCTAATTGAATACAAACTGTCAGGATTCATTTACATTAGAGAACATGTCACAACCCCTGTTGGAATGTTTGAGAATCTGTGTTCTGTTGTGGTGGATGTTGTCAAATATTAGCCATTCTGGTTTTAAAGTCCTTATCAGGAGCTTCCCAAACAGGGGTGTCGCACCAAAATTCTGGGCCCTGGGTACAAGGATTCACTGCGGGCCCCCCATGAATGTTCTTCATAGGGGCAGGGGGTTTAACCCATTTAGACTGGGAACGCATTATTACGTATTATTTTGTGCTATTGAAAAATAGCAGATATACAAGCTCACAGCGCTGCACGAGTGCCGCGCTGCGAGTTTGTAGATCTGCTATTTTTGAAAAAATCGTGAAAATGTGTGCAAGTCTTTCATATTTCAAATCCTTTCCCATCTCAAAATATTTAGTTCCTGGGACCCCCCAGAAGCACAATTTCAGTTACAAATGTTCGCTTAACAAATACATAACGTCATTGTCGGGTGAAAACCCTGTATGTCCAAAACCGTTCGTTTTGCATTTATCATTTTAAAAATGATTTAAACTAGTGAAAACAGCCGATCTACAAGCACACAACGCCTCGCACCGCGAGGCGTTGTGTGCTTGTAGATCGGCTGTTTTCACTACTTTTGTGGGACCGCCTTGTATGATGAAGTAGGGCTTTACTTTGCAAAAGTACGTACACTTTTGAAACTTGGAGATACAAGGTTTCCGCTCGACAGCGACGATATATTCAAAGACATTTTCACGACTTCTCAAAAATTGCAGATCTACAAGCTCGCAGCGTGGGACTCATTGCCGTGCTGTGAGCTTGTATATCTGCTTTTTTTCAGTAGCTAAAGTATAAAATAATTAAGGCCCCTCTACCTTGGGCCCTAGTAACTCAGTCCCAGTCCACCTACCCCCCTGTTCCCAAATCTGGGATGTTCAATATAATGTTTCATAATGTGGTCCATGTTGTCTTGTACATCCATGTTAGTATGTCTAAATCAAAGAGTCCCAACAACAACAACAAAATAGCACAAAATGCACAACTGACAATCATAAAGTACAAGTATGTTTTGAATCTTGTCAAAACTGTGACACGAGGTCATATTTGTTACATATCTTATTTAAGGGGTCAGATGTAGCTGTAAATATTATTTTAAGGGGAGTGGGGGGGGGTCTTCCAGTTGATTTTTATTTATTGATACATTTATTTCAAATGTAAAAAAAGGAGAATTGTCCCCTTTAACCGCATGCAAGGAATTCTGCGCTGTCTCTCAGGTGTTGACTGTGCTTAGCTCACATTTGCAGCATTGTGCTGTGACCGGTTGGTAACAGTGTTATTGTTAGTGCCTCTTGGAACTAAAAGTGATGTCATCTGATTGCTTGACTGCCTAATTAGTAGCAAAATATGTTCAAATCTCTATTTATACAAACTCCATCAATTGTAAATCGAAATGATTTCAAAATGTGTTTTTGTAACACTTGCTTATAGCCTATTATTATTTTATGTGTCGATAATAATACTTTATTTGAATAACATCTTAGTCTATTAAACCACCATATACAGGTGAATGCACTCACTATCCCTGTCTAAAAGACAGTGGTTTTCAACCCTTTTCATATCAAGGTCCATTATTTATTCAGCATTTGAGCCACAGAACACCATTTGATGAGATTTAGCCTCTCTGACCCAAAACGTAGAATATGTTGTTATCGTTGGATAAGCTTTTTTCCCAAATTCCATGCTGTATTGATGTGGTAACCATAGGAGAGATAACAGGCAAACATTGATAAATAATAATAACAATCTATAAGGGTCCATTTGGTTACCAACTGTCCATTATTTAGCTGAGGACCACTGGTTGAAAACCACTGCAATAGAATACCAGCGGCATGGGTTCCAGAGGACCATGGTGGATGAAATTGTCTCTAGAGGTATTTAGATACAGTATTTCATGGTTTAATCTGTTTGAAATAGCCTGTGTCTTTGACAAACGTGAAAGACACAGTAGATCTGCTTGCAGATCTGCTATTTTGTAAAGATTTAGGATAGAATTGTGTGAAAATCTTCATGTGTATACTATACACAGAAAAACAACTTGTTTTGAACTATTGTCTCATCTATCTATCTCCCTGTTTGTGATGGACTCATGTTGTTCGAACACAATACACTTACGAACTGCATTTCTTTTTCTCCAAAGGATAAACTCTGGCCACTACTGTATGTGAAAGTAGACACCCTCAGTGACATGTCTGTAATTGATTTTGGTCAACCTCGGGCCTTAGTGAAATAGTCTATTGTAAAATTATGAAGCAGAAAGACATTGTCTGGCTTGTTGATAATGGGTTAGAACTAAAATTCAAAATCCACTGTATCACAGTATGTTCTCTTGTGCTTATAAGCAACATTTCAAGTAAGTGTTGCCATGTTTTGTCTTCAGGGATTGAAGTAACTGTGGAAAAATCTGTTTGTTAAAATGTTTTAATTTCTTCTGTTGTCAAATGTCAATGGTTTCAAATAGACCTGACACAGGGATGCAACAATGCACAAGTGGAGACAAAGCCAAGCAGAGACATGGAGGCATTATGACAGGAAACAGCCATTATGTGACTATACCGCTAATGACGTTCAAAGGAGGAAGCCATGCTATATACCGATATAAAGAAGTATTTAAGTATCCTTAATTTATTATCATTTCATTTATTATTACCAAATGTGTACAGCACTTAATTTAATGACCTTTCCTCATAACATTTTCTTTGCAAATGCAACATTTCCTTTGTAATTTAAGAAGGGTTGGGTGGTTCCATGAATATCTCAGTATTTTTGTTTTTCCATAATTTTGTGAAACATACTTTTATAAAGGCTGTGATAGTTCCACATTACGTGTGTGTGTGTGTGTGTGTGTGTGTGTGTGTGTGTGTGTGTGTGAGTGAGAGAGGACATTTAAGTTTCTCTATTGAGGCTACAATATCAAATTACAGTATTGTGTGTGGATACTGTAGCAATAACAAATCGGTGAAGGCAGGTCGTTATTTTATTGTATTATTTGGAACTATGCTACGAATACTATACACCCTTTTAATTACAATAAAAGGAATCCTTATGCTTTTGTATTTCGTGACTGCATCATAGGCTATTTGATTTAAATACAGTTGTCACAGCTCAATGCAAGCTCAATGAAAGTAATATTTTGCTACTTCAGGAGACTGTTTACTGTACAAAGTTCAGAGGAAGTGGCAGGCCACCTGAAAAGTTGTTGGTGTTTTTCATTGTTTAACCACATGCCATATCTTGATGGGTATGAAAAGAAACTTGGGGGAAATGTAGTTTTGCGATTTCAGAAACGTGCTACCCTTCATTGGTTCATCATTTATACTCCACAGACATACTTATCACTTGAACTTTCATTCACTTCCAGAATGTTTCAAAATTTGCAAAAATAGCAAATCTGCAAGCTCACAATGCGTGACGTGACGCATTGAGAGCTTGTAGATCGGTTATTTTTGCTACTTTTGCCTGACACTCTAGCACCATGAAGTATAGGGCATTAATTTAAGAAATAACCATTAAAAGTTGAAATATGGAGATTACAAGGTTTCTGCCTGACAATGATATCATCTGCTTGGTATCTGGGCAGTTTTACAATGTTTCCATATAATGCAAGTTGTTTGGATGAGGCACCAATAAAATGTTTTCAATAATTTAGCACTGTTATGAATGCCAATATAAGGATTATCAAAGCACCATTCTTAACACCTTAACTGAACACATATGTTCTTGGCTTGAAACCATGATTTCTTGAAAATAATAAAATTACAAAGTATCACATAGCTTTAACATTTCTTAAAATATGTTTTATTTGACATAATATTCACAAAATAAACAAAGCCAAGATGCTTTGCGATTGCAAGTGAACGTTTTTCATTAGCTGATTGATGGCAGTAAGGAATTCGAGTACTGAGGAAAATATATTCTATAATTAAGTAAATTAACGCTGCAAAACAAAAGATTTTATGTCGTCCTTTATCTTGGGGAAATCAAACTTATAAACATTGCAGCATTTTAAAATATATAAAAAAACAGGCTATAATGAAATACTGTACAGTGACATATATAATGGTTGTGGTGGAGGGAGTGCAGAAAGCAGGGATTATTCCAGTTAACAAATACAGACATGACCGACCTTTAAGGAAAACATGAAAGCTAAAATTGTGACAGTAACGGTGTAAATCGATGCCAACAACAGATACTGACTATGAATAAGCCTCTGTTCTGCTGGTGTTCTACTGTATTTTTAAGAATGTAATCGTAACAGTTTAAGAAGTTATGCTGTTCACTTCAGTTTGTGTGGACATTATTAATTGTGTAGATTTTGGGAGTATACTTTCAGTAGTGGAATTGGAGGTATTAAACTGCACATATACTGTATGCACTGTGGTGACTAAACTGTAGAAAATTAAGGTTAACATCAAACTGTTGGCTAGTATACGACAGTAATATGGCTTTGAATGCAGTCTGTATCTAGTTCTCTCCAAGCAATGTGTAAATGTTTCATATCCAAATAGTTAAATTGATTAATAAAAAGGCCTCTACTGCTACCCCAAGCTTCAATCTGTACTGTCAAAGACTCCACAGTAAAGACTGAGTTATTTGTACTAAGGCCAAATTGGGAGTACAATAGGCACTAAGCAGTGTATCAAGTAAAATTGATATAATGGATATCATTGTTGGTAAAAGAGGTAGCTAGCACATTGTCATACACATCAGCAGAGGATGGTTCAACTGCTTCTATTTAGAACTCACTTTTGTAAAAAGGAAAACATATTTCTGGCGTTAGAGAGGGGAGGCCACCCCAAAGACTGTTTGGAGGACTGACTTTGTGGACTGGACACAGATGTACAAGCAAATTAAGTGGACTTTCATAGTGGAATCAACTAGGAACCACAAATAATATCTTTGGTACAAAAAAATAATAATAATAAAGAAAAGGGGGGAAAAAAAACTCAGTAATTTCCTATAAAGCCAATAATATACAGCCTATAAAGAGCTGTATATTGGCATCCATTTGCAAAGAGTTTAGTGTTAGTGCTTCTCTATTGTTGGAGTTAATGTTTGTTATTTTTAGGTGTTTAGTTACCACTTTTATCCAGAGGATGTACAGTACTAGCCTGGGTACCAGCCTGCTACGCTACGTTCAGTGGATTTGTTTTGTCACTTCGCTTCTCAGTCTGGCCAGGCTTCCATCTCCAAGGGAGGTGGGACATAGAAAACGAGTGGAAACACTTGCGGCTTCCGATTGGTCTGTGGTGCGAGGCGAGACAAATACACCAGTGTGTATTGGCTGGCTGATGACGTAGCTACCCAAACCCTACTCTGATTCGTTGGAACAACATTCAATCAGCAATGACGTCGCCAATGTAGTGTTGCAGGCTGATACCCAGGCTAGTATAGTACCAAGATTGTGTTGAATTTACTGTTATCTTGGAATTATTGTTTTAAAAAATAAAGCTACAATCCACAACTTATTTTAACAAGTAAAATGTTATTTAGCCATTCTGTACGATTACAGAATAGACATGGGCTTAATATTGATGACATCAGGGATCTCCATATGGGCATAAAAGGGACAAGGACGGCCATATATGGTGCGTGACATGAGACTTGACTGACTGACTGACTGACATGAGGTGGAGGTTTTGATACTAACTGCTCCCTACAGTCGCAACAATAAACTAGCACATCTGCAGTGGATCGAAGTGGTCTCCCTTTTCTCTGTTGATAGATTTCAACACATTGTTACCTAATGGTTGACTATGTCAATAAAGTTATTTGAAGCAGACGGCGCCATCTTTATTGTAGCTTGGGCAGCGTTGCAATGACCTATCTCCGTCAAGGGGAGAAAAACGGACATAAAACGTGCAGATCGTAGCTTTAATAAAGGTGTCTAAGAAAAAACTAGGGGCTGAAAGCCTTGCTAAAGGACACTTGGTTAATATGGCTGCAGCAGGCGCTGAACCTGCACATGTTCTGTTACAGCAGGGGTCTTCAACGTTTTCAGGCCAGGAACCCCTTAGCTGAGAGAAAGATGAAGCAGGGACCCCCACTACATATTGTATAGAATTGTGTTGCAGATTAAAAATGTTCATAGATTTCTTGGACAACTTAGACTTGTTTGACAGCACTGTCATCATGTTGGATTAATGTGGATTTTCAGACATTTAACCACTAAACAGTCAATACTTAGTTTGCTCTTCTTTTCCCTCTACAAAACTCTTTGCCAAAAATAGCCGATCTACAAGCTTACAACGCCTCGCGCTTGGTCCACTCAGAAGAGGGATGCTGGGGTTCAAATGGTTAATGTAAAGACATGATCCTATCACACAAAGATTTGGCGGCCCCCCTGTAGTAACTCTGAGGACCCCCTAGGGGTCCCGGACCCTCTGTTGAAGACCCATGTGTTACAGGATAGTAACACAAAGGCCTGATGAAAGGCATAACAGAGAATGAATGACATTTTGCAACAATCCCAAAGCACAACACTGTTGAACATGACTATGTATATGTAATACTTGGATTCCTTCTCAATATAACCCTCCACCCCACACACACAAACATACTCCTCATACAGATATTATCTGGCATCATTCATCTGCCTGGCCACCGTCAGGATCTCCTTGGCTCCTTTGTCCAGCAGTAGATTAGCCAGGTCTACGCCCAGCCTCTCTGCGCTGTCCTGTGCTGAACTGGACACCTTGCAGGCAGTGATGCCCACATGCTGGAGCAGCTCATCTACATCCTCTGAGGGCTGACACACACAGGACAGAGGACATTTACTAAGTTAGTCTATACCAGTGGTGGGAAAAGTACTCAAATGTTTTACTTATGTAACAGTATCTTTACTGCAATATAGGAATACTCTTGTTACAAGGAAAAGTCTGGAATTCAAAATGTACTTGAGTAAAAGTATGAAAGTATTGGCATCAAAATACACTTGAAGTACCAAAAGTAAAATTACAAAATGTTTGAAAATAGCAGATCTACAAGCTCACAATGTGAGGCGTTGTGAGC
Organism: Nannobrachium achirus; assembly: GCF_963921795.1. Lineage (NCBI taxonomy): Eukaryota > Metazoa > Chordata > Actinopteri > Myctophiformes > Myctophidae > Nannobrachium > Nannobrachium achirus. The sequence goes on from NC_137817.1 coordinate 36,770,583, forward strand.
TTGTAGATCGCCTATTTTCAAATGGCCAAGGTATAAAATAGGGATAAAGTGGATCAATGTATGTTTTATAATATAATTATTTATATCTGCAAAGTAACTAGTAACTAAAGTAATCAAATAATTGTAGTGGAGTAAAAGTACAATATTTGGATCCGAGATGTAGTGGAGTTGAGTAGAAGACGTAGATGATGCTGTAGTCACCTTATCGCAGTCCATTAGGCTGGTCTGCATGGTCTCCTTCAGACTGTCTGAACCATCCAGGCTGTACACCCCCCCTGTTAGGTAAAGCTGCACAAATCACAGGCAAAGAACACCATTACACCTTCAGCGTTCATTCACAGTAGCATTAAAACAATCTTACACCTTCAGCGTTCATTCACAGTAGTATTAAAACCATCTTACACCTTCAGCGTTCATTCACATTAGTATTAAAACAATCTTACACCTTCAGCGTTCATTCACAGTAGTATTAAAACAATCTTACACCTTCAGCGTTCATTCACAATAGAATTACAACTTTAGGTACTAGGAATTTGACACTGCACCGTATAACATGTATGAATTTTAATTCACCCCTTACAGGGTCCGAGGTAATGTAGATTCTTTAACCCATTCTTTTCCTTGGGCTGTTTATTTATTTATTTATTATTTACATAATTAAAACCAACCCAAAGAGTGACAGAACAAAATATGAGATGCAACAAAACCTGTGTGCACACATATTCTGTATTCAGGAGTATGCAAGCGACTGTTGAGTGTCTCACCTGTGAGTCTTTAATTTCAGTGTTTACAGCGACTGGAACACTGCAGCCTCCCTCCTACAACATGAGTCCCAGGGTTTACATGAGTCACAGTGTTTACACACACACTAATAAATCAAATAATGTACCATCTCAAACACTCCAGACCGGCAATACCCTCATTTCAGTAATAATAATCATATATGAAACCTAAACCCTGATGGCTCAGATTTAAAGCGGCAATATGTAACTAAACTGTAAATTTGTCCAATCTGTATGGTAGAGAATGTTAATACAGAATTGGGGTATTTGGTCTCCCGGCTCTCTATATTGAGACATTTAGATTGTAGGTCATCTCTCACCTAGACACACAGGATCTGACACCAATTTTGGTCAAGATTAAATTTATCCCCTGAGCAAGCAGGCAGGCTCTAATGGCTCAATGGTAAAAATGTCAGCATAGCAGGAAAACGGGTTCAAATCGAGTAGAAGGCCAGGACGGCTAGCTCAGCCGCCTGGGCACCTAGGCTGTTAATAAACGACAGCGTGTTTGCAGGTTCAAGTCCCGATGACCTTTGCTGCGTGTCACCCCCCATCTTTCTCCCAATTTCCTGTCAGTATACTGTTCATCAATCAATAAATAAAGATATATAAAGATAGAATATTTACGGTATATATCCGGGGTAGAAGAGGAAAGTTACATAGTGCAGCTTTAATCACCTTGATTGCCTTCATTATTACTATCTTTTCTAACAGGTGAGTGTGTTTTACCAGTGCTCTTAAGAATGCTCTCTCTGCAATGCAGCGCAGCAGTGTCTCTCTGTGATGGAGGACAGAAACCATCTCCAGGATGTCTGTGTCTATGGCTCGACCCTCTATCGCCAGGGCTCCCTGAACACACACACACACACACACACGCACACACACGCGCACACACACACACACACACACACACACACACACACAAATTGATGTTGATTCAAATATTGCAATGAAAATGCCCTTTGCTTCTCTATCACACATAACTCTTAATCATTTAATATATAATATACAGCATAGTATAACAAACAGAATCCTCAGTTACACACCTGTCCCACAGCATACATGCAGTCTTCAGGTTCCAGGATCTATCAGTGCAAATAAGCATTTATATTAAAATCTTTAGTACTTGAAGCACTTATCCAATATATAATACAGAATTAGTTAGAATGGGGTTGTATAATAAAAGAAGACATCAACTTAGGATTTTTGAGGGTACCTGGCTAATCCGGTCCTCCCAGCCCATCCTCTTGAGTCCAGCAGCAGCCAGGATGATGGCAGCAAAGTCCTGCTTTTCATCCAGTTTCTTCAGACGTGTGTTCAGGTTCCCACGCTTACAGGTCAAGTTAAGGCAAAACAAAAAGTCTCCATGACATTTATGGCCACTTCGACAAGGTCATGTTCCCCTGGCAGAAGGAGTCTAGGATTGGTCTGATCAAAATTTTACTGGCCCACAATAACCTACCTGACGTGGTGGAGACCTTTTTCTAGTTTTGTTATAGAAATATTATTACATTAGTTTAACACATTTCACCTGTGAATCTCAGTTTTTTTTTTAAAGTGTCTCTATTTGCCATTTTCATTCCTCATGTCATGCTTTATTTAGACATGACAGAAAGAATTAAGAATGTCTCTAAAGTTCTAAACACACACAAAAAAGGATACGATATCTTTGAAGTCCAAGTGGGGAAACCTTCTCTTCAACTGAGCCGCACGTCGTAATGAACTGGTACCTACCACGCTGCAGAAAGCACAAAAATCTGGAACATCAGCCATCCACACTCTGATCTGAGAAATTAACATTTACAAAAATATACTGTCTCTCATCTCATACCTGTTTTGGGGAAGTGTGTCGAGGGTTTTGCCTGCATGCTGCGGGTGTAGGACGACGGCATCATGGGGGTTTTCTCGCCTGGAAGCAGTGATGGAGGAGATGAAACATAATTGCAGTTATTCTGACACCAGGTTAATATGCGAAAGACCACAGAACCCCCATTTTCTAATTATTAGTTATTTTATAAATCTCAGAGATACAGATGATGAGAACCAGTAGTTCGAACACATTCCCTTAAAAAAGGTATAGTTCACCCCCAAAATGACTTTTTTTCTTACGATTACTCGAATTTGTGGATGTTTGTTTGTTTTTGTCGCATTCCTAAGCCAAAAATATGAAGGAGACTCTTTGTGTCTCCATAGGGAACAAAGCAGGCTCTTTGTATCGCCATAGGGAACCACTGCTGGTCATCAAATTATTGGCTTAGGAATGTGACAAAAACTAAAGTCCATGAATTCAAGTCTCCATGGGGTGAGTAATCGTTGGAAAGCCACATCTACTATACTGTATCATTGTACCGACTCACATAGAGAAGCTTGAGTGAGTGTGTGTGTGTGTGTGTGTGTGTGTGTGTGTGTGTGTGTGTGTGTGTGTGTGTGTGTGTGTGTGTGTGTGTGTTGTGTGCGACGTGCGTGCGCTTACTTCAGCACAGCCCCAATGGTGAATCCTGGAGGAAGTGTAGTGGGCAGGTCTTTCAGAGAGTGCACAACCAGATCCACCCTGTGGGACACAGCGGAAAGAGAACTGTGGTTCACAACTAGTGGATCAGCAACCAAAAGGAGGTCATGAGATGTTCACAGGGTCACAGACTCTGAACAACTCAGGAAACACTGTGCAATGTTGTATATCAGGTGGTGACCAGTTCAGATTCAGAACTACTGGTGTTTGTGGTATAATGCAGCCATTCACTGGTTGAGTTGACAAATGCATTAAAGTTTGAGCTGAGACAGTTTCTCTTCCCGGTTGTATTGTGTGAAAATTTGTAGAGACACTGCTTGGCTGTTATGTTACGCAGGTTGGAGGGGACTTACAAAGTGTAAGCACAGTGGTGCTTGATCATCATTGGAAACACACTTACTCATTCTTCTCTAGAGCATTCTCCAGCTCTTTGGTGAACAAACTCTTCTCTCCAATCTGTAATCAAAAACAGAATCTCTGGGTTACCATGTTGCGACAGTAGGCCGCAGTTTAGTATGAGAAACGTCACATCTTGTCTCTGTGTCTACAGTGTAACAATAAAGCTCACCTTCGATAAAGCTGTGTCAAGGATTTTATCTCCTATCGTTGTCATGCCAACTGAAATAAAGTGAATGCACAGAAGGATTTCATTGTCAGCATGAATAACAGTTAAGTATCTTATGTTGCACAGAAGGATTTCATTGTCAGCATGTATAACAGAAGTATCTTATGTCATTTCCCAATGGCATAAGATCTATAGTTGTGAAACAGCTCATTACAACAAAAGAGAGTAGGGAATTTAAGGGCCCCGTTTCTACTACCGCAACGTGAGGCGGGACTACGGCTGCTATGACGCCGCTGCGGTCCAAATCCTTAAGCAAATCCGGTGGCAGGTTTATCTATCGAGCGCTGATCATTTCCGGTTACCGTTGTCATCTGCCGTAGCCGTCCAAAGCTTAAATAGCCTAATATCTTCTAGGACTGCAACAATTCGATTATTTTCTTAGCGTTACGAGTATTCTACCGATTCCTTTTTCAAATAATCGAAATATAGTATTTATGTTAAAAAGAACTATATGTCAAATCGATTGACCACTTAAGCATTATTTTATACTTTGTCGTAAATTGGTCTTGTGCAAAAATAGTGAAGCTTTACTCTAATGGCATGCCTAAATAGGGATACATTATTAATTGATTTTTTTATTAAATAATCGATTATCAATTATTTTTAATAATCGATTAGTTTGATTAAGTGCTGTACCCCTAACATCCTCAGAGAAAGAAAAGCTGGTACAAATCCTCACCTATTTCCAACTGGACATCTGGGTACAGTTCTTTCAACTTGGCAGCAACAGAGTCTGTCTGGATGCGAGCCAACTGGAGCAAAAGAACATAATCTTTCACTGTTATACTTTCTCTATGATATTCAATATTATCCTTAAGTAGCACATTAACTGAAGTACCCTACATTTGATGTTATATTTTCATACACAGTCATTGCATGTTTGATAACCATATTCAGCTCTAGACCCTAGATAGACAGCCTGTCTTAGAAGGACTAGTCTATCTCAACGTCTTGTGCTGTATGTAAAGAAATGGATGAAGAATGCTCCCAATAATTAGAATTTGTTTAACAACTTAAACCCTCTATTCTTAGTAATACAGACCAGAGGTGTACTTACAAAGTGTGCTCTTTTTCATACACATACATTAGCTTCATTTACTGATCTGATATCAAACTTAGCTCACCCCTGGTGTAAACGCCATGAAACTGATATAAAGCCCAATACATATTCATTGATTTTTTTTCTCCCTTTGTTTTAAAGTTAAATCGCCAAACTGCTAATTAATCAAAAACATCATTTGATTGCCCATACCTGACTCTTGCGTGTTCCGATCCGGATGACTCTGGTAACTTTGCCGTTGTCATCCTGTTGGGAGGAGACAAGTCATTCATTTAGACATTTTTCAACAACTGGAGTTTCTTTGTTGACCCAACCACCCCATCACAATCCTATCTAGGCCTATCTTTTACCACTTTTACTACATGAGGCTGAACAATAATGCACTAAATGTCCTTTTTCCAGTTGACCTTACCCTAATGTACTTTCCTTGTCCTCCTTCCATGGTTGTCTACTACTGTACCGTATCCTGCGACTCTGTCTGCACTGTGTGAGCTATTGTGTGTCACAAGTGGCTCTGAATGCCTGCTACGTCTTGGCGAGGAGACTGCAGGGCTGAGGTCATATAAGTCACAGATAAGTGAAGTGAACAGTAGTCTTTTTAAACCACGCATCTCCCCTTCAGAGGCTCCACCCTCCAAGATATCTCTGGCTCCAAAAGATAAGTGTACTGATGCTCAGAGTCCGTTATAAGAGGCAGGGAGGGGCACCATGGGAGGTTCTTTCTTACCAGTAGGTGTGGTTGGGGAAATGTTGGAACAACGAGCAACCTGATGAACCAAGCAAGCTGTGTTCCCCAGCAAAGTTAAGCAACACATTATCACATCTAAAATCAAGATCATGTTGGGTAGTAGTGATAGTGAAATCACTTGAACCCCAGCATCCCCATTAAGAGGGGGGGGGGGGGGGCATTGCGACACGTTGCGTCATTTTACGTTGCGACACGTTGTGAGCTTGCAGATCTGCTATATTTGGTGAGGAAATTTGATTTAGTTCGAAAAAGAAGTATAGAGTGTCTAGTTTATTCACGATATAGAACCCCTGAGTCCCACATCCAGCTTGTTAACCACTTAAATCCTCTACACCACTGGTTATTAAACACTGGGTCAGGACCCATTTGTGGGTCACGACTCACGAGATACATTTTTATAGTTGTATGTGTCCCTTAATTTTTGGTTTCCTACATTTTGCTTTTATTATTTATTTGTATTAGTTATTTTTATTTCAAAACATAAAAAAAAAAACATTTCCAATAATGATCATGATTAAAAACCTTTTTTTTCTTAGTAATTTCATGAACAAATACAATTCTAAGAAATTCTATAAATTAGACTGAGACAACAAATGTTGAAGAAGTAGTGAAAATAGACGATCTACAAGCTTACAAGCATGAGCTTGTAGATCTGCTATTTTCACTAGTTTGGGTCCCGGGCAAACGTCTAATCTCTCTTTTGGGTCTCGAGCTAAAAGGTTTGGGAACCACCGCTCTAGACGAGGGGTCTTCAAAGTTTTCCAGGCCAAGGACCCCTAAGCGGAGAGAGAGATGAAGAAGGGACACCCACTATATTGGATTCATGTTCAACGTGTGTTGTCAGACATTTAACCACTTAAACCCTCAATACTTTGTCAATTTGATCTTTGGCTCTCTACTTGGTCTGCTCTTTTTCCCCTGTACACCAAACCTCTTCGCCGAAAATAATGGACTTGAGTTGTCTCTGTACTCCGCTCACAATGCGGCACAACACGTTTAGAGCTTGTTGATCGGTTATTTTTGGCTAATGTTCACCCCAAAATATGGATGCTATCACGTCTGCTATAGAATTACAATGTCTCATACTACTTTTTTATTCCAAGGACCACATAACTATGAGAGCGTACAAATGGGTCCATTATTTGGAGTCCCCTCAAGTAACCCAGAGGATCTCTGGATAACGATATTATTTTTTGCAATACTGTATGTATGATTGAATTTGTGTTTATCAAAATGTTTAAGGAAGGCCAAAGTTATAGACTTCTTAAAAATATAGGAGTCTTAAAGCAAACCGTTAAGGAATCTGACCGTTAAAGAGGGTATCCTTAGGGACCGAACCGGTATTGTTAAAATCGTAAAGGATCCCAACCCTATGCTGTAGTGCCTCTATGAACTAGGCTACTGTAATGTGGACTATTGGATTTATGCAGATTAAACACATCATTAACAGAAACAATTTGTAGAATCAATAGTACCGAACTAAGTCCTGACATCGCTCCCGCTACACATGGATCACAGTTATTTTTTCCTATTGGAAAATATTTTAAAAAATGAACAAATCAGCACATATTGTAAGGTGTGTGTCATTTATGTTATTGAGTTACATTTGATTATGTCTGTGTTTGGAGAATCTTTATAAATGTTCTTTTTGGATTCATTTTTACTTTTTCACCATCAGCTGAGGCTTCCTGAGGCTGATTAGTTTATTTTTTAACAAAGTTCTTATATGACGCACTCTACTTCCCTATGGGAATCTCAATAGCAAAATATCAAACCAGTGTGAACTGAGCGGTGGTGTCCATTCATTTCAAGGTGTCTCTGTGTGTGTGTGTGTGTGTGTGTGTGTGTGTGTGTGTGTGTGTGACCCAGGGGTGATGGTGCCCTCTAGCGGCAGTTATGTCAGACTTCAGTGAGCTCAGCTGGTGATCCAGGTATTTGTCCCTGATCATGCATTCAAGTAATGTAGGAAAGTGAAGATTTCTTTTCCCTCTTTTGTTTTCATTATTTTATTTTGGAGTAACTAGGTATTTGAGGATAGCGTAATTAAAGACAATATCAGTGGTCCTCTGAGGAGGCTTATTATGCTTCAAGCTTAACAACTGCAAAAGAGGATCAGCATTTTGGGATGTCCTGACACAGACTCTGTCAAAAGGACCATGAATGAAACACAGTCCCTTGTGAAGTTCCGGATGAGTTGTCAGGCAGAATTCCCAGAGCTTACAGTAAAAGCAAAAATAATTCGACCGTACTATAAGTATGAATCTCTGTGACTGACAATAGTATTTTCACGCTGACATACCTGAAGAATATACAGGGCAAGGTTCGAGACAGAAAATGCAATGAGACTCCACTAATAGCCAAGAAGAGACAGACATGGATGGACCATCCATAGGCTAATCATGTCATCACTAGTGGTCCGTGAACCACTAGTTGAGAAACAGCTCACTCAATGACCTGCTGACCTAAGATGACAGGTCAATATAGTTGACAGCACTGGGAGGTTCCACAGAAAACGGAGTTAGAAGGTGAAGTGTATGATATGATAGCATGTGTCTTCTCACTCATATACGGTACAAATCAGTATATCAGTTAACAGGAGTTTAATATGGAAGGCTGGATAAAGTAAGAGAAATTCTCAAAAACACTGAGCAAAAAATGCTCTGTTAACTAACATTGTATTTCAGTTGAATAATGACTGTTAATTAAGGGCTTGATAAAATGTGTTGCGGGCAAATCAGAACTTTAATAAAAGTCTATTTTTGTGATTGACTGGGTCACTCACTGGGTGTCCTTACTCCACAATGCCAAATGTCTGGGTTTACCTCCATAAACGCCACAAAAAGTGGGACATAGTACAGTATCTGTATCTGCTATACCATCAACATGTGGCACGCCCTTCCACAAGCCTTAAAGGAGAGCAAATCCCTAGCCTCCTTCAAAATTGGTATGAAAAGTCACCTTCAGACAGCTGCTACCCTTGACTTGTAAATAGACTAAGCCCCCGTGCTCCCCCCCCTTTTCTTTTTTTTCTGCCTTTGTATTTGATGTTATGCTTTTGAAACTGATATTATCCTAGATAAAGTACTATGTTCTATCCGTGTGTCTTTCAATGTTATATGAGATACTTAAAGTGTGGATCCTGTGGAAATAAGCCTCAGCTTTCTAGGATCTCCTTTTAGTTGACCTTGTACCAGTGATTTGTACTGTCATGAAACTGTACTTTTTTCTATTGCAAACTTCTAATAAATTCTTCAATCAATCAATCAATCAATCAATCAGTATGATATTAACAGAAGGTTGTACAACTTCCCCGGAATTATTCATGTGCTTCTATGATATACTGTAAGTGTAACTCCTCGCGAGAGGAGCATTAGACAATGGCAAGAACGTTTTCTGCAGTTCACATTCATTCAAGAAAATCAGGTTGCAAGATGCAACGTCATGACCAGGACCATGTGATTTTCTATTGTCAACATCGCTCAGCACCTGCCCAAACTTGGGTTGGGGATGTGCATGATGTCTGCTCTTTATATTCTATTGTCAACATCGGTCACACTGTTTTCCACTGCATACACTTATGTAGGCCAAATCAAATGTCAGGGGTAGCCTTGGTCTTGGATCAATACGTATTTAATCGACTCTAACTTTTACTTTCGTATCGGTGACATGCAAATGTCAGAATCTATAAAATAGCCTTACATGTATGATAAGTCTTGATCCAAGGCTATATGACAGTGTCATGTTTCAGGGCCATGTCAGTGGTAAGTCTGGGTTTCCGAGGCTATGTCAGTGGCAATCTCTGCTGGCTAGAAGTATTAGGACCATGCAAGTTCATCTAACCTGACAGAAACAATTACATGGAAAACATTTTCAAAGATCCTCTATGTGGAATCGATTCATGAACTATGAAGACAAGTTGGACAGTTATTACGTTAAACCACTAATATTCGTTCAATCTCAAATGCTCTCATTTGCTGCATGCCATTCCCAGGGTTTGACACAATTGACAGTCCGTCAAATACTGTCCAATAGCAGCGTAGAGTGGGCGGGAGTGTGGCACCGATAAGCCAATGAGCGTTATTCACAGGCCAACATGGCGCTCGCCGTCTGCATCGTTCAATGCGGTGTTTGCAGTGAGACGCGAGGTGATTTCCTACCTGACTGCTGCTCTCTCCGGACATCTCGGTGGTCGGGCAGCAACGGGACGGTATCGTGCGTGTCAATGGCGTGCCCGCGTAAAGGAAGACCCCATTCGGTACAGTTTATTCCTCGCAAAGCGGCGTACTGTGACTCCCGTGGGCGCTACACGACTGGAATGAACGCTCTGCTCTGATGTCATTGGACCGGCTCGAGGTCATTTCCTTGTTCCGCTAGTGAACAGGCGGTGATTGGCTTGCTGATGAACACACAATTCAATAGGACACCACTTTCGTTGTAGCAGTAAAGCGTCTTCCGGGCGTGAAAAGATAAAGATGGAGATGTTGCAATACCAATACAAACGTGGGTGGCTATCTGTTTCTGTCAAATAAATGCGTTGTTCTCCATGAATACAACGCCACAGTCACCCCACTAACATGTTATTGTTCTTCTAGTGACAGATAAAGACATCACACTCCTGATCAAGCTGCGTGCGACCAACAATCGCCTCTTCACCGGGAAGCGGAACTCTGCTCAAAGTGCATGGAGGTGAATGAAGAAGGGTGTATGGCACCCATACTACACTAACACTAGTATGTACTTACTACACATACAGCTTGAGCTACTATACTTTAGTTTACTACTACAAGTACACACCACTACATACATAATATCATACCATAGTTAGTTACTACTGTGTACCCCCTACCACATACTAGTCAGTATGCACTACATAAATAATGCTACATTGATTGATTGAATACTTTATTAACAGTTTGCAGAGGCAGGTTCAGGGAGGTAGAGTACAATACAAGGTCTGCTAAAATGATGTTTAGGATCCAAGAATTCCTATGGATGGCTTGTTTCCTTTGGCGTTCCTCCTGTACTCTATATTATGTGTAATAAAGTATAATATTCTTTAGTATGGATACAGTATAATATCACATGCTATACTTTAGTATGGATTATATTTAACTTTAGTATTTACAACATTTGCCATTGATGGAAGTTCAGCAGATGCTTTGTCCAAAGTTATTTGGGAAGAGCTACAACCTCATCAAAGATCATGTGAAACACCTATCAAAGCAATAAACTAAACTAAACAGACTCTTGTTACTCTTCAGAGCAATCAGACAGGAGATGGGACTCCAGGGGAAGGTGACACCCTTACAGCTGAAAAAGAAATGGGAGAATATTAAAGACAAGTACAAGGTAAGCTTTCTGTGATGTTTAGTCTTATGGCACTTAAGAGTTAAGATCTGTTTATTTGACAGGGACCGTGCTCATTAATGGACACTAAGGCAGGTATTCTAGCCGGGGTTACTGGAATGGCAATTACTCTGTAAATTCGAAATATATATAAACACATTTAAATTATTCTGTAGCATCTCAATTTAAATTATTCTGTAACATTTATAGGTCTTAGTAATCGTACAGGACTTATAAAAGCTGCTGTAGCAGCTTAATTTGCAATATATTATAATAGTATCTATAACGTATATTAGGGACCAATAAAATGATCTTACCTCTGTTGTGTTCTTTTCAGGAACTGAAAAACGCTCCGCCCGGGGTGGACAGCAAAGCTAATTCATGGCGCTGGTACCATCTCATGGACAAGGCCATGACAGGTCAACTGGCCAGTTCTGCCTCTGTCCTCGACCCCTCCCTATTTGTCCAGGATGATCAACAGGACTCGAATACAGGTGGCAACGTTGGATCCAGCAAGACTGTCCCAGGGTTAGAGCAAGGGGTCGTCTCTGGAGGACAAACACAACCTACAGCAGATGGTTCAGTAGAACTTGATGCAGCTACAGTGGAACTCTTAAAAGCCTTTAAGCAGGAGGATGAGGCTGCAGTGGAAGTGCTAAAAGCCTTAAAGCAGGAGGGTGGAGGAGAGACTGTGGATACATGCCATAAACCTACTTTGTTCTACGCCACTCAAGTATCCAATAGTTCAGTTAACTTGGGTACTGTACTCTACGCAACCATAGAATGTGACAACGATGGAACCGGTGAAGGGAACCCTTCTGTTCAGCTTGAGGATGTGATGGGCCGGACACCAGCGAACACAGAGAGAGATGTGATGATGGAGACCAAGGAACCAGACAGACGGATAGCGGAGCTGGAGCGAGAGAGACGGACACTGGAGAGAGAGCACTTGCAGTTAGACCGAGAGAGGTTGGTCTTGAGAAGAGAGAGAGAGCTGCTCACACAGCAGATGGAAGCTATAGAACGAGACAGGGCCTCACTGGACAAACACAGAGCTGCTGTCGAAAGGTGCCGCGCCGCTCTGGAGCGCGACCGAGCCGTTCTAGAGAGAGACAGGGCTTTAATGGAGAGAGACCGAGCTCTTCTGGAGAGAGAGCGTCTTGATGTGATGAGACAGAAAGGGATCTTCCCAAAAGAGAAGCCAAATGGTACCAGAGCAGAACTGGACGCAGACAGTCAGGATTCCAGACAGAGACTAATGTCTCTATTGGAGAGGTTCATCGACAAACTGTGAATCTCTTCTAGGGAGGGTATAGCGCGACCGCCTACTGTTTTATCTTTCTGGATTCTCTTGCTGAATGTCACATATTCCACCTGCATTGAGTGACGGCCCTTCGTCATGTACAGTGTGAAATTATTTAACAATCAACGATTGCAAATAATAAAACTGGTATTGCAAAAGTATTGGTACTTGAGGCTAGGAAAGTACACACACACAGTAGCAATAGAACAGGCGTATAGCAACCATTAAAAATCACGTGTTGTTAAAATAGAAAAGTGCATTAGTGTGCTTTGTGAATATAACCTCAACCTTCATTTCCCATATTTTGTAACCTGACTGGTTTCTTTTTATTTACTGAATGGGTTCCCAGTTTGGATTCAAGGAACCTGTAACGATGCAGTTATTTGTGTTGTCCACTAGAGTGCACCAGAAAGCTGTCGGAATGTTTGGAAATGTTTCATAATTATCTATCTATAAATGCGAGAAGTCTCTGCGTGTGTGTGTGTGTGTGTTTGTAATCCGCGTATCTCGAGAACCGTTCGTCCCACCGGCTTCAGATTCGGCACGCGCGTTCCCCGCCGCGGCACGGAGTGCAGTGCCGGGTCTCGACCCGACCCGACGCGCGGTTTTCCCGAACCGGCGCGAAACGTTCGGAATCTCCTTATGCGGGGTTGATTGTTGACATCAGGCTGTTTCTAAGGAAATCGGCGAAAGCTCTGACTCATTGTGACATCACTTTATAAAAGGCTCTGACATCACGTACGCCACATGAGTCAACAAAAAATCTCTGTGTGTGTATGTAGTAATCCGCGTATCTCGAGAACCGTTCGTCCCACGGGCACGCGCGTTCTCCATATATGGGCATAAAATGAATGCCCCCATATGAGAACCGTTCGTCCCACGGGCACGCGCGTTCTCCATATATGGGCATAAAATGAATGCCCCCATATATGGGCATAAAATGGATAAAGGGACACAGACAGACAGATTCAGAGATCTCCATATATGGGCGTGAAATGGACGCAAATAGACAGATATCTCCATATATGGGCATATATGGGCATAAAATGGACCCAGAACTATATGGACGCAAATGGCATATATGGGCATAAAATTTACGCAGAATCACAAAGATCTCCATATACGGGCATAAAGAGACACAGACAGACACACAGACAGACGGATACAGAGATCTCCATAAATGGGCATAAAATGGACGCAAATGGCATATATGGGCATAAAATTTACGCAGAATCACAAAGATCTCCATATACGGGCATAAAGGGACACAGACAGACAGATTCAGAGATCTCCATATATGGGCGTGAAATGGACGCAAATAGACAGATATCTCCATATATGGGCATATATGGGCATAAAATGGACCCAGAACTATATCTGCAGTGATCTCCATATATGGACATAAAATGGACGCTGACAGACAGACAGATAACAGATATCTCCATATATGGGCATAAATGGACACAGGCAAACAGATGGTCAAAACGGGTCCTATGACAACAGGTATAATGGGGTTTGCATTAAAGGGCGGGGCATTCATTCCATATTTACATTGTTCCGAGTTGGCCAGGTCGCCGACTAGACGCTGGGCCGAAACGTTCGGAATCTCCTTATGCGGGGTTGATTGTTGACATCAGGCTGTTTCTAAGGAAATCGGCGAAAGCTCTGACTCATTGTGACATCACTTTATAAAAGGCTCTGACATCACGTACGCCACATGAGTCAACAAAAAATCTCTGTGTGTGTATGTATGTAGGTAATCCGCGTATCTCGAGAACCGTTCGTCCCACGGGCACGCGCGTTCTCCATATATGGGCATAAAATGAATGCCCCCATATGAGAACCGTTCGTCCCACGGGCACGCGCGTTCTCCATATATGGGCATAAAATGAATGCCCCCATATATGGGCATAAAATGGATAAAGGGACACAGACAGACAGATTCAGAGATCTCCATATATGGGCGTGAAATGGACGCAAATAGACAGATATCTCCATATATGGGCATATATGGGCATAAAATGGACCCAGAACTATATGGACGCAAATGGCATATATGGGCATAAAATTTACGCAGAATCACAAAGATCTCCATATACGGGCATAAAGGGACACAGACAGACACACAGACAGACGGATACAGAGATCTCCATAAATGGGCATAAAATGGACGCAAATGGCATATATGGGCATAAAATTTACGCAGAATCACAAAGATCTCCATATACGAGCATAAAGGGACACAGACAGACAGATTCAGAGATCTCCATATATGGGCGTGAAATGGACGCAAATAGACAGATATCTCCATATATGGGCATATATGGGCATAAAATGGACCCAGAACTATATCTGCAGTGATCTCCATATATGGACATAAAATGGACGCTGACAGACAGACAGATAACAGATATCTCCATATATGGGCATAAATGGACACAGGCAAACAGATGGTCAAAACGGGTCCTATGACAACAGGTATAATGGGGTTTGCATTAAAGGGCGGGGCATTCATTCCATATTTACATTGTTCCGAGTTGGCCAGGTCGCCGACTAGACGCTGGGCCGCCCAAAGGGCGGCCCAGCTTCTAGTGTTTGTTAATTCGCCAGGCTAATGTTCACTATGTCTTCAAGTTATCTTCATCGATGTAAAAAGAGATTTTGATAGTTTTTATTTTGTGCATGGTAAACATGCGTCATCAGGATGCGACGATATGCCTAACATAACACCCGATCTACAAGCCCACAAAGAGTAGCATCCCCTAAGCGTTGTGAGCTTGTAGATCGATTGTTCTTAGTGCGCGACACCGTCGTACGACAAAGAACCATGAAATAGTTCTCTAAAGTTGAACTTTTTAACTTGTTTATTTACCGCTCCAGTTACAGTCTAGGCTACTACTGTCAACGTTATTTTTGACCGATTTGTTGATTAAAACAACACGCATCGACCTGGTATTGCAGTAGGCTACCTGAAAATTACGCGTGCGTGTGTTCAACTGTTATTAATACAGTGTATGATTCTCTTTATTTCATAAATAGATACAATTGTTTTTATTATTCCCGTTACATCAGAGATATACAGTAGGCTACTACAGTGAGTAGAATAGATGTGACGTGATAGTGTGATATTAAAATTATGTGGGTTAAGGTTATCCTCTATATTAATCCTAATAATCCCTTTGTGACCCAAGTTTTAACAGATATTCATAATTGTGTTATGATATATTTCTTTTCGTTTATGGTAGTTTTTATTTAGATAGGAGAACTATTAAGCACACTGCACTCTGGCTGAGAGGTTAATTCAGTCCTAGAGACCTAGACCTTAAATTGTAATGATATTGAGTAACAGTTGCTTTTTAAAAGCAGGAGGCAGAAGTTTGGAGGTGTGGCTTTTCTGTTGACATCCACCTCTCTGTTGACAGCAAGCAAGGGGGTAAGCAGCCATATATCTTTGCTTTATTAAATCTCTATAGGTCTTTAAACTATTAACAACATGATCATATCCCATTACCTTTTCATACAGCTTAGCTTTACCTATAATAGAAACATTTTGTTTTGCATAGAAAGCTTGTTAGCCACATTGTAGCTACAGTAGCTACAAAAATAACTCCCAGCTGACCAGCCAGCCAAAATTCAGCTATGAATAACACAACGTTTGGCTCTATGTATGAATGGCTTAAATCTCTTTGCAGATTTAATGGCACACATATTCCATGACTAATTTATGTTTAAGACAAACATACATTTGTCGGTTTGGGTGTGGGACGGCTACTAAAACCATTCTACAGTTTAGGTAAAGAAGTAGGCCATCAAAATCAACCAGGGCATCCATGACTTTAAGTACAATACCAGTCCAGGATACATGCAGAATGTCATCATGAGTCCTACACTGGTAATTCACCATTATTGCTGTTGCTGTTCACCTCTGTAAATTCTACTTATCATTGCCATTTTTAGTGCAGCATACTGTGATACAGTACCGTTTATGCCATAAGTATGTAAATGTATTTATCTGTTAACAGCTCTTCCTCTTGTTGCTACAGCACCATTATGGATCTTTCAGCAGTTCAAATGATATGAAGTATATTGTCCATCACGTCTAAACTGTGTGCTCATCATCTGTTGGTCATTGCAATTCACTACAATATATTTTTTATCCGCTTTACTTGCTTTGCATTTGGCGGAAGCGTTTGAATACTGTGTGAGCCAACAGACTATTCAGTATAGGAAACCACTTCCATATATTAAAAACTGTGTTTTAATCAAACAATAGCACACCATCAATGCATATGTAGTTTGTTAACCATGTACATTTGGGTGACCTTTCTGACACACATAACTACTAAAAGTTCACAGCTTATATAGTTTATATGATAAACTGAACTTTATTACATACTATATAGTGTAGGACATAGCACTTTATTTAAAATAAGTTAAATGCATTGACTGCACTTTTTGTATGTTAAAATGTGTAAAATAGCATACTAGGGTTTATCTGTCTGTATTGTTGATGTGTTGTCGTTTGTTATGCTGTGAAGTGTTTTTGTTGAAGAGGACCACAATGGAAATAAGCCCTCAGGCTTCATTGTGTTTTCATCCTGTGAGCCCTGTATGATCATTTCCTTGTCAGTAGACCTGTGATGGTTATTAAACATCTTTGTGTTACAGCACCAGATGTTCAAAAAATAAAATCGCACCTGTATCAAACACAACACATTCTCCTTGTATTGGCTGTTCTGTCCGACATCAGCTGTGGTGATGACGGTCTCTGCATACTTTCTATGATGTTAGTCACTCTTGTGTGACGTCAGCCTCGTGTCAGTCTTGTGCTCATACGGACACTCATACGTGTGACGTCAGTCTCGTGATCATTCGGACACTCATACATACATACACACAAAGCCAGACGTAGGAGCAGTTAGCGCCGCTCAAAAAGAATCCTTGTTTACTTGACAATGAAGTGATTCACTCTGGTTAGTTATCCATGCATGTAGAATATTAATATAGGATAAACTGTTTTTGAGGGGTGCTAACTGCTAACCGCTCCTACGCCTGGCTTTGTGTGTATGTATGAGTGTACATATGAGCAAGGAACTCCATGTATGGAGATAACTGACGTCACGGATAGAAAAGCCCATACAAGGAGATATGAACGTGTGTCGTGCCCAGGAGCGTTTTTTCTTTTTCTCAAAGCATTGTTGTAGAATAGCTAAATAACATTATGGAAAAAGCATTGAGAAAGTGTTTGTTAAGCTCCTCACCCTTACTTTCCAGCAGGAACTGTTACCATGTCCTCGCCAGAGATAACGTCTCTCTCCTGGGGCCACATGAAGGTGAAGGGATGTTCCTCCACCTACAAGGACTGTAAGGTGTGGCCTGGAGGCAGCCGTGCTTGGGACTGGAGAGAGACAGGGACTGACGTGAGTGTCCAGGGTCTTTCTGTATCGGGTCCTTTGACTTTACACTAAATAGGAATATATTCTGTGATCATATAATATTTGAGCAAATTCAATACATTCATGTATTCAATGTATTAATTTAATACAGCTTTATAGAGTGTTATAAGATCTTGATAAATCACAAAGATGGGTAGAAAGGTCTATGTTACGTAGAGCAAATATGTTCTTTCTGCACAACTTGGATTGGATTTGTGTATAAGAGCAGAAGTTTTTTATACAGACTTCAGAATCACACTATTGACCAAGTGGTCTAAGGAAACAAGACATTTCTGCAGAGCTGTGTTTCAAAATGACGTTAAAGTATTGTATAAGCTAACTTCACAGCCCTTTATTTTGAAAACAGTGACATAGTAGAATGAATTCATTGTCTTGTCTTGTCTTGTCTTGTCTTGTCTTGTCTTGTCTTGTCTTGTCTTGTCTTGTCTTGTCTTGTCTTGATTTGACGTGTTAACTCTTCTGCTGCAGCATCACCCAGGAGTACAACCAGCAGATCTAGAGGAGGTTCTGAAGAAGGGCATTAAGCTGCTAGTCATTGGAAGAGGCATGAGTGAAGCTCTACAGGTATAGCAACCTGGAATGTTTGTTCACATTTAAAGGACCACGGTGCTGGAGCTGTTTAATTTGAGAATAGAGATGCTGGTGACCAGCAGCTGAATTAACCACTTTTTAACCTTATTTTATATTTTGTTTCATGATGGTGTTGCACAGCAAAAATATCCAATTACTACAAGTTCATTACATGTTGTGCAGTAGATCTGTATTATGTTTTTGAAAATATTATGCCTATAATAGCATGCCCAAACTGACGCCAGTTTGAAAGTGGGTAATGACATTTACAGTATCCATTAAAGTAGTCAGGAAGAGATATGGAATTTAGGTGTTTGTTTGTCTGTTTACTTATAGAGTGAGTTTTGACTTCGCACTTATGCCTAATTTTGTCGCACGATGGTGTTACTAACCAAAACTAACTGATACGTTATTGTTAGACTCAGTATCACTGTCAAGAACCCCCCCCCCCCCCCCCATAGTTGTTTCTTAACAAACTTCCACCACCTCACCATTGCTGTCCTCTTGTCCCAGGTGCCTTCCTCCACCCAGGACTTTGTGAAGCAGAAAGGGGTGGAGATCAGAGTTCTACAGACGGAAAAGGCTGTTGTTGAATACAACAACCTGGTTGGCCAGGGAGCCAAAGTGGGCGGGGTCTTCCACTCCACCTGCTAGTGATATTATGGTTTCCAAGTCGATCCCTAGCTCAATGGTCGACCCTGATGACCTATATCAGAGGTGTTGAAGCAAGTACCCTGCCCCTTCGTGTAGACTGCATCGAGGGGTGCTTGCTTCAAGTTGTTTGAAGCAACCTGCCAGTAGTGAGTGTGCTCAGTTCTAATGTAGCCTATAGACTGTTTGGATATTAGCTAGCTACACATGAACAAGACGTGGTCTCCCTCTCCAATTCTTTTTGCTATCAATAGCACGTTACCATGTGTACAGTTTGTAGATAAAGCCCCACACGGAAAGAACTTATATGCAACATATATGTACATATATGCACATATATGTCATATATATGTAACTTATATGTCATTTTCAGATTCATATATGTGCATATATGTTGCATATATGTCATACTTATCTGCATATATGCAGATAAGTATGACATATATG
This sequence comes from Nannobrachium achirus, assembly GCF_963921795.1. NCBI lineage: Eukaryota > Metazoa > Chordata > Actinopteri > Myctophiformes > Myctophidae > Nannobrachium > Nannobrachium achirus. Next base: position 36,790,080 of record NC_137817.1, read on the forward strand.
CAACATATATGCCATATCCAGGTTCATATATGTAGATAAGTATGACATGTATCTAACATATATATACCATATTCAGATTGATATGTGCATAATATATGTAGATAAGTGTACTCTGTATTATCCTGGATGTTGGACCAGGGACCCCCACGGCAGTCCTTGAGGTTCCAGAAAATGTAGTTAGGTCTAAGTTCAAATGAGAGTGAGAGCAGCAGCATACAAAATGAAACCAAATGGACCCTTACAGGTATTTCACTCAAGTGTAAAAATGTAAACAAATGGACTGGGACAGATGCTTTTGAGGACCTTTAATAGCTAACACTGCTATGGGATGAACTACTTCATAGAGTTCCAATTCAGAAGTTGGCTAACAATTCTAAAGGACAGCCTACTCTAAAAGTAACTAACTTTTTTTTTTAAATGTAGCCAGTCATTAGTTTTTGCTGACCATGGTAAACATATTTACATGATACTGAATTGATACTGTCATATTGACCATATGCTGACATGTCATATCCAAACCTGGTTTACCTAATTAAATGCCGCCAATGCGGTATTCGTTATTTGGGTGAAACAAAAAACTCACTTCAGACACGCCTGGCCCAGCACCTTTATAACATTAACAACCACCTCGAGTCCGATACGGCCCTAGTTACCCATTTCCTGTCACATGGCCCCCACAACCTCCACATCCTGGTCCTACAGCATAATCCCCTGTGGTCCCCTACACAAAGGAAGAGGCAGGAATATCTCTGGATCCAACGGCTCGGTTCTAGGACCCCTAAGGGGCTCAATGAGCGTTAGCCCTATCCCATCACCGACCCTGGTCAATCTCGCCCTGCCTGGCACCCTATTCTTAACTTGATCTTGGACCTTGAACCCTTGGACGGTCACATGGAACTTTAACCTTTGCGTTTTGATGTTTGGGATCCCTAAGGAACCCCACTCGGATAGGGGTATCTAATTTCCAGATATGATTATGGACCTTGTCTGATCATTATACAGTTTCCAGTGGGCTATGTTTTTGTGTATATATTGTAAATAACTAATATAATGACCAATTGTACCTTTTATTCTGATATTATTCTTTATTGTCAAATTAAAATCCTTCTGTGTTTTTTTTCCTTTACACACCCATCCATAGAACCCCATATATGGTTATTATCATCTTTAATCCAATATTAATTTCCCTTTTATTGGTCGGGTGTTGTACATTAAGTGTTATTCTATATTGATGTTTTGATCCTCTGAATGGTTTAATTAACGTAATTGTGACCCCAATTGGATTGGTTATTTCACATTTAAAAACCCAGGTTTTCTACACTAGGTACTATATGAGGGTGGTCACTCTTACGAACTTATCCAATACTTTAACCTTTACTTCTCACTGAGGTCCACTTTAGCTTATATCTCCACTTACCACTTACCTATACTTCAGCTTTAACCCTAATTCTAACTCTAAAACTCCCATATAATTATCGGCTCAGGGCGTGTATCGTGCGCTTGCCCAGGCCTTACGGCCTGGGCATATATATAACGATTGCATCCACAACGGCTTCGTAACTCGTGCGGCGCTCCGCTGGCCTTCGCGCCGCTTGTAATGTCGTGGACAATAACTTCTATAACTCCAACCCTAACCCCAAAACCCTAGGTCCACAACCCTAACCTTAGACCCTTACCCTCTCCCTAATCCTAACCCTAACACAAACCCTAACCCTAACCTTAACCCTAATCCTAACCCCAACCCCTAACCCCAACCCTAAACCCTAACCCCAAACCCTAACCCAAACCCAAACCCTAACCCTAACCCTAACCTAACCCTAACTCTACCCCCAACCCTAAACCTAACCTCAGTAAACCTTATCTCAGTAACTAACCTGCCTTAACCCTAACCCTAACCCATTGGACATGTTCAGAACATTTGCTTGTGGTCTGCCAATCACCGGTTTGTTCCCCAGGGGACGGCTCTGCCCTCAAAATACCTAACCAGCCTGACCATGGCTCGAGTCAAAATGATATTCCAGGCACTGTCTTTCGATGTTTATTACTTCTCGGAGGGATCATTCTCCCATCATTCTCTGATCTCTGCCTTTACTCCAACCTTACCCTCACCATACTGCCTCTATCCCTACATATCCCTCTTCCTAACCCTACCCTAACCCTAACCCTAACCCTTTAATAGAGAAAGGTCCAATTAGGATACGGGACTCCAAGACGAGTCGTAGGATACCTCTCACGCCCTGGTGAGGCCTTTGGTTCATTAATTACAGACCTACTTCCGGTTTAATATTAGCCCCTCCCCCTTTCCATAAATCATAATCAAGATGCGGGACTCCCTGCGGATTCATTGGATACCTTCCACTTACCTGGGGAACCTATGGTTGTTGAGTTATTCTCAATTATATATAGCAGCCTTCTGATTGGCTTCCCTTACAAGCCCCTCCCCTTCATTTTGGATCCTCCCCTTTTGGTACAGAAAAGTTCAATCAGAATACGGGACTCCTAAACAAGTCATTTAGTACCACCCACGCACTTTTAGGACCTATGGTTCATTAATTACAGGGCCACCTCCGGTTTAACATAGGCTCCTCCCCCTTTTTTAATTAAGAAAGGTCCAATTAGGATGCGGGACTCCAAGACGAGTCGTAGGATACCTCTCACGCCCTGGTGAGGCCTTTGGTTCATTAATTACAGACCTACTTCCGGTTTGGTATTAGCCCCTCCCCCTTTCCATAAAAAGGTCCTATCAAAATGCGGGACTTCCTGCGGATTCATTGGATACCTTCCACTCACCTGGGGAACCTATGGTTGTTGAGTTATTCTCAATTATATATAGCAGCCTTCTGATTGGCTCTCCCTTACAAGCCCCTCCCCTTCATTTGGCTCCTCCCCTTTTTGGTACAGAAAGGTTCAATCAGGATACGGGACTCCCAAACAAGTCATTTAGTACCACCCACGCACTTTTAGGACCTATGGTTTGTTAATTACAGGGCCACTTCCGGTTTAACATAGGCTCCTCCCCCTTTTTTAATTAAGAAAGGTCCAATTAGGATGCGGGACTCCAAGACGAGTCGTAGGATACCCCACACGCCCTGGTGGTGCCTTTGGTTCATTAATTACAGACCTACTTCCGGTTTGGTATTAGCCCCTCCCCCTTTTCATAAAAAGGTCCTATCAAGATGCGGGACTCCCTGCTGCTTCACTGGATACCTTCCACTTACTTGGGGAACCTATGGTTGTTGAGTTATTCTCAATTATATATAGCAGCCTTCTGATTGGCTCTCCCTTGCAAGCCCCTCCCCTTCACTACCAATTAGGCCCTATCATAATGCAGGACACTCTGCTGTTTCATTCGATACCTCCCACTTTCCGATAGGACCTATGGTTGCTTAGCTACAGTCAATTATATATAGCAGCCTTCTGATTGGCTCTCCCTTGCAAGCCCCTCCCCTTCATTACAAAATAGGCCCTATCATAATGCGGGACACTCTGAGGTTTCATTCGATACTTCCCACTTCCCGATAGGACCTTTGGTTGCTTAGCTACAGTCAATTATATATAGCAGCCTTCTGATTGGCTCTCCCTTGCAAGCCCCTCCCCTCCATTACAGAATAGGCCCTATCATATGCGGGACACTCTGCTCTTTCATTCGATACCTCCCACTTTCCGATAGGACATATGGTTGCTTAGCTACAGTCAATTATATATAGCAGCCCTCTGATTGGTTCTTACAGACCATGGGAAACATCCTTTTGAACCATGGCAACACATCCCTCACCTGTCAACATGGGTGGCCATCTTGTCCCATTAACAGAGATTCAACACTTGAACAGGTAATGAACTACATATTCTCTCACTCTTTAGCTTTTTTAATTCATTTATACTATAGCGGGACACTTGTAATCTTCACAAAATGTTCCTTAGGGCCTTATCTACACTTTTTGGGTAAAAGGTTTCACTTTTATCCACTTTTTATAGCTTTAATTTACTTAATTTATGTTGTGAGGCCTAGCCTTAAAACTGCTGTGTCATGAAGCTAGCTGTTAGCACCAACTCCATTGACTTGTATGGCCTTAGCATTAGCATAGCTCAATGAACACAGGTACAGTCCCATACTTTGGGCCGTTATTCGAGCTACGGTGCAGTTACAGACTCATACTTGGTCTCATTTTAATCCCCCTTAAGTCCTCTACACTTATCTTATGTCTGTTTTGCCTTTACTGAGTTTTTGTTGCCCAAATCGTCGAGTGTTGTGCATACACACCTGTTCAAATCAGTGCTTAGAATGTAGATCTGCTCTTTTTGCTCTGTAATTTCTTTTACAGATTGTAGAACTTGGGTAATAGTTTTAGACTTAATTTTTGGACTAGTTAACCCCCTCTAGTCCCTCTTCAGTCCCCCCCTTAAATTTTCAAATTTTATTAACCCTTTATGGTATTTTAACTTGGATTGGTTTTCTATTGATTTCAATCTATTTTTACCACCTTTTAGACATTTTTACCCATAATATGTATTTTATACTAGCTTTCGGTTTAAAACCTTTACCTTATGATCCTCCCTTAACCCCTTTTAAATGTTTGACCTAATTTGCATAATTCATTAACCCTTTATATTACACCTCCAACGCTAATACTGTTTAAACTCCTGTATAACTCTACTTGTAAATTATTTAGGGGTTAATATTCTGTTAAGAAGGCATTATATAATAGGATATGATGTTTCAGGTTGATGATACTTCACTCGTCCCCTTCCTGACTCTGCTATTGTGTGTGTTGGGCGTTCCCTTTGGTAAGTTGGTAAGTTGCATTAGATAGTTTGGTATGATGGCTTACTGATCATTGCATCAAGTTCTCTGAGCCCGGAGTTTTGCTGTGTGATGATTGGTTTACCTTCAGGGAGTCGTGGCTGTGACCTTTGTAGGCTACAGTCTACGACTTTACCATTACGTCCCTTTTCATTAGCAGGGTAGGGGGTGGTTACTGATTGGTCTGAGTCACGTCCAATTGGCTTGCCAGTGAAATGGAGGTTCCCAATCCCACCCTCCTCATTAACTGGTGGAAGTAGCCTTGGTGCGTTGCTCAGATCTGGGTTTTCAGAGACCCTATGTCCTTATACTCAGCCTTTCACTCCCTTCGCGTGGGTGGTTCCTTCGTAACAAATGACACTCCACGACCCAAGCTTGTACAGTTTACAGTTTACAGTTTAGGCATTTAGCAGACGCTTTTAATCCAAAGCGACTTACAATAAGCAGAGACAACATCGCAATAATAAACAAGATAATAGGTCAGTACATTAACAGCAATATAACAATGTATTGCTGTAAAGCTACTAATCCTACTTACCTTAGCGTAACATACCTATCTTATCTACCCTTAACACATGAGACTCCAGGTCTTATACTGATTAGATTAACTCATTCTTACTTAGCGTATAGCTCTGAACTAATAATCACCTCTGCGGTGTTACACACCGGCTAATCTTACTCACCTTCCTTAACTTAACATACAAGACACTATGATTCATACTCGCGGTTCGATTAACTTAACCTTCCTTAACTCAAATACAATACAACTCTCTGTAAACTTATAGAACCATAATACAATACAACTCTCTGTAAACTTATAGATCGGCTGTTTCTATATATGAGATATAACATCACAAACCTGTAGGTCTTCTCAGTTCTACCGATACGAATGGCTACTCGTACCCTGCCTGTATATGTTACTTTCCAAAACTAATGCCATAATACTTAATTGGACATGGAACACACAGAGAAGGCTTGATCACCTTTTCTGGGCCAGCTGGTATAACAGGGTGTATAGTTAAAGGCCTGAAATGCCCAATGACGTACCAGTGACTACTGATGATTGTGTTCTAAAATTCTCACCATTCTGAGTATTATTAAATGGAGCCCTGGGATTGTATTTATTATAATGTACTGCATCACAAGATGCCCAAACCGCACAGACTTTCAAGACAGTCACAGTTACAACATGTACATAAATGTTTTCTCTCCTGATTTGATACTGAAAATGTATTTTCTGTTTACAAAAGAGATGTAGGAAAGGGGAGAGACCTGTTACTGAACACAGAATGCATAGCTATTAACATTTTTAACCAAAATAAAATCACTTTGTGTCAATTTCACTTGTGCATGCTGAATAACTTAAAATATGGACAGTGCTTAACTTGCATTATTGTTTTTGTTTTACAGATGGAACCACACAGGTGACACCAGCCACCTCTTGAAAGGCAAGTCTATTGGACATAGTGTAATTATTATTAATGTTGTCTATTACAGGAGTTCCCAAACTTTTTTGTCTCAGGGCACCCCATATATATATTTTTTTTTTAAATCCGAGGCACCCCTACATCATAATTTTCACTCCCAGCACCTTATATTTGTAGCATATCGTCGTTGTCGGGTGGAAACCTTGTATGTCCAAAACCTTTGCTTTTGTATTTATCTATAAAATGTACTAAACTAGTGAAAACAGCAGATCTTAATCAGCAGATCCACAAGCACACCGTTGTGTGCTTGTAGATTGTCTGTTTGCACTAGTTTTGTGCGATGGTCTTGTATGATGAAGCAGGGCAAAAGACGTACACATTTGAAACTTGGAGATGAAACGAGGTTTCTGCCCAACAGCGACAATATTTTTGTTTTAGTACCCTAACCCTATGTTGCGAGGAAAACATTGAGATAATAGCCATTTTGGCTAGAACTGACTGAAAATAACTTTATAATTCAAGTTTAAAATTATACTAAATATTTTTCAAGTATCCAAATAAATCCCAAATATCAAATTATCTCGCGGCACCCCTGGACTGCCGTCGTGGCACCCCAGGGTGCCCCATCACCCACTTTGAAAACCCCTGGTCTATTAGACTACAGACTAAATTCCTTTGCAGGTTTTCATTTATCACTTTTTTTTCTAAAGAAACCACAAAGAAGTTAAAAATTTCACAATGCTGTGAACCTTTGTTAAAATATTTGTCACATTTGCATATGTGTCCCAATCTCCCCAGGAGCCAGTCATTGCAATTTTTTTCATTTTCATTTTTTCATTTCATTTGAAAGCTGGGGATCATAGCTACAAAATGATATATTGGTTGTGGAGATTGACCCAACAGTATTGAAGATATGGCTTATAGAATGATGCCATGCTGAAATAGTACTTTTGAGATATTCAAGTTTTAAATAAATTTCTAACCTGCAATGACCTGACTCCGCCACATGGGGAGCAATCTTCAATTCAATCTTCAATTCAAAGAAGCTTTATTGGCATGAGAACACAAACGTTTACACAGTGGTGGAAAAAGTACCAACATTTTATAATAAAGTAAAGTATCAATTCTGCAATGTAGAATCACTCTGTTACAAGTAAAAGTCCAGAATAAAAAATGTACTTGAGTAAAAGTACAAAAGTATTGGTATCCAAATGTACTTAAAGTACCAAAAGTAAAAGTACAAAATGTTTGAAAATAGCAGATCTACAAGCTCACAACGCGTCGCACCGCAATGCGTTGTGAGCTTGTAGATCGTCTATTTTCAAATAGCCTTGGTATAACATAGGGCTAAAGTGGTTTATGTATGTTTTAAACTTTAGTTATTGCTCTCTAAAAAGATAATGCCACAACAGCATCTCAAGCATTATTGGGCTAAATGTAAAGACGCTACAGTGCGCCAACCGTGAAGCAGTTTAACCAATTTGCTACATACGTCTACACAAACGGTCAGATTACAAAGATAAATTGCTTAGTGAAGGCTCACAGATGTCACCATAGGGTACGCTCCAGCAGAATGTCCCGTAATGATCGTATTATTTAATGAGGAGCATTTTAATCCGATCGGTCGTCGTTTCCTTAAAAAGGTATTAATGTATCTAAGTGCAGTACACCTCGCAACCGATGGGGTCGCATGGCTGAAAAACAACAGAAAATGGCATCTGATCGGATTAAAATGCAGTTTATTAAACAATACGAAAGATACGGGTAATTCTGCTTGAGCGTACCATACTGTGACATCTGTGAGACTTCAGTAAGCACGTTATCTTTGAAATATGAAGGTTTTTGTAGACGTACGTAGCAAATAGGATTAACTGCTCAACACGAGGTTGAAGTGAACCTATTACGTGTGCAACAGGGCTAACTGTGCTAAATGTAGCATAATCAGTGTTTGTGTAACTTCAGCCAGAAGGATTATTTGACCTGATAATAAAACACAATCTACAGGCTTAACCGCCTCGCGTTGTGAGCTTGTAGAAGAGAGCAACAATAGAGTTGGGTCACGTTTTATTTGTTTATAGCCTGCAGCTAGCGCTGCAGCTAGCGCTAGCTAACGCTAGCTAGCGTTAGCCGTTAGCCACTCATAGCCAGTCAACCAGAATAGTCTACTCTAAAGTCAACTTTCCGACGGCGAGTGAACGATTGCATTCCATCCATGTTTTCTTGGCTGTCAATTTATTGTCCAAAAAAACAAACACCCTGAACGTTAGAATTAGATAGTTTAGGACGACACTGATCTATTCAATGCTAAGCTAACTCAGTGACAAAGGAAGCTTCCGCACCGGAGCATACGTCACAGACGTCTCCAGGCCGCTCCAGGATCATTTCACCAGCGTAGAAGAAGAAACAGCGGAAGTCAAGAACGGCGGAAGAATAATAAATAATAATACACAAAATCATACATTACGTGGTTAATAATTGTTCATTTGGAACACACGTGGCATTAAATTAATGGGATAAATACTGTGGGTTGCTTCGCTAAGTAATGGAGTCCCGATATTACCGCATTTGGCTACAAACGGCTAACAAAGGCTGGCTAGTTAGCATTTTAGCTAATATAAACTGGGAGGACTAACAGAATTATGTACCGATCTCTCACATTAATTAAAAAAAGTCTTATTTACATGCAGAGTTAAGCTCTGGCGTTTAAGTGAAATGTAGCCTAGATATTATGAGATGCTGTTGTGGCATAAAAAAAAAAAGAGCAAAAAAAAAAAAAAAAAACATTTTGGCTACAGGGAATAATGACAGTCCCCGAGATGACTAGCTGCTGGGGGTGCTGGGACACATATTGACATGACCAAAATTGGGACACCGGGGTTAAACGCAACAACAGGGATGAACATTATTGAACACCATGCGCTGGAATATCAGTGTATCAAGTGTGTACATCTCTCCTCTGATTTTAGATTTCTCGCCTGGCTCTGGTAGGAGGCACCAATTCAGAGAACCTGATCAGACGAATGTTGGCAACTCCCCTGACTAACGTCCTGGCCTGTCAGTTCAACTGGAAGACAAGCGTTGCAGCGGCAACAAGCCATTCAAGCAAACAACAATACAATTGGTGAGTATTCTCCCCTGCAAACTACTTAATAGCTTAGATTTATCAAACTTAAAGGAACATACATTCATTGAAACTAAAATAAACAACAAATTAACAATTGATCTAATAAGAAATATAATTACATAAAAAATGTGTGTTGAATATAGTATTTCAACTAACGGTAGTTACTAGCACAGAGTAGCAGGCATGCATGCACACACACGTGCGCGCACAAGTGACGTACACATGTCATCATGAATTTAGAAGGCCACCACTTAAAAAATCCATATCACACCACTGGGCGTGACTGCGTGATCCAGAACATAATTATGCTCTTTCTGAGCCATATAGTACAGAGTTTGAATGCTATAGCTGTAATATACTGTATTGCTTGTCTCCTCTCTGAAGAATAAAGCATGTAGCATGTGTTACTGTATGTACAGAGTGGTCTAATATAACAAGAATGGTATGGGATACTCGCTCATTCTTCCTCACTTCTTCCTTATTTTTTAATCTTGTCTTTCAGCTGCTGCTCGGAAGTTTGACCGCAAGCTGACCCACAAGGACTTCAGTGACACTGTAAAGAAGTGGCTGCGATATGCTCCAGAGCGCGAGGGAGGCATCCCAAGGAACCCAAGTGAAACTAACAAAGTCAATCGAACGCAAGTCAAACTTGGGGTATCCTACGACACTCTAATGTGTCTACCTCCTCATGGACAATACTGATATTTCAGGAACAATGGACTGCTGTTCTTGCGGTCACAATGAGTCAAATAATTACAGTTTAATGGATACTATAAGACTTGAAACGTCAAGCTGTTCTTGCCGTCTTCCTGCTGTGTTTGGTGTCTCCAGAGTTGCACTAATGGTTCTTACACACCCTCTATACTATTGGGTGTTTGTGTCATTTTATATTTGCACATTTGATGACAGTTTATAATTTAAGAGAGGCCCTGGGTTTGAGTGTTTTGTTTTTGTCATCTAGACAAACTTAATTTTGTGTAAGCCAGGGCATACAATTAAGAATGAGGAAGAAAGAGAATGCACTATATGGCACTAAAATAGTGTACATTTGTATGTTCTGTTCAATAAATGTTAATGACTTGTATGCCTGCATTTTGAGTTTCTTTTTATATATATATGAGGTATGCATACCTTCAGGAGCATGGGTAAATAAACATATTGCATAGTAATTCATTACATATATATTGCATATATAGTACATATATAATATATGTTCCATATATGTTGCATATATGCAACATATATGTCTAGGGGGTCCAATTTCAGGGATGTTCATATATGTTACATATATGTTACATATATGTAATTCATATATATTACACATATATTACATATATATTACATATATATAACATATATGTATTTCATATATGTACATATATCTTACATATATGTTAAGACATATATGTCACATATATGTGACACATAGGTCTTAACATATATGTAACATATATGTTCTTTCCATGTGGGGCCACACAAATCACAATGCTGTGTTCAGTGTGGTGAAGTTGGCAATGTATTGAGCCATTCCATTTGGCCAAATGGAAATAGCGATGTTTATAAGTACTTCCAGATTCCACATGTCGGATATGCATCTTAGCCAATATCACAACTACAACAACAAAATAACATGTTATTCAAGGTGCTGGGGCTGACTCGGCTGAGACATTAATTTGCCTTTGCACGCGCACGCACACACACACACACACACACACACACACACACACACACACACACACACACACACACACACACACACACACACACACACACACACACACACACACACACACGCCCCGGCCCCCTACAGGTACTGTATGACAATGACTGTACAAGTCTGTAGCTGTCAAACTCGCTTCCCCATATTATAACTAAATAATATACATAATTACCGGTATATGGAAGCATTTGCACCCATAATTCAAATTAATGTTTAATCTTCAGTTTGTTAGCCAAGAATGTCTTTACTCAAAACAGCCTTTGTTTGTGTATTTATCTTTTTCAAATAAAAAGATTGAAACACAGTCTCAGTTTTATTTCCTGTTTTGGTTAGTGGCCAAGCCATGTGCAGGGTGTCCTAATATGTACAGTAAGCCTACAGGAAAACAACCTAGGGATCTCCATTTTTGATGAGACAAACTGTACAGTACAGCAAGCTACTCACAGTATTCTGAATTAAAATGTCCAATAATGAGGGGGGGGGGGGGGAGAGAGAATCTGTTTGAGTCATGTAATATCAGCGTAATTAACAAACTTTGTGATAGGTTGAGTCTAGTCTAGTCTGTGATTGGCTAGGTTGTTGTCTGGCAACCGCTGATTCTAGCTGATCTAATGAGTTTTAGATAAATTAGTAGAACACCGGTCTTTGTGTATTCGAAAACTCAGTTATCAAACTAGTTTTAGAGTTAAAACCCTCCATCTGCCAGGCCAGCCTATACGTTGTATAAATATTTATGTTTATTATACATAATAACAGAATCTCTAACCGTGGACTGATGCCCTGATGCAGTGGTGTAAAGAAAGTTACATTTACTCAAGTACTGTACTTAAATACAAATTTGAGGTACTTTTACTTGGGTATTTCCAATTTTCAGTACTACTTTTACTTCTACTCCACTGTATTTCAGAGACAAATATCATACTTTTATTCCACTATATTATTTGAAAACTTTAGTTAGTGTGGTTGCCAGGGCAACCACATTATTACTCTGGGGAATTTTGCAGTTTTTACAACTCTTAGTCTCATTGACTTGAATGGGAAACTCCATATATAGTGAGTAACTTTTAGGTATCTGACTTTTCCCATTGACTTTGAATGGGAAACACCATATATAGTAAGGTAACTTTTAGGTATCTGACCTTTCCCATTGACTTTGAATGGGAAACACCATATATAGTGAGTAACTTTAACGTGATGTAAGAGTAAGGTAACTTTTTAGGCAACCACACTCGCAATTTCCCAAATTGCAATTTCTCTAGTTACTATTACTTTCCAGATTTAGATAATATTACAAAACATACATTAACCTCTTCAGGCCCATATGCATTTGGGGCATTTGAAAATAGACAATCTACAGGCGAGCTTGTAGATCTGCTATTTTCAAATGCCCCAAATGTATATGGGCCTGAAGAGGTTAATGTATGTTTTGTAAACTTGAAATTGGACATTCTGCATATTTTTACTTTTGGTACTTTAAGTACATTTTGATTCCAATACTTTTGTACATTTTTAATTCCAGACTTTTACTTGAAGTATTTCCACATTGCAGTATTGGTACTTTTACTCAAGTAAAAAGCGTGAGTACTTTTTCCATCACTGCCTGACATTAACCAATCAAAGCAGTGCTGTGACCCTGGCCTTTCGGGATAGAGGATTCCCTGCCTACCCACCCCTTTTCTCACGAGTGGCTCCACGCAGAGCCAATCACACGACATCTGGGATGACGCTGTGCCGAAACGACCACGCGATTGGTCCGATGCCCTCCTCCGTGTAATCCCATGGTCGAGGAGTAGCTGCTGGGGTTTTGTTCACCATGTTGGATCAACTGCTTCGATCAGTGGCATTATTTGCGACCTGTAGTTTTTTATGGTCGCCTCAACGGCGACAGTTCCGAAACGTTTAGGGGCCGAAGCCGAAACCAGAGCCCTGCCGCTGCCAGTGCGAGCTGTCGGCTCCTCGGAGCATTAAACAAAGAGGATTCGGAGATAACAGGCTTCCATCACGAGTTGTCCGATTGGGTACCCTGCTGGCTTCTTCCTTCCTTCCGCGGTCCTGGCAGCAGAGCAACCATCCCGGCGAGAGAGTACAGCAATAAACCAATCACATTAATTATTGTGTACATTATTATATCATCATTCCGTTCCTGTGGATGTATGTCTCGGCAGCGCAAGTGGACGGTGTCTAAACAACGTTGGACATGCGGAAGGGAACCGATGAGAGGAAAATGAGTTGACTCTGCCTGGAAGGAGGATTTATTTTCGCGTTGGGATTAAAAAGCCAAAGGGGCTTTCGTCGTTTTGTCCAAAATGATGTGGATTTGTGTCCTCTCGGCCGGCTGCAGTCTGGCTCTCTGACTTCGAGTGGATGGCGAGGCCCGGAGTGTAAGCTGCGCTGTGGTGGTTTAGCCGAGGCCAGGCTACACCTCTGATTTATCTGGTCAGGAACCACGGTCTTCTTGGGACATTGCCACCGTTTAGGACATAACAGGCCTATGTATAACATCTGTAATCTCCCTTTTGCAGCACGACATAAAGCTGACCGACAGTGGGCACAGCTTCGGTGCTGGACAAGACCTCATGGCAAACTTGGCAGGATTTGAAAGATGAAGGCACTGTTGTTTCCCATGTGACATTGTTTAGATAACCCTTTCTACAAAGAAGAAGGGAAAGTGAATATTTGTTTTTCTGGTCCCAGGGGGGAGAGGGAGATGCCACTTTGAACATGAGGGAAATCTAGTTGTGGCGTTGAGGGGGGTGAGGGTTGTTTACTCTCTGCATATTTTGCTTTTCATCACATTTGACAGGTGCACTCACTGTTAGGCCTATGTAGTCGAAGTCAGACTTGCATAGTGTTCCCCCTAAATGATCACGACATGCCTTCCGTTAGCAGCCAGGGCTGCACAAGCCGAGTGGTGTGCAAGCTGGGAAATTAATTTCCAGGAAGTGGGTCAAACCCTTGGAGGCTTAATGATAAGGTGGTAGATGAGAGAGGGTTTCGTGTGTCTGGCAAAGATTTGAAACAACTGATAAGTTTGATCTTTTATTTTTTTATTTTTAGGCAAATCCATTTTTACATCTCTTTTTAAATGTTTTGATGAATCGAGATACTGCAAACCATCCTGGGCAACGCTTTCCCCCTGGCCATTCATCTTCACTTTTGGAAGTGGTTTCTCTAAAGAAGGCGCACTTCCCCATCCTCCTCTCATCCCTGCCTCCTCCTCGTCCTCATCCTCTCCGCTCGTCCCCGCTGAGTGAATGGCTCTTTGTGGAGCGACTGCCACCAACACAGCGAAGATGATGGCTGCTTACAACGGTGGCTCCTCGGCCGTGGCTGCCCACCACCCTCACCACCACCACCACCAGCTGCCACATCTGCCCCCGCCGCACATGCACCACCACCACCACACGGGCCAGCACCACCTGCAGCAGCAGCATCCCGGCTCCGCCGCCGCCGTCCACCCGGTCCAGCAGCAGCAGCAGCACACTTCCACGGCCGCCGCTGCTGCTGCGGCGGCGGCCGCCGCGGCGGTGATGCTGAACCCCGGTCAGCAGCAGCCCTACTTCCCCTCTCCCGCTCCCGGACAGGCCCCGGGACCCGCGGCAGCTGCAGCGCCTGCCCAGGTTCAAGCCGCTGCCGTCAAAGCCCACCACCACCATCACCACCATCCCCATCACCATCATCAACAACAGCAGCAGCAGCAGCAACACTCTCATCACTTACAGCAGCTGGATATCGAGCCCGACAGACCCATTGGCTATGGAGCTTTTGGGGTTGTCTGGTAAGTTGGCCTGCATTATTATTATTTCCGCCCGTGCAGTCGCAGCGTCACCCACCTGTGGAGCAGACAGCAGAGGAGAGTGACACGGTGCTGTCACTGTCGCTGGTAGCTCAAAAGCACACAAAGTTCAACCCCCGCAGTAGTCGATGTATCAACAGTTGTTCTGTTTCCTGCGGAAGTAAAGTAGGCTATGTCTTGGTGACACAGATCCTAAAGTCCCTCTCTCACTGTGAGTCACTTGTATTAAACTCTTGATTTCGTCACGCTGCCCAAGTTCGTCTCCACAATTCGTATATTGATTATAGTTTTGTTAATAATGCATATCAGTTGCATTCTCTTTGTTATAACTTTAATTATACCTTTATTAGCCAGCAGCACAGTGTTTCACGACAATACAACAACCTGAGAAGAATCAGAGAGAAATAAATTCAAGAGTAGGCCGCTATAGCAACAATAAAACAATTATATGTAATAAAACATATTTATTACAATATTAGTGATAATAGACATCAAGCCCAAGTGTTTGCAGATTACCCTTCACAAAAATGTAAACGTTTTATTTCCATAAGGATTACCATGGGTCAAATTATGATTCAAATTGAACAGCCTGCTCAGGGATATGAGAGCAGCACTTGGTTGACATTTTCAATAATAGTTTTTCATCAGCTGTTAAATATTTAACAGCTGTGTGGACACACACCTTTTATAGAGGATTCAGAAGGCTTGTAGTTGGTTTGAACTGTGATATAGTCCATTTAATAACTGAAACATTTTCAGAGTTGCTGGAGGTGAAGGGCACTTCCGTTTATATCACTAGAAGGACGTAAACCTGTATTTAATTTAAAAGAAATTACGGAACAACTTATGCTCTTGAGATCGAAACAGACTCTTAAGTCTGTTGTTGTAGCCTACAATTGCATAATAACTACAAAAATTAATTCATGTCAGCGCATTTGATAACACCAGTCATTTCACATTGCAATACAAGTTATTAATGTTTCTGTTATACAGTAAATGATTCAGAGTGCAGATGCAGACTTATGAAAAACTGATTTGTTAACTGATTTATTAGGCTTGCAGAACACAACACTCTGTTAACAAGTAGTCACACCTGAAATATAAAGAACGTGCAGCGTAGAGCAGTCGAGTGCTCCTGTATTTCTCCCAGGTATTATTCTCTCTGATGCAAGTTGTCCCTGTTGAGCACCGACAAGCCCTTCTTCCTACTGTTGGCTGCAGCATGCAGACTTCTCTTTAGCTCTGTTAATAACAAGTGTCTGCTTTCACTGCTGAATTATTTCAAACAACATCAAAGTAAAGATGTAACATTTACTTTAACATAGTTTCCAACTTTCCAACTCCAACGAGACCCTTTTAAATATTACTCCGAAAACACAGATTGAATCATCTCAACTCAATCAGCACAAAATGATTTTACAGCTTCATATTCAAACATTAATATTATAGAACAAATGATCCGCTAAAATTTCATTTAGATATTGGATCGATGGAAGATTGTGTGTGTGTGTGTGTGTGTGTGTGTGTGTGTGTGTGTGTGTGTGTGTGTGTGTGTGTGTGTGTGTGTGTGTGTGTGTGTGTGTGTGTGTGTGTGTGTGTGTGTGTGTGTGTGCACGCACAGACTGCACACATGGGTGGATGTTTTGTGTCTTTGTAATGGCTGTCTTATTACTACTGTGGTTAATTAGTTGTTCATGAGCCTTTGTTTCAGCATTAGTCATAGGTGCACGTGTCGGGCTTCCTAGAACATCCCAGGCCGTTATAGGCTGCTGCCATCTGGTTGTCTCTCTGATCCTATTTGGAAGGTTTACTGAGGCTCGTGCAGGGAGGGCTGGAGCAGAGAGCAGTAGGACGGACAGAATGCTACTTGATGTGAAATGAAACAAGCTCTTTTAAAGATGGGCAGCTGAGTCCCATTAGGGCACAAAGATCACCTGCACTCACACTCCCTTTTGGTTATTTTTATTTTGTTTGGCACAGGCAGAAGCTTACAGACGCGATTTAGCAGAGTCTTCTTTGGCATAAGGAGTCACTTTTTAAAGGAGACCTGAGTGCTCGGTTTTGAAGTTATATTCGATAGTCAAGTCCCCACCGTTCAGTTTATTAGACGTACTGAGAAGAAAGAAAAGGGAAAGAAAGGTATTGTCAGGATCTGATCCTAGAACAATGTAGAGTGCTTAAACACCTGACCCTTGAAGGATACACGAGCGAAGGCAAAACGGAACTTAGTTAAGAATACCGTTCTATGTGGAGATTGCATGTTCTCCCCGTGTCTCCTAGGGTAGGTAGGTACCCTCACAAAAAACATGCAGTAATCCTGGTCTCTATACTGCCTCCCCCTGGCCATGATGGCTGATGGAGGGGAAAGGAACTGGTTGGAATAACGTGTTCCTTCCACGCGCTAGGTCCAACCTGGGAATCTCTCCCCTGTCAGGTGAAAAGAAGCAACTTGGACTCCTCGTGCATAAAAGGAAGCATGAGGTCAGTCCGTTACCTCCCGAGGTTGGCCGAGGGAATGTAGCACCTAAAATGGGTTACAAAATTGTGGGATAAAAATTAAAAAAATAATAATAAGAAGAATACAGTTCTGTTTAGAAATTAACTACTGATCAAAGAAGCTGAAACAAATATGTCCAGTCAAAATTACTAATTGGTGGGGTTGTGCATCCACTCCCTTATAATTAGATAAGTATTTTGAGAGTTCTCTAGTCTAGAGCCCATCTCCAAAAGCGCTTTAACTTCTGCCCGTAATACCACAACTTACAAATGTTAAAATAATAGTATATGTATGTATATTCACTGATTCTTGAGAGTCGGGACAAAACACTTTCTGAAAAGCTTTTTTTGAAAATTCCCACTATGTTGATGAAAGTTATATATTCACAACAAAATATTTTGAGAGTTCTCTAGTCTAGAGCCCATCTCCAAAAGCGCTATAACTTCTGCCCATAATGCCACAACTTACAAATGTTAAAATAATAGTATATGTATGTGTATATATATGTGTTTGTATATAGTATAAACAATAATTTCCCCGGCAGCTTCCTCATGTCTTGCTGGTTTCAACCGATGACTGACAGCTCTGTTGTTGCATTGTTCATCCTTCAGCCATTTCTGATTCTGATCAGTTCATCCTGGCTTGCATCCCTACTAATAAGAATTCCAATAAGAATTTCTCCCTCAAAAATTACAATTGTGTGCTTTGAAAATGGAAATGTCTTGTAAGATGGTGTGATTGTGGTCTGCATAATGTGTCAAAATATCAGCATTGACTGAATACAAGATGCTGCAATGTTGTTTTTTGTTTGTTTTTTCCCCAATATAACACTTGCAGATGGAGTTCGCGCTACACTTGTGCAAAACTCTTATCCAGAGTGACTTGCAGAGTTCAAGATCAGAGTAAATGACCTAAACTTTAGTCAGCCAACAAACAACAAGGAAGAGTAGGCGGTCAAGCGTTCCAAACACTGGAAGTGCTACAAAGTAACTAGGGTAGCAGGTAAACATCAAACCTATAGATTAGATAACATACAAGCTAATAGCACAGGTCTTTTCTAATTAATAATATACTAAACTTTATTTGTATAGCACTTTTCAAAAGCAAAGTAACATGCCTACATTTGGAAAATGCCTACCATATCCTCCGGCGACTGTACAAGACTTGGACAATACTTTTATAAGACTAGAGTCTGGCACCCTCTCACACTAGAAGACTTAGGAAATTATTTGAAAATACAGCTTGTCATAGATTATTACATTTTGACTGGGGATATTGCTCTGTAAGAATACAACACTATTTGCAAGAATACAGCAAGGCTGAAATCACATACTGTAACTGCAAGCTAGATCATGCTAGCTACTATCAGTATGCTATTTTTCAACATAACTTTGATTTTAATTCCAGACATTAATCAAGTGGTATCACATTCCACAAAATGTAAAAAAAAAAGTTCCCCATCTTGTGACAAAGCAGAAGTACTACTCATAAATAATAAAGGCATTTGTAGGCGGCAACACCAGCAAGACTAATGCCATGCGAGAACATTATAACGTTTGATTTGATCTGCCATTATTTTATTTCGACATTGGGAAATGTGTTTGCGGCAGTGTAATTATTTGTTGTCCGAGCTGGCATATCCTGGCTAGCATCTTCATTCACTGTTGATACTTAGACTGTACACATATTCATTCATATATATTAATTGTTGAATGTTGATATACCGTACATTTATTCATATATTCATTGTTTATAGATTGCACATATAGTATATTCATTCATATATTCATTGTTGATAGACTGCACATATAGTATACATATTCATTCATATTCATTGTTGATAGACTAGTCCTATTTATTCATATATACATTGTCAGACTCTTAACAGTATCCATTCTAGGGATGGGACGATTATATTATCGTTATCGTGATAAAAAACACTCACAATAATCGTATTGTGGAGATTAAATTTATCGTGATATCGCCCTCTGTCATGCACTGGTATCAATTCACATTTTCTTTGCCGAGCTGCATATCCGGTACCACTTAAACCCTCGGCCTCTATAATTGGTAAAAGGTACTTAATAATATACGTACTTGATACAGTCTTTTTTTCACTCTCTATCAAATGTCTTTGCCAAAAAATAGCCGATCTACTAGCTCACAAAGCGTCACGCTGTGATGCGTTGTGAGCTTGTAGATCTGCTATTTTTTGGTAAATGTTCCGCCCCAGGATAAAAGATTTCGATTATCGTGATAATATTGTAAATCTATCGTAAATTTATTTTGTCACAATAATCGTGATATGACATTTTCATATCGTCCCATCCCTAATCCATTCAGAGTCACATTGCTGGCATTAGTCCCGGAATCCTAAACTCAAGCTTAACTAAACTTATTTACTTTGTTGTTGTTTTATACTTTTACTCTTACACATTCCTGTATTTCAATGTAGCTGTTTTGCGATGACACCTGAAATTCCCTCTCAGTATTATTCGCTGGTTATCTACAGTATCTGTCTATCTAGCACTTATGGCATAGCACCCAGTGTGGTGTATTGTGCGGTGACAATCCATAGCAAGTCATTTTGTTGCAGAATTGCCGGGGGGGGGGGCTTCCGGTATTTAAATCCACCCACCATGCATTCCACAGGATGTTGCTGCACTCTGACAGCGTACATCTGTGCACGTGCCTTATTGAGGGACGCTTGAGGTCACTGTGAGTTAGCCATGAGGTTCATCAACTCGCCACTGTCGGGTGGAAACCGTACATGTCCAAACCCGTTCTTCTTTATCATTACAATAATCTAAAACAAGTGGAAATAGCCGATCTACAAGTACCCACCGTGCCTCGCTGCGCAACATGTCGTTCACGACATGTTGCGCAGCGAGGCACGGTGTGAGCTTGTAGATCAGCTGTTTTCATTACTTTCAGATCGGCTCAACACACTATGGGTTCAGATGGTAAACCGTATCCTCTGATGAAGGAAGTGAACATGGAGAGCAAAATTGTAACGGCTCAAAAGTTGTAGGGGTGGTGGATGGACCGTGACATATTCACTATTACACCGGGTTTGCAAAAAATAGATGTTTTATTTTGCAATAGGCGGTAGAAAAATAGTGTCTTTAAAAGACAGAAAAAGAAAAGCACTCATTATGTTTGTATCTAGATATCAAATGGCATCGGCTGGGTTGGCCTTTTTGGTTACAAAGGAGACATTATGAAAACATAACGTACTCGTTATTGATACCTGTAATTTCAAACATTTCTTTAAAATTTAAATTAAATGTATCTTTTCATTCCCTTTCATATCCTAAAATAAATATTGGTATGAATTAATTGGTATGAATTAAACAAATTACATGATGTTGATGATTAAATATACAGAGACATAATTACTGTATGCCTCTGTAAACCTGCTTGGTTGTGACAGCAACAGCAGTTCTCACCACTACTGTGCTCCATTTACTGCTGATCAGAGTAGCTTAAATAGCAATCCTCCTGGCCATGTCCTAGTAAGCCTTGCTCTAACACACACACACACACGTGCATCAAAACACTGTCTGGGTTAAGATAAGAACCGCCCGCGGAAGCTTGTGATTGGCTGAACCGGCTGTAGGGAGCGCTCCGCTGTGTTCACTTGGACCGCAACTAAGGTGCCGAAAGTCGGGGGGGACGAGATTTAGATTTACTATTCTGGACCCCTGGTTTACAACGTCTAACAGCGTTGAGTCGGCTCTGCTCATGCGACCTTCGCAACGCTCGACACGGCGACTCGTTCGCTACCGCTCGCTCGGCAGTGTCTCACGTGGCTCAAGGACGCCTGAGACGGCGCACCTCCGTCATCTCCACCGAAAACAAGCGCTCCTTTATCTTAACCCAGACGTTGTTTTGATACATGCCAAACACACACAAACACACACACACACACACACACACACACACACACACACACACAAACACAAACACAAACACACAGTACTCTCTTCTCTCTCTTCACTGTTAAGTCCACCTCTCCTCTGCCAGTCTCTTTATCTCAGCTACAGTATCGGTCTGACACTGGCCCAAAGAATTTTACTTTTTATTAAAGCACTTTGGGCTAAAAGAAAAATATTATTTATAATATTATAATTGCTACTTAACTAACTCCTTTCATCTCATCTAACAGCCAAACCAGAAAACAGGATCAATATCACAACACTATTTTAGATCTTTCTGTTTTATATTGTAATGACTTTCTTTTTGTTTTACCAATACAAAGGATCTATCTGAGAGACAGCCGCTGACAGCCGCTGACGCGGTCGTCAACGGCGCTTGCTGATCTATCTATCCTCCATGTATGCATCCTCTATGTGCTACTTGAAGATCACCTCTGTAGAAAGATAGTTTATTCAAGTAAAACAGGGATTGAATATAGTGGACACCTCATAACAAATACTGTGTTGAAGACCAATATAAAAGTTAATGTTGGTGTCCGACTCGCAGCAGTGGTGTAAAGTAGCTAAGCACGTTTACAATTTTGAGGTATTTGTACTTTCCTTGAGTATTTCCAATTTCCAATACTTTTACTTCTACTCCACTACATCTCGGATCCAAATATTGTACTATTTGTACTCCATTACATTTATTTGAAAACTTTAGTTACTAGTTACTTTAGAGATATAAATTATAATATTATAAAACATACATAAACCATTTTAGCCTTATTTTATATTATACTGTGGCTATTTGAAAATTGACGATCTGCAAGCTTGTAGATCGGCTATTTTCAAACATTTTTGTACTTTTACTCTTGGTACTTTAAGTACTTATTGATGCCAATACTTTCGTACTTTTATTCAAGTACATTTTGAATTCTGTACTTCTACCTATAAACAGAGTATTTCTACATTGCAGTATTGATACTTTTACTTAAGTAAAACATTTGAGTACTTTTCTCACCACTGTGTCCCAGAAGCAACATGTTCAGGGCTTGGTGAGGCCTGACATTTGGCTACACCTGCTGCTACTGCTACTGGGACCTTAACCACTCACAAGCTGCAGAGCCTCATGGTCTAGTGAAGGGTGGGCTAAAGCGGATCAGACCTTTAGGCTTTGGAATGCCTGGGTAGAGGAGTGTAGAGTAGCAAATACACAGTTGTTAAAGCACATTCAGGGCCTGAAATTGGGGGTACGGTGATTCCCCCCTTAAATGGTTCAAATATTTATACACTTGGGTTGGGGGGGATACTGTTTGAGTTTTTTCACTTTACAACTTAGTCGTATGACTAATATGCAGCTTGTAGAATGGCTGTTTTCACCACCTAAGAAATGTTTTTGTTTTGAGTCTTTGAGAAACTGACTAAAATAATAAATGATTGGACACATTTAGGTAGATTATGTACTGTACCTCCTGCCTTGTATTGAACATACCGGTAACTAATTGTGTTTCTCCAAAGTAGGACATGACATGTTGTTATTTCAGATACTTTGTCCTGTGTTTCAGTTCAGTTTTATTTGTTTGCGGTCGGCACGCATCATCACCCCAAGGTGTCTCTGTACACCTCACAGTAGAAAATAACACAGTATCAAGAAAAAATACACATAAACAGGGATAAAAACACAGGCAGAAGACGCACGCACAAAAAAACATGGACAATGCAAACATTTGTTCCTGTTTAAGTGTGAGACGATTTGCGCACCACTGGGTTAATGAGGACCCAGGAGTTAATGACTTCCTATCTCTCCTCTCACACAGGTCGGTTACAGACCCCAGAGATGGAAAGCGAGTTGCCCTCAAAAAGATGCCCAACGTCTTCCAAAACCTTGTTTCCTGTAAGAGGGTGTTCAGAGAGTTGAAGATGCTCTGCTTCTTCAAACATGATAATGTGAGTAGCACCTGACCGTGTCCTGCACAGAAGCCTAGATCAGGGGTTTTCAAAGTGGTCACCCTGGGGTGCCGTGACGGCAGTCCAGGGGTGCCTCAGAAAAATAATAACTACATCAATATCACTTCACTATGTGAAGACCTGATTTGCACTGTACTTGATGAGTTATTTTTCCATCTACGGCCAACTCTCTTCACCAAAAAATAGCAGATCTACTAGCTCACAACGCGTTGTGAGCTTGTAGATCGGCTATTTTTGGTGATCTCCCCAGAATAGGGATGCTGGGGTTAAACGTCAAGTATAAAGTTATTTTCAGTCAGCTCTGATGGAAACGGATATTTCTCCGTGACATAGCCTACCGTATCTCAGGTGGAAAGATGTGCATATTTACGTTGCGTGATATGATGTAAGATTCTAAAAATGTACTGTGTAATTCAGGGGTGCCGTGAATGAAAATGTTATTAACAGGGGTGCCCTGAGTCAAAAAAGTTTGAAAACCACTGGCCTAGATTATTTCCTCCTTCTGCAAAGTGTCTTCATTTAACCGTCCCTTACTTCAGATGCACTTGTTTCTGTGTTTTTCTCTTGTATTTTTCTCAAACACTTGACTCTGGTCCCTCCCATCTGTCATTCTGTGGTCTTTCGCCCTTCCTAAAATAATTTGTGTGACAGTGACTTGATTGACACAGGTACAATTCGTCTGATGTCAACCTCATCCTTAGGGACAGGTGTGAGCTTTTCATTCTCATAGGAGCATATTTCTTGGGAATACCCTAAAGCAAAGACCATAATCATAATGGCCCTCATTTATCGTACTTGCAGCGACTAAATACATGGACATAAGGACATTTCAATTCAATTTTCAGCAAATCAATCTGGCGTCAGTTTAATGTAAGCGTAGCCAGTCAAATCTTACATAGTCTCAGCTCGGGCTTGCAAATGTATTTCAGAAAATCTGAAAGGCATCTAAACATATATAAACATATTCACACATTCATAGGTAAATTCTGGTCATGAGGGACCTCAGCGGAGATTGGGGACAGATCACAGCCAAACATTACGGCTGGCAAGTTGCTTTCTCTGCAATATATCCAATTTGTGTACAATGGTACTAAGCAAATGGTAATTAAGAGACACTTTGATGTGATTCATAATGAAGATAATTATTGGTATTGGTCAATGACAGTCATTCGTTAAACGCAATTAGGACAATTAATCACCAAGTAGAATTAAGCACACAGGCCTCCGGTGTAGGGGACACACTACCATGTACACTAGAAGAAGTGTGCAAAATGATTCTGCCGTGGGGTTTCCATTCTAAAATATGTTTTTTTTGTTTAAATATTTGAGTTGAGAATAAGCTACTAATGGCCTCAGTTGTCTAATGTCTCAGACACGACAAGGTTATAATCTGCATTCTCTGCATAACCTACAATCTAAGATTAGCAGTACAAGTACTGCGGCACAAGAGGTTAAGATGTCGGCCAGCAAGGGCTCATTAGCATCCGCAACAGGCTCGGTCAGCACAGCTGAAGAGCTGAGAACAGTGGCATCATGGGTAAACCCTGGTTCAGACTCAATGAATGAGTCTGTGGAAAATCAGGGTGGATGTGTTGCAGAGGCAGAAACAAGAATCTCAGGCCCAGAGGACGATGCTAAAAATAAAGTGTTGTTGAAGGCTAGAAGTGACTGATTTATACTTCCACTGCTGTTGACCGCATCAGTGATTTTTTTCTTTTTTTTCTTTTTTTCCCCTCCCAGAACAAATTCTTCTGACATCCTTTAATGACACAACGTTGGTCTTCTGAAGTTCTGACGTTTATATCTTCTTGGCCCCTCAAGTCATAAACTCGAGATAAACTAAAATATTGCAGGATGAGATATTTAAATGGCGACCGTTTGCAGCCACCACATTTATGCCCTACCATTCTTACACTGAGCTGTGTGATACATCGCACATGAACCCTGTCATGAGATTATTCCTGCAGTCGGATCTGCGCTGGTTTCTGTGTTCGATTGATGAATGGGAGCCAACACTGAGTGTGACTTCTGCTTAAGAGGAGGAACTTGATGTTCCGTGTTGAAATCAATGGCTACTGATGCGTGAAATGGTAGAAAACTAAAAGTATATTTCATGCAGAAATTGATATTTTATTATTCTATCCTGCAAACAGAGTTGAATGGAAAACAGGAAGGAGGATAATGAAACATCATTCTGAACATAGGTTTACAGCCTGGTGTCACAGCAAACCCCATCAGAATTCAACACTTCTCCAAGCCAGAAATATATAAATATCTGGCATAAAATTTAAATTTCCCAGTGTATTTTATGTGCTGATCCACAGGCCGTTTGGGGGGAATATAATGACATATTGTAATCAACTAAAATCAATTTCTAACAACATTTGGGGGCAACGACTCCCAATTGTGTTGAATCTCATTGTCAATGCTTGCTTCACACTGAGCAACATAATACAGTACATAATGTATACATAATGTATATAAAGGATACCTACTGCTTAGAATGCTTAGAAACCACTCCTTAACTCTTATTCTGCTTTGAACGTTCCTGTTCGCCCCAATTTTTCAGGTCGCGGCGCGCCAATACGGCGCTTGTTCGTTTACCTCGTCTGATGACTGTAAGCTGATGAGGGGTCGCCCGTGTACTGTAAACACATTTTCCGCGGTGATGGTGTAAAAAATCCATTATGCGTTAACATCAACGGAGACCAATTCACTTCCTTGTTGATTTCCTCTGGCCGTGAGGCTCTGTGGCCAGTGACTGGTCTGAATGTATGGCAACACATAACAGGCAAATTCACATTAAGTCTTGCATGACGCCGCCCTCTGCTGCCTGGCAGACCAAAGTGCACTATTGCACAATCAAAAAAAAATAATAATAATAAATAAATAAATGTCTGTCTATCTACTATAACGTTGCAAAGGTAAGCCGCTTTTTGATGGCACCAGACCCAATAAATAAATAAATAATCTGGCAGTAGTAGAGTTAAAGACAAATAAGGAACTGGAACACATGGTCAGATTGGAACTATCACAAGAATCTTTGTTTTGATTTAGCAGTAAAACTGTTGTATCTTCATCTTAGCGCGCGCGCACGCACACACACACACACACAGAATCCGAAGGGGTTTAACTTGGACTTGTTCTCTGTCCACAGGTAT
This sequence comes from Nannobrachium achirus, assembly GCF_963921795.1. Classification (NCBI taxonomy): domain Eukaryota; kingdom Metazoa; phylum Chordata; class Actinopteri; order Myctophiformes; family Myctophidae; genus Nannobrachium; species Nannobrachium achirus. The sequence continues at coordinate 36,816,494 of NC_137817.1, forward strand.
TGTCTGCTCTGGACATTCTACAGCCTCCACACATTGACTACTTTGAGGAGATGTATCCTTCACTATTGCATTTGCCCAAACATTTACATCTGTCGTTGTTCGTGTCCTGTGTTGTGACTTCTGTATGAATGTGATCAGATTATCTCTCGCTGTCATGCTGCCACAAATACTACTCTATAAACTGATCTATTTGTGACCATAACATATTTCTGAGCTGATTGGGCTTCACGCTATTGGTAAGAATCTTGCAATGTTTGAAGTTGTAGGAATTGAAGCTTGCTCTGTGCTAGAACTCTTAACCTGACGGACACAGAAACACCAAAAACACAGTTTAATATGAGCAAAACAAATTGAGAGCTGAATTGTGGAGGCTATTCAAAGTTAAATGAAGCACAATCACAGTCATAGTGCTGTGGTGTTTGAATAATGGCAGGTAATTATTACTTTAATCCCTTCAATAGCTTCTCTGTGAGATTCACTTTGTTATTTTAGTAAACCTTGTTGCTTTCTTTTTGCCTTAACTAGCCATTGTACAGCTATGTGGTGACTGAATTGATGCAAAGTGACCTCCATAAGATCATTGTATCACCACAGCCTCTAAGCTCTGACCACGTCAAAGTCTTTCTATATCAGATCCTCCGAGGTAAGTTCTCTTGTACAGTAGGTCTCATTAAAAGAGCCTAAAAACACCTTAAATATTTTAGAAATGGTTCATCTTTCACTCAATAGGTGCAATTCCTGTCACAAGTAGATGATGTCATTTGTTCATGTCTGGTCCAGCTCTATGAATGCAAATGCTAATAAAAAGTATTTCAAATATTGCTTTGATGCTCATATTAACCTTAGGAATGGGAAGTATTACGTTTTTATTAGTATATATACATTCCATAGGGCTGTACCACACATGTGCACATGATCATGACATCATCAACTTGCGACAGGCGTTGTCTCCATTGAGTGAAAGATTATCTATGTATAAAATAAAATAAGAAATATTTATGGTGTATATAATTGCCCTCTATAACTAAAAATTAAAGATACAATGTATTAAGGCATATTTGTCTTATTCGCCAGGGATCCTTTAAGGAAATTATTTGTTCAGGAAACATTTAGTACCTGTCATTTATTCCGACATTCAAATCTACTCCTGTGCATTTGGGATTTAATATTTAAAGGTTAAATGACATTCTGTTTTTACCAATCATAAAAGTCTTTGCCCTGGTCCTAAAAACATGTTTTAAAATGTTTAAACTTGAAAATCCACTCCATGGAGCCATGGTCTCTTTCTCTGTTCAGGTGTCATGAAAAACGGTCTGTCACCTGAAATACTCTATAATCACCACTAGGGGAGCCTCTCTCTCCCACTCATTCTAACAAATATTATTATAGCTTGAGTACAATTTTGAATATTTGTACTTTACTTGAGTTTTTCCAATTTTCAATTATTATACTTCTACTCCACTACATCTCAGAGGCAAATGCACTTTATCTCTCCACTACAATCATTTTGATTTTGATTATTAATACAAATCACTCACTTCAGCCCTTTAGGCCAGCAGTTCTCAAACTATGGTACCCAAACGTTCCCTTGCACTGGCCACACACACGCACACGCAGTCACGCACACACGCTCTCACACGCACGCTCTCTCTCTCTCTCACTCACACACACACACACACACACACACACACAGAGGACCGCCCCGGCTCCAACACTGACCGAGAGATGCATGCATTGTTCGCAGACGCGATGCATTTGTTTCGCTGCTTTGCTTTGGTACAAGACACACTGTGACAGACAGACACACACACACACACACACACACACACACACACACACACACACACACACACACACACACACACACACACTGACACACAGAGGCTGAGCTGAGCCCTGAAGAGGCACACACGAACAGCATCGAGAGTCGCGAATGTTTTTTCTTACCCCGGGACCGAGGTTACCGGCTAAATGCCTCCGTTTAGAGAACCACCTATTGCTTGTGTTATCATAGCGTTTTACTGTCTGCTCGCCGGGTCGCCGTGCCCGTGTGTGTGTGGGGGAGGACAGGGCAGCATGGAGTTATAGTAGGCTCTCCACGGAGCTCTGCTGCTCCGGGAGCAGAGCGCTGTCCTCTGCCTCGGTAATGAGGAGGGAGGCGCTGTCCAAGGACGCAGCCAGGGCGGAAAATACATAGCGATACATAGCGATTTTCACTATTTCACAAAAGCATAAACTGACTACTTGATATGAAGGATATTGATGTAAATAAGATATTTGAATGGACACATGTATTTTATATGCCCATATTTACGATTAAAGGACAATATAATGTAGAGATTACTTCCTCAAAACGTGGGCTGTGGAGAAATATAAACAGGGAGAGAGTAGAGCCCAGGAGGAGGAGGAGGGGGGGGGGTGCACTAACTGCTAGTGACGACACTGTCCGAGAGCCAATGATCAGAGCATCAGAGCCTCATTATGCAGAAATCGTCAAAAAACCACAGATAACAGGGGAACGACTGCAAGTTAAAAGTTGGTGTTTTTTTGGTGTAATTGAGGCCAGGAAACATTAAAAAAAGCATAAAAAACTCAAAATTTATTTTTGGATGTCACCACCCCTTTAACATTTGGAACATGATAGCCTAGATTAGAGAACGTCATGTTTGTTTGGTGTAAAAGGGAGAGTTACATACAAAATCAATAGACACCCGTGCACAGCACCGTTGCACACCATTTCCATTAACATTGCTACAAAATGCTATCAAGCTTCCAGTGGACATTTCTGGGCAACCAAACTCCACATTTTAAAAGCTGAACTATCCTTTTAAGAGGAGTTGATCCAGGTCAACATAAACTGTGAGACACTGAGTATCTCTGGTGGGTCTTCTTCACAGTGGTGGAGATATTTCTGTCCTGTTTTAATTTGTTAGCGATGGTAGTCCCCAGGAACTGGCTCGAAATAGTCCGGTAGTGTAAAAAATATAATAATACTACCTCTGTATGTACAGAGTATGAATCGAATGTACATTGTTGCTCTGTATGTGGATACTAAAAAGTAGATTATAGGCCGCTAAGGAATCTAAGGAATCTAAGGAATAAAGGATACTAGTAAGAAGTAAGAACTAAATCTCCATGTTGCTGTTTCCCGCAGGACTTAAATACCTTCACTCAGCAGGCATTCTACATCGAGACATCAAACCTGGAAACCTTCTTGTTAACAGCAATTGTGTGCTGAAGGTGCGTTTGGACATTGAACAGCTGTGATGATTGTAAAATGACAATAACATACTGATGAGACAGCTACAGCTATAATGTACTATTATATTCCACAATATATTATATTCTCTTCAATTGTTGACAAAACCTAAACCTGACATTTTGTGCTGCGCTTCTATCTTGTGTGCTGAAGCAAATAACCTACTCGATCATAAAAGGGTGCTGCATCACACATTATTACCATGATCGAGATTGCACCAGAAACCTCGCTATGCCACTATTTATTCAACATTCTGCACTCATGCAATGCCAGGAATGCCTGTTTTCACAACGTCCAAAATGAAAGAGGTTTTAGTTTAGTCTGAATGAAAGCTCCCTTCAGTTGTCACATTCCGTGAACTGTCGTCCTCCAGATCTGTGACTTTGGTCTTGCGCGGGTGGAGGAGACGGACGAGTCGCGCCACATGACTCAGGAGGTGGTGACCCAGTACTACCGCGCCCCAGAGATCCTCATGGGGAGCCGCCACTACTCAAATGCCATTGACATCTGGTCGGTGGGGTGCATCTTCGCCGAGTTGCTGGGGCGACGCATTCTCTTCCAGGCCCAGAGTCCCATCCAGCAGGTGACTGACCTGAACACACATACAACTAACCTATCCAGAAAGCATATAGGTACCCACAACTAACACCCTTCCCATTGTCCTTTGTCATTCAAAATCATGTCTTTATAGACCTTTAAGTCAGACGTCACTGCTGCTAGAGGGCGCTAGGTTCCCATTGTGTTGAAATCCGCACCCCAGAGATTTTACTCGTATGGATATGAGATATCGACTAAAGGTGGAATGTACAAATTTACTTTTTATTTAGTTAGAGTCAAACAAACGAGTCAAACAAAACTCAACGACTACATTTCCCATGAACGCGGCTACTAAGAGTGATTTCAAACCTGGACGTGTCCCAGAATTGTAGTTGCTGACTTTTTCCGGAAGAATTAATTTGATTTTCTCCAGAAACAGGCTACATCAAATATGAATAAACGGTGCAGAGCCAACCCCCTGACAGAAACGCCCGGATGATTTCTTATTTTGATTTTTTTTAACTCACTTCTCATATGACATGATCTTAAGATTTCTCTATGGGATTTCAACACAAAAATAGCCCCCAATAACCTGGGGGATAGCGCCATCTATCGGCATGACACCAGGACGTCTGGTGGTCTATTACAGAGCCTTACTGGTGTTCACACATTTGAAGACTCTACATAAGTTGGCATAGAGTCGAGATGCATAGACTTCTATACTTGCCGATACCCCATCCAGCATTTTAGGCTGTGTCAGGCATTACTGGTATCAATTAGGCTTGTGCCTCCTCCTTCTTTCCTGTATCATTGTCAAGTTATTAAATATTGTCCGATGATATGTTGGCGACATTTTATTTCACAAGATTTCTTGATACTTAGGGGGGGCCATGAGGTGGCTGTCGTCTTCTCCCCCTTGCTGACGGCCTAGGCAGTTGTCGAGAACTGTTATTGGACTTTAATTATTGCAATAAGGATGAGGCTTTGACAACTGAGCATCTAAATCAAACTTTACGGAGCTCTAAAGGAAGACATTTATTTTGTATAATGGAAATGTTATTCATGAATTTCCGGAAAAACAACCACACTGAGGTTTTGCAATCATCTGCCAGTTATTGAACTGTTTACTGTAGACTATCCACAGATAAAAACAGGTTCCAAGGTTCATAAGACGAACATAGACGAGCAGTAGTTGGTTCCTAAGATGACAAAAAGCTTCACTGAGATTCAAATTACCAACATGCACGACTGCACTTCAACCACAGCAAAACAGGAAACTGTGTGTGTGTGTGTGTGTGTGTGTGTGTGTGTGTGTGTGTGTGTGTGTGTGTGTGTGTGTGTGTGTGTGTGTGTGTGTGTGTGTGTGTGTGTGTGTGTGTGTGTGTGTGTGTGTGTGTGTGTGTGTGTGTGTGTGTGTGTGTGTGTGTGTGTGTGTGTGTGTGCGCGCGCGTCGCGTGCGTGCGCGCAGAGAAACCCTTGTGTTCTTCCTGACCGAGATGAAATAGTGACATGGATGTGTGAGTGTGTGCCATGGTAATTCGGGGGGTGTGCTCGTTCGTGCATTCACTGAAGTTCAGAGCATAATGTACATATTGTTTCCCATGGCCTGTAATTATCAGAGTCCTACTTTTAGTCAAAGGAATACAGGAGCATGTTATCAATATTCCTTTACGAAAGAGCTCAATCAACACCGCAATTAAGGAGACTTCATTAGGAGTAGTTCTCAACAGATGTGCACATATTATGGGATAGGAGCGAATGGAACAGCAAGACTATTAAAATATATCACTTAGATAGAAATGGAATCATTTCTGTGACTGACCATGCTACGTCAGGAGGGATATCATTTAAGTTTCACTTCACACAGTGATTACAAATTGCCTGTTTGTTGTCAACCCATTACCATATTATAACTGGCATATGTAGTCTAATGTCCCTAGTACATAGACAACAATATGCAATATTTAATACACAACAATCCCCATACTATGCAATATTCATAGTAAAGGGTTTAAGGCAGGGGTGGGCATTTATCTTTTCCATGGGGCCACATGAACAACAGAAAATATTGTGGAGGGCCGTGCCAAAAGGCAGTGCTCCCGCAAACTAAACACACAGCTTTACCTCCGACTTCAGGAAATAAATTCTTAGCAGTCCAATTTTTGTTGAAAACCTTGCATTCGGCATCAACTTTTCTTTTTTAGCCACTTTATCCATTTTTGATGGGTAAGGTAAGGCAGGTCGTCTTGACTTGTGACCAGTCTGACCACCTGCTTGTTTTTGAGACAACGATCCAATGATCACGCACACGTGCTGATGTACGCAATGTGTACATATGTACGTAAATAAAAAACTTCAAAATAAAAGCAATAAAGCTTTAGTCCATGCATGAGGTAAAATGAGAAAATGTGTTTATTTTGTAATATGCCATTAACCCTACATGGGCCGGTCAGAGTGAACCAAAGGGCCGCATAGGGCCCCCGGGCTGCACAATGCCCAGGTCTGGTTTAAGGCCAGTTGACTTTGTGCCCCACATCTGCTATTATTGCCCTATGGTGGCAGGGATCAGCCTTATAGGAGCACTTTTTGTAAGCAATTTTGGGTGAATTAAAGATGGCAAGATCTGTTCATATTATTATACATTGCAATACTTTATTTGCCCTCTTGTGTTTAATAAGGAGTAAAATGACTTTTCTTCTATTGATTACTCACGCCATGGAGACTTGAGTTCAATAATCAATGGGGGTAAATTTACTTTATCCAAATTTTTGTCTTAGGAATGCGACAAATACAAAAAAATATTATTGAACTCAAGTCTCCATGGTGTGAGTAATCAATAGAAAGAAAAGTAATTTTGGTGGTGAACTTCTCCTTTAATATTATATTGATATCTGCTGCAATAATAGCAGAGAGGGATGTGAGAAACTGGAATTAAGTGTGGTGTTTACTATGAAATATTGCGTAGCATGGTGATTGCTGTGTATTACTTAACACACAAGGGATAAATATTACATGCCATTTATATAATTGCAGTGGGTTGTAAAATCACAACTCCTTAATTAATGAAACTATCATATTGCTGCTGCTGTAACAAGGTCAGTTAAAAAAAACGAATTTTCTGGATCTAATGGATTATGACAGCTCTCAAGCTCTGGTAAACCCTGCTGGAGAGGAAAGTTAGTTTTTTATTATTCTGAAGTATGCCTAAAAGTAGGACCAAATGTGAATCACTCCAAGACTTTGAGCTAGTTAGCACTGATTAAAGCTTATTTTCTCTGAGAATGTAAATGAGACAAATTCTAATCTTTTAATCTAATCTTTTATCTTAGCTGGATCTGATCACAGACCTTTTGGGGACTCCTTCTCTGGAAGCTATGAGGACGGCATGTGAGGGCGCACGTGCACACATCCTCAGGGGACCTCATAAACAGGTAAACGATGGCTATTGGCTACATGCCAGTGTTGCTTTTCACTGAGGTTTTATTTAGTTTTAGTCATAGTCTTTTGAATAACATTTAATTTAATTTAGTTTAGTCATTTGAAATGTTTTTGTCTTTTAGAGCTTGTAGATCGTCTATTGTCAGAGAGTGCAACCAAAAACAAAATTACTTATCTTTTAATTCTACTGGATCTCTTCTCCACTAGTACCTCCCTAAAAAGAATTGTCACAGTTTCAGTCGAAAATAATCACTGCTACGTGATGCATTGGCCACCTCTGGCTAGCGGGGAAAACGCTGATGTTAAGTTAGGCAGAGAAGCGTCCCCTCCATCTGAACACTGTTTGTGTTAAGAAATTCAATCTGTCAGAACAGATGATGCTTGTGTACTTGTATCCCCAGTGGTGGGAAAAGTACTCAAATGGTGAGTGTTAAAGGATGACTTAACCACTTTTCAACTACTATTTGAGTACACAAACATCTAAAGTTTTCAAATAAATGTAGTGGAGTAAAAGTATTGGAAATTGGAAATACTTCAGTAAAGTACAAATACCTCAAAATTGTACATACCGGTAAGTACATTACTTAGGTAAATGTACTTAGTTACTTTACACCACTGCGTATCACATCATGACCTTTTGCATTGTTCCCCAGCCTTCCCTTCCTGTCCTGTACACCTTGTCAAGCCAAGCCACACATGAAGCTGTGCACCTTCTCTGCAGGATGCTGGTGTTTGATCCTGTGAGTACGCTTATTCATTTACTCTGACTGTACATTATTTATTGAAATGAAAGGTAGCGTTACGTTTTTAAACACTTAATTTATGGTTATGGGTTTTTTGTTGTTGTTGAAAACCTAAAGCTCTACAATGTAGAGCTTTAGGTTTTCAACAACAACATCCTGATAGCAGGCTAATCATGAAAGCTATTTAATAACATGAAAGCTTGCATTATCCAAATTCTCCTTAGTTACCATAATTGACCGAATTCACGTTACGCAACTTCCTGGTGCTGACGTCACGGTTGAAGGGGAAAACCTTACTAAAATCCCATAGAGTTAACACAAAAATTGCACATTTAATGCAATTTCCGAATAGTACCTAAAATACGGCTAGCATGATCAAGAACACAAGATAGCAAAAGGCACAAAGCGTTATAATTTACTTTACCATTCGAAATAATGATTTGTTGGCTTTAAGTCCAGCAATTTCTGTGTTACTTTACTCTTCAAAGCTGACGTCAACACCAGGAAGTTGCTGAGAAATTTGCTGAGTGCGCATGCGTGGGCGGGCCGTGAATAGGGTCTATTAGCAATATATGTCACTATTGTGTTCATGGTAGTTAGCTAGTAATTAATATCTAACCAATCAAATCTGTGGTTAAAGACAGGGCAATTTATAATGTTAAATGCTGGAACAACAATTGTGGTACAAATATTATAATTTGGTATTCTCATAAACAATAAACACATAAAAGCTCACACCGCAGCACCGAATGCCATGCTGCGAGCTTGTAGATGTGTTATTTTAGAAACATGGTGACATTTTGAGCAAGTCTTGGAATATTTTGATCCGATTCCATAAATGTCTTCTAAATCCTTTTTGAAAAACTCATGTTTCAGTGGTGCTCAAACTTTTTCATAGGACCCCCAAAATTATAGGTATTTGGCCGAGTACCCCCATCTCAAAATATTTTGTTCCAGGGACCCCCAGTAGCAAAGATTTAAGTTACAAAAGTTTGCTTTGAAAATTATATATTCAAAGATATACAAGCTCGCAGCGCTACGCTGCTATCTTTCAATAGCTAAGGTATAAAATCATTCCAGTCTTAATGGGGTTAAATGGGGGTCCGTGGCCTGATACATATCCTTGACAAGAAAAAGTCTGACTTCTCTGTTCTGGTCTTCAGTCGAAGCGGATTTCAGCAAAGGACGCCCTGGCTCACCCTTACCTGGATGAGGGGCGACTGCGATACCACACCTGCATGTGCAAGTGCTGCTACACCACCTCCTCTGGGCGTGTTTACACCAGCGACTTTGAGCCCGTCACCAATCCCAAGTTTGACGATGGCTTTGAGAAGAATCTCAGCTCTGTGCGGCAGGTCAAGGGTGAGTTGGATTACATGCCCTACTTAACCAGAGAAAATCACACTGTGATTTACATCTCATTTGCAAGTGAGCCATGACGACGGAGGTGGTATACACTAGCGTGCCCACGCGCGCGCGCACACACACACACACACACACACACACACACACACACACACACACACACACACACACACCTACCTTCCTAACTTAAAAGAGCAGACTTCATAATTATGGTGTATAAAAAGACCATCCTGATACCTGGACAGTGCAAGGTAGAAGCAGGTGCATTCTGAGGTCAACAATCCTTCAATCTGGGCTTTAACACAATTAGTGCCTCTTAATCTGAAGGTTGCTTGGTGCCTCGGTGCCACGCCGTTTCCTCCATAGGCCGCCGCTATTATTTTGAAGGGCTGGAAGGGGGTTGTTTTTGTTTTTTTGGATTATCACTTGACGGCAACGATTACGTCATCTAGTCACATGACAGTGTGGGACAAGAAGAGGAAGATGGCTGCGCCCTGCCTTGTGCCTTGTTTACATTTAGATCTGCTGCAAAATGTCTCAAAATGGCTATTTTGTTTAAATGAAGTTTCTTTATGGGCCTCTCCATTGACTTAACATTGAGGAGCTTCACTTCGCGTGCACGCCCAACGTGCGTTGTAAACAAATCGCCGACATTACCGATGCGGGCGGGACCGGAGCGACATTAAGTAAGTAATAATATCTTTACTGTATATACACTAAGATTCACAGTCCTCACCGTCAACGGCGCCATGGTATTAACCCTTTCAATGACGGTGAGGACTGTCAACGGCAGCAGAACAGTTAAAAGAATCAAGCGATACAAAATGGAGAGGTTTCGAGTCCTTTTGCTGATTATTTAACGATGACGGAGCAACCGAGCTAAAAGCACTTTTACTAAACTAAACTTGTAACTAGTTTCCATGACTTGGTAAAGTGAGTAACATGTTTTGGTATGTTACTGTCTAACCCAAGATAATGTACACAAACAAACCAAATACTGTTAACTGATAACACAGTAATGTGTAAGTGATCTTGTGTTGGTTAGAGCTGCATGATACTGTATATTGTTAGCATGTGTGCAGATATCTTAGGGCAGGAGTCTTCAACAGGGGGTCCGGGACCTCAGGGGGTCCTCAGAGTTACAACAGGGGGTCCTCCAAATCTTTGTTTGATAGAAACTTTTCTTTTTTTTTCTTCCTTTTTTTATATTAACCACTTGAATGCTAACGTCCATGTTCTGAGAACTTTAGCCAAAAATAGCTGACCATACTAATACAACACTGCATCAGGGATATCCATACATGGGCTTAAAAGGGACAAAACATATTGGTCGGATCGGCAGTGCAACCTTAGTGTGAGAACCACGTTGGACTTAAAAAACGTTATAGGAAGATGAAACCCTAAACTGGCACTGCCTTTATTGACCTGCTTTGCAGTGTGACTATCTGATCTTGAAAATAGATAAAAAAAATTGTCTGTTCTAAGAGATAGCATTCTTACACAAATATACTGTTTTAGGGTTGCTTAAAACTCATGACAAGAATGAATAAAATGCAGGATATTATCTCTCCCTGAACCTTTCTTACGAACGAGTCTTTCAGAATATGCCCCTCGAGTGAGAACTGTTGAAGTACTATTCACTATTTAACATTTGGTCAGAGCAATGTCTTAGAAAAGCCGGTCATTTCCCTTTGTCCCGAAACCAGAACTACAGTGGAAGTGGAGAGCATGTTAACGTACATAATACCACTCTGCTGTTGTAGTTTAGCATCTGGTCTTTATAACATGGTGTATAATACACTGACAGGGTGGATTTGGGTGGCTGATAAAAGACCCACCTATTCTGTGTCATTGCTAAGATTCATACAGACTTCTGGAATGATATGTTCCCATACTGTATAATCGTGTCTATAGCTCTCATGATCACATGGTGCTGGGGATTGGAGGGTTGGAGGTTTTACCCTAGAGACTTCGAGACATCTTGACTTTATCATTAATGTGATGTATTTTTCTGTTCTCAACAGAGATCATCCATCAGTTCATCTTGGAGCAGCAGAAAGGGAACAGAGTACCTCTCTGTATTAACCCACAATCAGCTGCTTTCAAAAGCTTTATTAGGTAAGAGGAATGCTCTGTTTGCTTTTAGCATAGTCATTCTCAACCTGTGGAACAGGATCAAAAACGGGCTTTCTGGATGTTCTGACAAACACCTTTGACAAGGGAACATTGTGTTATCTATTATTTGATTGTGACTTCATGGAGAAGTAAGAATTTGGAGGCCAAGGTAAACATTTCACACTTTTGATGAAGAAAGTAACACAGTGTATTAAAAGTGCTTTGTCCATGAAGGGGTCAGTTTTGGTTTGAAATGGGAGCATGATTCTTGATTTAGTTAACACATAACAGAGAGTCTTACATAACCTTAATCATTCTTGATTTGGCAGTTTATAAAGGAGCACAATCAAGTCTAGACAAAACTATGCAAGAAATTTGGAAATGGAATTACAAATTATAAAACTATTTGTCCTTGCTGTACTTCTATTCATGTGAATGACAGTTGAAGATGTATTATTCTGTAGTTGTAATGCATACATTTATAGAAAATATATCTCATGTTTATATAATTAATCTGAAATTACAATTTGGATGGAAGGGAAGGTCCAGAATGTTTTACATGAAGTGAAAAACCAGTTTGTGAGTAGATGGGCAGTTGAAATAAACAGCATTTTTGTCTCTGTATAGTTCCACAGTGGCCCAGCCATCTGAAATGCCCCCGTCTCCACTGGTGTGGGAATAGCTACTGCTGCAAATGTCTTCTCACTGCTACTGCAACTGACCAAGCTGCTGAACTCCGGGAACAAGAATGCACCTGACAGAACGAACCCCGTTTCCAACCCCCTCATCCAGGAAGGAGCGTGTACCAACCCTCTCACACCGCTTGCACGGTTCCTTTTTCTTTTTAATTAATTTGCACGCAAAGTTTGAATGAACATAACTTTGTAAACGTATTATACTTCTGTTCACAGGGGTCTGTGCTCATCGATCGATGCACATCCCCTTCCAGAAAGGAGGTGCGAAATGGGTGCAGTTCTGTTATTCCCTTTTCCCCAAAACTGCGTAGCATTTCACTGGAGAGCAGGACTACAGTGTCCTACCTGTGTGTGTACATTCATAGTAATGAAGAAGAAAAACAAAACAAAAAAACGTATAAACCACTGATTGTTGGATATTAGACGGTTTTGTATGCAAGTGTATAAAAGCAATGCTTTATAGACCAAATCAGAATGTTTATATGTAAATAAATCCGACATTAGCACTTCCAGGTTGATAAGCAACTGGAAGCTTATGTTAAATCTAGAAGGAGAGAACGTTATGAGGCATGGACAGGGATTTCGATAGCTATTGTAACAAAGATTTTTCTTTTTCTATTTATGCGGTTGCCCTAAAAAAATCAGTTTAGACTGTTATCTTTAATTGGAATCAATGTTTACTGCCCTACAAGATTAGGCCACACTGAATTCAACCATCCGCATAAATGTTGACTATAATAGTCAGTCAAATATTCGCTAAATCAAAGTTTACTTTATATTCAGACAATCTATTTAGATTTAATATTCAAGCCTTTACAGTCTATTCTATCTCTGCCAAGCTGAAGGCTGGGGCTGGAGATTATGTTTTAGACCCTGTGTGTGTGTGTGTGTGCGTGTGTGTGTGTGTGTGTGTGTGTGTGTGTGTGTGTGTGTGTGTGTGTGTGTGTGTGTGTGTGTGTGTGTGTGTGTGTGTGTGCGTCTGTGTATTTGGGACTTATCTTGGAAACCACTGGACTGATCGGCACCAAACCTTTGTGCATGCAGGCCAAGGAAGTACATCCACTCCAAATTTTTTAAATCAGTCTCATGGTGGTGCTATACCAACTCGCTTTGTTTTGTTCAGTAACTCTTGAACCAGGTTGTTCAATCAAAATGTATTTTCCCTTGATTCATAGGCCATGCCCATTTTTGCCTAACTAGCTATTTTGCATTTTCTTTTGAAAACACACTTTGCTACTCAATTTTGTCCAAAACTCATACAAATTGCTACACACATTTCTGGAGTCATGTGAACAGAGTTTTGATATGCCTTTCCGATTGGCTATATTTGCCTTCCAAAGTTTGCGGGAAGGGCCTATTTGACAAAAATGCCAAAAATCATGAACACTTTGCCCAATCTACCCAATTTTGAATCCTATATTTAGGGCCTCTACATGACAAAGCGTCTAAAGCAAGTTCACTTAGGCCGATAGGGGGTGCCATAAATGCACCAATATCACTGTTTGTTGCAGAAACAGGCCAGGTGCAGAAACACCTGGCCTGGTGGTGATATGCCCTCCACGGAGCGCCCCTCTCTACTGCTAGGTTTTATTTTTACTCTTGTTGAGGATGCATTAGTTGCCATTTCGGCTCAATATAACATACACCTACATGGTGTTTTTTTTTAAAACACCCTCATCATGTTTTAACTTGATGCAAAGTTAAATTGCAAACCTGAAGCTAAAAGAATATTTTTTACCTGGTTTCGTGTGCCTAAACTGAATTCAATACATTCGTTCAGGTGCAGGCACAACTCATTTGAAGTCTTTAAACATAATACGTCTCAGTTTTGGCGTGCTTAAAAATTAGGCCAACAATTTTGCTATGATGAATAAATGTTTTCTAGCCAAAGATTAGAGCCGTGGTTCTCAACTGGTTTTGCACTAGGACACAATTTTATGTTGACCATGAAGCCAGGACCCAATATATTATATATTTATTTTTCCTCTATTAAAGGTGTTCTTTGTCCGTGACCCTGTCCCTGTCAGAACATCTTACAGTCCACGTTTTGTCCTGAACAACTGGTTCAGAAACACTGGATTAGGGGCCTCATTATGTAAACATGCATACGCTTATAAATAAATGCAAGTTTTCCACCCTTATGCTTGCATAGATTGTCAGTGGTAAATCTATGCAAGTTTTCTAAACAAGGCCCCACAAGTGTTTACAACAACTGTTTGTCTTTTGTTGTTTAGATCATTTGCTGGCCCATTAATTGCAGTTTTAACTTAAAACCACAATTTTAAGCAAACATTACAACAGCCAGGCCAATAAATGCCAACATAAGTTGATTGAGGGGTGGGTTGGGGGGTAACAGGAAATATTTTATATATATTTATAGTCTAGTTTTATTTCTGTTTGAAATGAGGACAATGAAACATAACATTGATCAGACTTGAAGGTTTTTACACTGAATCCACTTAGCCACAGCACAGTTATCTACCTGGAAGTTAGTATTTTATTGTTTATTTTGTTTTGTACAGTTTGCCTGTCAAAAGCTAGACATTTTAAGAATGAAACATAAAGACATTCCCCATGCAGTGTTACATCATGAACTTGTCTTTAATTGTTAACCACTTAAACCCTGTATTACCCTGTACTTAATTCCCTTGGGCTCTATATTGGGTCTGCATAGTTTTCACATCAATGTCAATTCGTCACGTTCGTCAAAAATAGCTGATATACTGTACAAGCTTACCACGCTTTGCGATGCGTTTTGAACTTGCAGATCTGCTATTTTGGCAAATGTTTGCCCTAGAATAGGGACGCTAGGTTTCATGTGGTTAAAATCAACTGAAGTCATTTGACATCTTTCCCCAACAATAAAATGCAGTTCATCTCATTTCCATAGGCCCACATAGTTATTTATTTATGAAAAAGGGAGCAAGGAGAGGGGTAGTTTCCTGTAGAACAGGAAAGCTTAACAATACAGCTGAAGGCACATGTGACCAATGAACTGCTGTTAATATATGTTATGTGATGTATTGCTAAAGAGCATGAGAAACACACTGTCACCCCAATCAGATTGTTAGTGGTTTTTCAGTGAAGGAATGTACCGCATGCATGTGTTCTCTTTCTGTGTGTCTGCTTAGGACCTGACCAGACACAGTTAACCAACCTTCACATTCACAACCAAGAGGATCTCTCAGCGCATAAAATGTGAACGCAAAAATATTGTCACTTCAGAGTGACTTTTGGAATCTAAAAAGGATTAAGATTCTTAATGTTGACAAATTAAAAAAAAAAATGAAATGTAAAATATTGTGTTTGGTGATGTCAGTTGACACAGCGTTGAGAAGCAGCCCATAATTTGCCCCCCAGTCTCTAGGAAAGAAAATGGTGATTACATGTCTGATCTGGTCATTCCTAATAGGACTAATAGGGTACACATGCCAGCAATATAATTTGTATGTGGTCTTGATTGTGTCAAATCGAATGTTCATTCATGGGTTGCATTAATGGATGGGGTCGTCACTGTATTACAGGAAGCAAGTAACACGTTAATGAAGCATCTGTTCTTGTTCTTTTATTATAATTAAAGCCTGATTTATACTGTCGCACGATGGTGTCGCTCGCCGAAAAATAGCCAATCTATAAACACAGTGCAGCGTATCATCTGCCATACTCTCTTCGTGCATACCCGCCCTGCTTCCACACTCCCTCCAAAAAAAAGCTTTGAAGTAAATTATTTAATATATTTAGACTTTTATTTTCTATTCCATTTTTAGATAATTCTATGGCATGCATTCTCGCGATTCAAAGTTTCATATGTGTGTGTATATATGATTAAAAGGGGGGAAATTTTAAGCAAATCTACAGAACACAAAAAAACCTTACACAATACTGCTGTATAGAAAGGTTATTGCCATGCAAATTTCTAGGGTTGTAAAGTTTGTTATTTTCAAGACTTGCATATAAATGTAAATATCTGTTGATTTCTATGCTGTGACTAGGTTCTGTAGAGCAGCAAACGCAAACTAATAATGATTCACAATGTACAACATTTGTGTTAATTGTATGTTGTGTGGACAACAAAGTTGTGGGTGACGCCTAAACTAGAAGTATTTAGTTTGTTCTCGTCATTTCTTTGATTTCGCAGAACACTATTGTGTGAATATGTATATAAAAAAGGATTCACCCTGTTGGTCTCTACCTCTTGAACTCAATAACTTGGTTTGTTTACCTACACAGGTTCATGTTTTCTCGTGGAGATTGGTTGTTTACCACATGAATGTCCATTCAGGCTTTTATATTGAAAATGAACAACTATTGTCCCTGTCCTTTTCCCTCACCATCCAGCCAATATGACACTCTAAATGAAAACCATTCACCTAAAATGTTGTTATCAGACCTTTGTATTTATGAACCTATACGCAACAGCCAAGTTCCCTGACTGTTAGTCGACTTTGCATTATATTTGATAGGATAGGACACAGCGGGAAGGGGAAGTAATTCACATTAGCCTCTGATGGTTGCGTTCAAATCTCTGGGAGAAAAGGCTTGACTTTGACTTTTACAGTTCAGAGTAAATCAAATTAACCTTGACCAGAATTCAACTTGTATAAAGAAAATAAATGTCATCCTATATTTGAGGAGTTCTCACAGTGTTTCATTGTAAATCATGTTATTGTAGGCTATAGTTTATCACCGTGCAAAGATCACTCGGCTAACTCGTTAGTTAATTGAGGCAATTAGCTTTTGTCAATGGGGAAATGGGAGCTTTCTCAGGAATGAACACAACCGGCAGGGGTAAAAGTTGTTACTCCCCCCCGCCCCCCACCCTTTCCTCTATGAGATATTTGTGTACATAAAGTAGTTTCTTATTACTTATTACTTTGTGTTGGAATGAAGTACTTGAATCCACCGTGGCTCATTTTGGAAAAGTAAAAAAAAAGGAATAACTGACGAGCTTTGTGTCACGGACAAACAAACTCTGAAGCTGTTGTGACTATTTGGATCAAGAGAATATTGCTGTCAAACAAATTTTTATATATTTGAAATTTATACTCAAGACACAATGTAATTTGAATACAATTTACAGTATATACAGTACATAGATGCATCTATTCTACTCTGCGCTCAAGAAATATAGGTGAAGGTCATGAAGGAACCCAATTGACAGGTGTGCATTTGGGGAGGGGGGTCTTTATCAAAAAAGTGAGGTCTCTATAAAAGAAAGTGTAGATTTGGAAAATGGTGAAATCATTAAATGTTACATAAAGAATGCCAATGCTTCTTGATCATTACTTGCCTCCTCTATCACATTCACTAAAACATCAGACTGATCAGCTGGTAGAATACACGACAACCAAAATGAGATGGGCTAAATAAGACCTATTTTGATAACTGATAAGGAAGACATTTGTCATGTGTATAAACCATAGAGATTTGATAATTGTGTAATTTGAGATGAGTGAATGCATTCAAGTCTTTCAACATCAGACACCCTATAATCAATATAGATTACTGTAATATGGCCTGCCTCAGCTGAGACAGTCTTTGGTTGTCGTTAACAGTGGACCCTTTTCCACACATGGTGTAATACAGCTGAAGATAATTATGGTTGTTTGTGTACTGTACAGATAAATTAATACCCTGAATTCATCTTGGTCAAATGGTCAATTATCCAATTTATAATTGGGCCTGCAAAAAGATTTGTTTTTGTTCAGAATAAACTGGATCAGTACAGTACCTGCAATTTTGTAGGAATGTAAACGTGGATGTATTATAAGTATTGACAACAGCTAATAATAGTTGCTTTAATGGATTAAGGTTAACAAAGGTGGAGATGAAGATTTTGATCTTTGAAGACAGGGCAACAGATATTTGCCCTGTCCCTGAAATTCCAAATATATGGAGAAACAGTACCTAGCCGTAGTATAGTATATACTTTTGAACAGCTAAATCTGCCCCCTAAATAACATTTTGTCAGGAGTATGAGAGGTTAATTTCAGTTAACAGTAGAGAGCTTTACATAACATTGAAAGTATAGCTGTGTTGGGCAGAAACTAGTTACTAGTAATATATTACTGTAATCATATTACTTTGCCCAGTAACAAGTAGTGTAAGTGATTACTCTGCCAAAACAGTAATATTATACCATATTACTATGTAAAAAATGTATATATTACTCAAGAGAGATTACTGCTATATTTTATAGCCATTTTGGCTGATTGGTGACTCTTATTATGATTATATTATTCCCAAAAAATGATTCAGTTCTAAAAGGAGCTGGCTGAACGGATTATGTTGTTGTACTTAGTATTTTTTGGGTACACTTTGGGGTATTTTTGGGTACATTTGGGCAAATAGATGACCCCTGGGGCTCTGAAAAATATGCAAATATAAAGCTTTATTTTTGAGCTGTGCTAGCCGCTCCAATATGTGACATTGTGTGTATGTCCACATAAACCAACACCTCCTCAAATACTTATTAAGTATCCGTATGTCGCTTTTCTGATTGGACATTATAATGATGAGATTGGTCTATCCTGTGACGTCATGTGGGTCTATCATCATCACCGCTCACTAAACATGGGTGTGATATTTCGCTAGTAAATACCCCATATCTATCCGATGGTATATGAATTATTTACATCAATAAACGCAGGAAACTTCTTATTTATAAATGTATTTGGGTTTATTCCAGAGAAGATATCTTACAAGCGTCGGAAAGGCATGGTTCCAGATTGTGGTGACATTTATGCAGACATGGTTAACTTGCTATCTAATATTGTTGACATACCAGAAGGAGCCCATCAGAATCAGACCAAAACAAAGTTGCATGCACCCCCTGCGGCGCCTGGGGGCACAGACATTTTAAGTACTAAACGGACACACAAGAGGCAGATTAGCTACCTAATATGAGCAAGCACATACAAATGAAATATGTCTATACCAGAGTGATAAATACATATCTATAACTCCATCATATATGCTGTGACGTCCATCATGGGTGGACTCCCAGAAATGAGGAGTTCTACCATGTGACTGTCTAACTGCAGCTTTCCATCCATCCTTGCCTCCACTAAGTCATTGTTCTTCCACTCACAGTCATCCCTGTAGCTGCAACTTCCACATTTCCATGCATCCTCAATGTCCACACCATGGGCTTCTCTCTGGCCCTTCCAATAGGCCAGGTATCCTGCCAGCTCCGCTCTCAGTTGAGTCTCTATAAACTGGACACGCATTGTCCCATTGGTGGCCTCAACAAGGTAGATGACCTGCAACTTGTCAGCCCGTCTGATCTTTGAGGAGGCCATGGTGCTTAGTATGTGATCCAGGAGTTCTCCAAAGGTACTGCAAGACAGTGATAGACCATGGATCTCTGTCCCAAGGCTCTGCTGAGGCTGCAGTTGGAGGTGTTGAATAAAGTGCTCTCTCTTCACACCTCCACTCACCATACGGTCAAATAGGAGCTTATGCATAGCTGCCTGTATAAGTAAAGATTTTTTGTTATTGTTTGCAATGTACTTAATCAGCTATAATTAGTTAAAATAAAAGAGTGCATTAAATGCAAAGATATAAATACCTGAAATTTATGCTCTCCAGAATCCTCAGTAAAAAGCTCAACATCTTTATTTAATCTCTTGACTTGGCTGAGCACCAGTTTCTTCTGCTTGTCAAAATGAAGCCTGTCAATTGTCCCTGTGAAGAATGTGTTGTCCAACACTCCAAACACGGGGAAGTCCGTCACTGTTTCCCCTGGAAAACAGATACGGAAAACAACGTGCATGTATGCACCAGCACAGACATACAGTAATTGAGAACACATACTTTCACACACATTATTTAGATGGAGGAAGCAGAATGAGGTCTGATGCCAGTGCCACCACTACTAACCTGCTTCAAGTGCGGACATCTTCTCTACGATGCTGAGCAAATTTAAGGACTCTTGGTCTTCCCTGGTCATTTGTACACCAACGCGTTTTGCATGGCCCATCTGGTCAAACTCTGGATTCCCACAGGTAACTATATGGACCAAAGCTGTTAGAACTATACGGGCTAATAAGGCAGATTTTTTTAATGAGCTTTACAGAATCAAACAGTGCTGCTTGCCATGCTGTTGTATTAGCTGCAAATGTATTGTATTTACACATGGGGAGAGCAGAGGTAGTGTTCCGTCTGTCCAGACAGTCAGTGGCTCTCCCTGAGTGTGACTTCTCAGGTAACCACTCTAAGCAGACAGGCTCTCTGAAAAGGTCTGGAATCATGGGGAGTGACTCTCACTCGACCCTTCCCAGATTGTGTGCTCTGTATGACCCTGCTTACCTTTTGCTCAAAACTGCACTGATGTCTGAACTCACCATGCTTGGGTACATGTCCCCTTGGAAAATACTTCTGCTGCTCTTTGAGCATGTTAATCATCTTCATCTCGCATGACCTCTGCTCACACAGCTGGCTAACGCTTATATTCTTTAAGTTGAATCGTTCCATAGGAGTTGGTTTGGGAATGTAAACAATCTGTCTCCGGCGCTTCTTCGGCCACACAAGTCTGCAATAAGATACGGTACGAGTCAGCACAGAACCAAAATGGAGAAGGAGTACGATAGGCCTACCACTCACACAGTGGGTAGGCTACAAATGTTAAATCCATGCTCCGGTCAAAAATGAACACAATTTCAATAACCAAAAATTGATAAAGATGGATCACATCACAAGTATACTTCATGTACATGGGTAGTATGAGAAATCCTCACACTGCATGCAAGTATTGGTTAAGAAGAAGTTGGTTTACCTGGAATCTTTGCTGTCCCCTGGTGTCCCACAAATAACATGGTCAGCAGAATGTCCTTCAGGTGGAACTAAATTATAATTAAATCAGATTATTTACACACATAAGATAATGGTAAAGTTATCTTCAAATCTACAGAGTATGACATGTTTGCCAGCTTTAGTTTTCCAGTGCAGTCAGGCCTCTCACCCCAGCCTGATACAGTATAACCAAGTAACCAACGCTACTTTGCAATGCAGTGAGTGGAATGGAATACAACTATGCTAGAATACAACCACTGTAGAACTAAGAACTACAAACCATTGAGTGACCTCTAGAGTCTCTAGAAGACCTACTGCCATATAGCTACCTTTAAACACATTTTAAATCCGAGTCTCTTTTTGTATATTATTTCAAAAAATGCTGCTATTTGTCCCAAAGTGACTGCAAAAGATTGCTGCTATTTGTTTTAAAAAGCTTTATACCCTATAACATACATACAATGCAATTTTACTTCTGCTCTGTTCACACAAAGCTGTACCCTCTCCAACTCTGTTCCCCTTTTCAACCGTTTTTTATTATATTTTGACAATGTAAACATGTTTTCTCATGCCATTAAAGCTCCTTTGAATTGAATGACCATGGTTAAAATAAAGACATCTGAGAAGATATTCTCAAATTTAGGCCTACCTGGTTTGGTCCCCGATGTGCTTGTTGACCACACTCCGATCATGAATGCAACTTTTAACTTAAAAATCTAGCATAAAATCTGAACTATGAAGAGACGACCACAATGTAAACCTCTTCCAAGGATATACTGACTGAGAGTGAGAGTCACCTCCACCAGCAGCAGTATTTAAGGTTGATCAGAATAATGTGCTCAGGCAACAGTTCATTGTTGTGTTAATTTAATCAGGTTTACAGGTTAGAGCACCGACACCCAGATACTGCTTTCACTGAGACCATTGGTCAAAAACACCTTTCTCCTGCATTTGAATTGGTTTGGTTTGCTACTTTGCATAAAGGATTTGGGGTCATCTTAGAATGTTTCCTTCTGTTTTGAGCTTGAGCAGGCCTGTTTTTAAATAGCAGTCAGCTGGCCCTTTCGCCTGCTGATATCATATTCATAGTACACATAGTACATAGTCATATATAATGGAGCTGTGGTACTGCAGCATTGACATGATTCAGAGGGGACCCTAGGGAGGTGATCACCTTTTTATGTTTTAAATTTGTATTTTATTTATATTTTCCTCACTGTACACTACTGTCTGTTACCACGCCCATCAGGGGAAAGTCCCGATCTGGCGAAGCCCGAAGTGGCGAAGTGGGGAAATGTCTCCTACCGCACCGTTATGGCGAACGCGTATCTATATGGCGAAGCCCGATATTGTATGGTAGTACAATGATAATATGCAGTGCTGTCTGCACTCAGCTTGTCTCGCTAGCCTGACTATCCTTTGTCGTATGTGTGTTGTACGGCGAAAATAGCTGATCTGCAAGCTCACAACACGTCGCATCCACCAGACAACGTGAGCTTGTAGATCAGCTAGTTTTACCAACGCGGAAACATGCTTTGCGCGAGGTTTAGAGAAACGCTGAAGACTGGGCAGTGGGCACATATATTGTGTGGTAATAGTTCAGCTCAATAGTTAATAGTTCAACAGCTCAATAGTTGCAAACTTCTAATAAATTCTTCAATCAATCAATCAAAACTGTCAGTATAGTGTCCTCCCGCCGAACACCCCCCCGCTGACAGGTTCTGCCCCCAGGCCCATAGTAAATGCAGTGACAAATTGTCTCTCTACGTACTCTGACGTACCTAACATCTGTTATTTTAATGTTCAATGGCATATCTAACTTGTTGAAAAACCCTGAACCTTGGTATTTTAATAACAAATGACACGTGACGCGGGGGTATGTCTGTCCACCACATGCACGGGTCTTTTCTTGGTCCCCTAATTTTTCCCTTCTGCACCTTTCTTAAGCTTAAATAGCCAATCTACAAGCTCACAAAATGTTTAGTGAACACTTATGTCTTCAGGCTATGTTCTGCTGTGTGCTACTAATGCCCTGTTTGTCCTGCTCTGGAAGATTTGTCTGATTTCCATAGTCCAGACTAATCGTTTACCTTATTCTTAGATTTTCAACTTCATACATTCAAGTTTGAATGATCATAATTTGGTTCGCTGTTTGACATAAATGACCTGAAGTAACACAAACATCAATTAAAGGTGTTAATGTTTGAGGTTGTTGTTTTGGTGTGGTCCCTTGGTCCCCCTGTGCTAGTGTTCTGTGACTATTTTGGCCCAAAGAACACTGACTGTTCACACCTCTAGGAACTGGGAATTCATTAGCAATCTCACCCTTGCAACACCCTTGTCACCTACCTGTGTTGTGAACCAGGGACCTAATTTCTTTCCAAGACTCCAAAGGACGAATGGAACAAATTACTCACCCTTCAGTGTTATCAGACTGAATGATGAAATGCTATTTCTGCAGATTTTTTATGCATTTTCTTCATATTTGTTAAATTGGCTGTTTGAATTTGGGAAACGGTCTGAAGTAATATTAAGTATAATATCAAGTATTGAACTTGTTCATGCACCAAAATGACTGGCTAATTGCTACAGGTTTGGTTGGTATTTGTAGCAACTGTTAAAATATTAGGCCTTACATTTCAAATGTTCATGCATGTTCAAATCATGCATACATACTTGCCATTACTTCAGGCCACTTTATTTACATTTAGGAAAAATATGCCATTTTGAATGTTTGGGTGCCCACTGCCCACTCTTCCGGTTACTACAGTACATTTTCTACAAACGTGGAAGTACAGAAAATTCAGCTGTCAACAATTTATATAAGCATATCACAAAACCCTTAAACATTCCAGTCATTGGTCTCATGCGGTGGAAACTTGTCTTTGCTGCCATGCTGCTATATGTATTATTATAACAATGATTATTATGATGGTGATGCATCATTATTATTTTTCCAACTCATTATTGTTCACATTGTTGCATTCAAGTGGAATTATAAGGGTGTTCTAAGAACATGGTATGATACAATAGTTGTAGTTTGTAGACAAGAGTTAATGTATAAATAAAAATGTCTTTAAGATGTGAGCCTGTTTACGTTAGTACGTGTGACGCTTGTGATTGGATGGCCTTGTGGACGAGGAGAGATCCAGGGGGTATATATCTCCCTCATCTTCTCTGATTAGTCAGAGATCTCCAAAGTCTCTCACTGATGTTGCTTTTGTGTCTTTTTTAGCTCTGAACCTTGCAGGTCTCACTCTCCGGTGTGTTGTCTGTAAGACCTCTTCGGACTTTGCGTGACCATTTACTCTGTCAGGTTTCATGCCATTTACTCTGATTTGTTGCTCTGGATCTGCTGAATGCCTACATTTTTAATACTTATATCACTTCTTGTTGCCTATTTTTTGAGAGATGCTGGTTATACCTGTCAGGTGAATGTTGGTTACTTGTTCACATATATGTTTTAAATAGACATATCATTTGCTTGACCACAAATGCTAAGAATGTTATTTAAATAGTATGTTGTTTAGACAGATGCTAGGCTTGATGTTTATATAGTTTGATATACCGGTACTAGTTGCTTTATACTCTTTGCCTTCTTATACAATATATTTGACCATTTACCCTAGTTTGTTGACTAGGGTTTGTGGCATCTACTATGATCTGCATGATATGCATTTTGCAAGTCACTCTGGATAAGAGCATGCTAAATGCCTAAATTGTATGTGTTTCTGCCTTTACAATGACTAATGGTCTTTCTCAGGAGCAACTCTGTTACCCATACTCTAATGTCTCATGTGTCAGGGCCCAATTCAGCATGGGGGCCCAAGTTGGCTTATATTTTGTGTTTACAGTGGGCATGCTAGTAACCATTGTGGGGAACTTGGTGGTCATTGTGTCTATTGCTCATTTCAAGCAGTTGCACAGCCCCACAAATATCTTGATTCTGTCTCTGGCCTTGGCAGATCTTCTCCTGGGTGTCACTGTCATGCCCTTCAGCGCCATCCGAGCAGTTCAGGGCTGCTGGTTCTACGGAGACACCTTTTGCCTACTTCACTCTAGCTTTGACTTTTTCCTCACCTCTGTCTCTATCTTCCACCTGATCTGTATTGCTGTGGATAGACACGAGGCAATATGCAACCCTCTGCATTATTCCAGGACCATCACCATGCCTGTGGCGTGGCTTATGGTATTTGCCAGCTGGGCACTAGCTGCAATCTACTCTTATGGGCTCATGTATTCAGGTGCTAATGTAGCAGGTTTAGAGAATTTCCTGGAATCCATCTATTGCCTTGGGAGCTGTAACCTTCTTTTTAATATCCTTTGGGGAAGCCTTGACACAATCATAGCTTTTATCTTTCCTTGTACTGTAATGGTGGGCTTGTACACTAAAATATTTCTTGTGGCTAGAGAGCACGTGAGAAAGATTAAGGACATTAACAACTTGAATCCAAACAGTGGAAAGGATTCACGGTCTGAGCACAAGGCAGCCAAGACACTGGCCATTGTTGTTGGCGTGTTCATCTTTTGTTGGATGCCTTTCTTTTTGAATTCTATAATCGATGCCTACACAGGTTTCAACACACCTGCTGCACTCTTTGAAGTGTTTGTCTGGCTGGGTTACTTCAACTCAACCGTGAACCCAATTATATATGCCCTGTTTTATCCATGGTTCAGAAAATGTTTTCATCTCATTATTACATTGAAAATATTCAGCCACCATTCTTCAACCATACATTTATCAAACTAAAACTATAAAGTAATCTGATCACATGTGCAGGGTGACTTTTTATTTATTTTTTAAATACACATTTCTTTGTATTACACGCATTACTATTTTGTTTTATTAGTTAATAGTTTGTTTAGTTTTTCAGACAAAACCTGACCTTGAATGGCCCTGGAAGCGGTTTGTCTACCTATACTCTATTCTGATATTTTGACAGCTGTTCTCTTTTAACAGTGACAGTTGAACATTGTAATTATATATTTTTCTTTGCAATAAATCTTTGTAAATGACAAAAATTAAAGAAAAAAAATATTTTTTTGCTTTCATGATCTACTATTTCTGTGTTTTAAAGTAAACATAAAAAAAATAAAAAATAAAAAAAAGGAGTTTTGTTTTAGAATAAATCTGTTTGCTCAATGTGCCTACATTTTATTCAGATTGTACAAAATCTTGTTTTGACAGATCATGCAAACTGCTCACATAACTGATCCTACTTCAAATTTCTGCTCTGCCGTTATTTAGTTTGTCTACTGGAAAGCGCCAGAACACTGTTGTAGCCATGGTCGTAGCTAGTTAAACATTTTGAAATGCTTCATACCTACCAATTTGCCATTTTAATTAATATCTGAATTAATCATATCTGGTTAATTACACCTTCAAGATAAAAGTTAGTACATAGCTCATACAATATATTTTCTTCGCTTTGAACAAGGTTTTAATTTAAAATCTCTTTCCCATTTCTTATTGGTGCATGGCGATATGCGTCCTGAATTACTATATCTGTGTTTGTTTCCCGGCAATATGCATGTCTACGCTACATGCTTCATCGCATAGGGTATACTTACATTTCTTAAAAACAAAATTCTTGGTTTAATTCGGACCAAACTGTCATCTGAATTTCAAAGTTGGATATGCATTAAAAACTCAATTCATGTGTTGCTGTATGGTTATATAGTGAATGGTATCCTCCATAGGTGGAACATAGGTTCCAGTTGTTGAACATGGTGGTGCAATGTGTCTACTGAACACGCTGAAACAGACCAAAATGTACTTAAACTAAATTAAAAACATTTTTGTTGAATGTCATTGTGTTCTGTTTAATAAGCGAATAACAGACAGGCATAGCAGATTTGTTATAAAAGTAATTTTTAATAATGAAATTAGTGGTGTAGAAGTCTGAGACGTTCAGGGACAGGGTCCATGGAAAGTCAACAGTGAGCGGTGTGTCTGCACTTTGGAAAAAAGTGTGCGAGTGTGTGGCGTGTTTAGAAGCCAATAGAAACCAGGATTACAGTGACGTTGTCGGCACATCCCCGCCTCACCGCCTCGCTGGCCAGTCGCTGACTAGCAGCTTCATATCTGGCTGCCTCCTCTGTTAGCCCCTCCCTCTTCTCAACAGGCTCCTCCTTAAAAGAGACGGACTGTTTAGTACTGAGCTGTAGTGATGGGCAATCCTGTTCATTTCAGTGAACGATTCATTTCGTTCACGTTCACGGTAATGATCCGTTCAAACAATTTGTTCACGTTCACTGTAGCGCGATCGTCCCGTGAAAAACACTTTTTATTATGTTGCGCATAGAGCCTGCCCTCCCGTCCTGTGGGCCGGGGGCTATTAGGGGGAGGGGGAGGTTGTATGAACGAAAGCGTGAACGTAACAGCTTAAGGAAATTAACGAATCGCTCATGATTCTTGCTAATGATTCAGTTCTTATGAACGAATCACTCATGAACGACATCACTAATGAGCTGTAGTAGTGGGGAAAAAAACATTCATTACAGTGAACAAATGATTTCGTAAATGTTCACGGCAATGGTCACACACACACACACACACACACACACACACACACACACACACACACACACACACACACACACACACACACACACACACACACACACACACACACACACACAGTTGCTCATCCATACCTGCAGGACACTGAGGACATATTTCACAGCCTCGTCTGGAGAGAACACTTTGAACAGGCCATCACATGCCAAGATTATAAACCTACAGACAGACAAGGAGAGACAGAAAGACTGAGTTATTTTTAATGATGTCACGTGCGTGAGAGACACGCGCCGACTAGCATTAGCCAATGAAATATTCCTTTTAGTTTCATCATTTGTTAGGTTTACATGTGCAGAAGTAGTTTTAGTTATACATTTGCTATTACTTTGTTTGGTTTTTATTTAGTCTTAGTTTTCTTTGTAACATTTACAAGGGATGCCTTGATTTAAAGAACATAAGAAATAAAGGTAGGATAATAAAATGCATATAGGCTATTAGCCTGTGATGGTGTAGAAACTAACAGGAAGTTGGACGTTGATAAGATTAGGCAACGCATTTGAAAAGAGAGACCAGACATGGGTTGGTTTGCACAACTGCTGGGGTGTGAAGTGCCTTTAACTGCTGGCTATTGTTTTCCTATAAGTAACCTACCAACAACTAATCTACATACATGTCATACATGTACTGTCGTGCAAAGTTGGTGGGTGCACAGATCGAATGGTCAGAATGTATTGAGAGGATATTCCCTTGAGATGCAGCATCTCATTTTAGAGGGGGTCCTAGACACATAAGTGAACATTGCATACAGTACAAAAACACATGTTAGCTTGCTCACCATCTCCCACCCACAACCCCAGCCCTCAACTCATTTTAAACAAAAAAGAAAGTGTGTGGATATGTGTGGATTGGAACGCATTCTCGTGTGCACGCACGTGCACATCAATGCATGTGCATGCGCGTGCTACTGCTCATAGCCACTCTTCCCTACACCAGTTCACCCCACTGATTGAACCTACATTACTAACGAGGCGCCAAATGGCTGTGTTGTGTTTCAGCCTAAATTTGTTTTGGGGAATTCAACACCCCCTGGTGGACAGATTTAGGTGTGACATATGCACAGACACAGAGCCTCATTGCAATAGCGTCATGCAACTCAATTAAGAAATTCTACAGGTAATATGAGGGTCATTACCATTTATTATGAGGTAACTATTTGTATTCATTATCATCACCTCAAGCAATAGTAGCATTAACCACTTAAAACATTCTATTCTTAGCGAAATGGACTGGAGTTGCAACTGTACTTGGACTGTCCCCGTCCCCCCCCCCCAGTCTACACGAAATGTCTCTAGCCGATCCACAAGCTCAAGAACATTAGCAAGCAGTTAACACAGTATAACACAACAGAATTAATAGCAGTAGTATTAAACGTAGTACCTGTCGTTGGGTGTGAGTTGACATCTTCGGATGTCAGGAGTTGATATTACACCAATGCGTTTGTACTGGCCATCTCCTATGGAGCGAGACACCTCCAGAACGCCCAGAACCCTGCCATCTCTACACAGCACACATGGACAGAATATTGGTTATTTATGGACAGTAGTCAGCCTTTACTTATGTAAGTCCTGCGTTTCTTCACTGCGATTAATTAGGCCTAGAATTATTGACTGCTTTAGCCATTGAAAAATAGCAGATCTACAAGCTTGTAGATCTGCTACTTTTGAAAAGTTGTGAAAATGTGTGCAAATATTTGAGTATATGTCTTTTTTAAGCGAACGTTTGTAACTAAAATTTTGCTTCTGGGTGGTCCCTGGAACTAAATATTTTGAGATGGGGTCCGTGGCCAAATACATATCATTTTGACATAGTAGTCTCTCAAGAACAGACTGAGCTCCAGTTAAGTGAAAAGGACCTTTTCTTTGACAATGGCTGGTAGATTGCTGACATAGAAACATAGGTTTTTCAAAAACCTTAGAAGGATTCAAAAGACACTTATAGAATCGGGTCAAAATTCTAATTTTCACAATTTTTCAAAAATAGCAGATCTACAAGCTCGCAGCGCGGCACTCGGTGCCGCGCTGTGAGCTTGTATATCTGCTATTTTTCAATAGTAAAAGCATAAAATAATGATACTCCATAATGTGTACCTGTTCTGAATGGGTTAACTGACTGAGCACTACTATTACAAATGCATACAGTATGTACAGATGTGATGAAACTACCAGTTAAGTTATTTAGTGGGGAGAGCACCCTTAAGCAAGCCACTCAAACTTTCCAGTGAATCTCCTCATTGGTCAATAGGTTGGTTGTATTGGACAGCTCCCTTTGACCAACAGTAATAGACTGTGGTTGTACTGGTCAGATCCCAGTGACAAACAGTAGTAGACTGGTTGTACTGGGAAGCTTCCAGTATCCAACAGTAGATGGCTGTGGTTTTACTGGGCAGCTCAAAGCAATGACTGTGGAATCGTGTGGATGACAGCTTCCAGAGACCAAGAGGACTTCTGCTTGTACTGGGCAGCTCCCAGTGGGAGTGTTAATGTGTGAAACTGAGTGTGAACTAATAGGGAGCTTCAGCAAACTTCTCTGTTAAAAATACTAGCCGTTACCCGTTCAAAGATATGAGCTCCGAAATGATGTGCAGTGTGTGGGTTATGGGATATGTGCACTGTGCACACAGTATATGAGGGATGGAAAGTAACTTTAACTGGTGCTTGCATGATAATATGTAGGAGCATCAATGTAAGAAATACCCGTTTTGTTTAATGGCTACAGAGATACTGTGTACCGATCTGCATGATTTTTGGACAAAATCTGTAACAGGGCGAGACAACCCCCCCGCCCACCCGCCTACACACACACACACACACACACACACACACACACACACACACACACACACACACACACACACACACAGAGCTGGTTAAACATGTTGCCTCATGCTAGATGCAGAATAGATATGCCTCAAGCTAGATGCAGAATAGATATAGATACACCATAAAAATGCTAATATAAAGCATATGATTTGTGAAAGTGACAAACAGGCTTCACAGTTATGTCAGGTGTGTTCATATGCTAATGGAGATGCGATTTCAGATCAATTGCTCCAGCCACTGAGGAGAAACGCTGTGACAGACACTCACTCAGACAGACAGACACTCAGACAGACAGACAGACAGACATTTGGAAAATTATATGTTTGATATGAATGTAATTTAATTTCTGGCCATTACGTATATATCTCATGTCTTTGTACTCATTGCGATGCTGACTCTTTTGTTAATGCTTCATGTCATATCAAGCAAATAATGTGTTAATCTTGCGGGTCAGTTGCAGTGATGTCACCTGTAGGGATGTGACGATATGAGAATTTCATGTCATGATTATTGTGACCAAAAAAATTGCGATTTACGATATTATCACGATAATCAAAATATCCATTATCCTGGGGCGGAACATTTGCCAGATCTACAAGATCACAACGCGCCGTTTTTTTTTTTTGCGACGTGTTGTGAGCTTGTAGATCGGCTATTTTTTGGCAAAGGGATTTGGTAGAGAGTGGGAGAGAAAAAATACTGTATCAAGTACGTTATTTCCAGGTCTGTTTTACCCATTAGAAAGGGTTTAAATGGTACCGGATATGCACCTCGGCAAATAAAAGGTGAATTGATCCCAGTGCATGACGGAGGATCATTTCATGATACATTTAAATCTCCACAATACGATTATTATGAGTGTTTTCTTTTTTTTTTATCACGATAAACGATAATGACGATTATTGTCCCATCCCTAGTCACCTGACTGTTCCTCCAGCTCTCTGGATCCTCATGCGTTCTTCATAAATGGTTGGATTGTGTTCCTTGCTGAGGGCCAGAGTCACTGACCTCCTCTCTCCTTCTCCTACCCCATGCTCCATCCGACACAACACAGCCTGGTGAGGAGAGGAAATGAAAATCACTATCATCACCACAGAAACCAACATACAGTACATGTAAATTCTGAGGATTAAACAACGCCACCTTAATAATAATCTTTATTTATAGAGCACTTTTCATACATAAAACCCAACTCAAAGTGCTTAGACACACAACAAAAAACACAAATCATAAAAAAGCAGATATGATAAAAAATAATAATACATAAAACAGAACAGAAATAAATGTATGAAATAAGCAAGACTGAATACATGTCTAGAGTTTCAGCCATTTTTATATTCTCTGGCAGGGTATTCCAGAGGCTGGGACATAAACATTAAAGGCTACCTCTCCATGTCTCTTGGTCCAAACTTTTGGAACTGCTAATAGTTCAGTACCAGAGGACCTCAGATATTTACTAGGTCAGTGGATTTCAGGGTCTCTAGGTTCCTTTATGGGGGTCTAAATTGACCCATACAAGTCGGTCACTTTTTACAAATGGAACCATTTGTAAAATTGTATCCATTTGTACACTGTCAAAGTTATGGGGAGACCTTCACATTTCAAAGTTTGATCACCATGTACTAGGTCATGCTGTGAGCATGTGCAAAATGTACTCAGGTACATGATTATGGAGTGATTTATAGACTAGTAGAACAATTATCTATTCTATCTAAATCTATTCAATGCAATCAAGTCAATTACCTGGCTACTTACACAAAGAATAATGTCTGTGGTATATTTCTTTAATTTCTATATTCTGCTTACACAGAGAAAGCGACAATGCTTTACTCTATTCCCAGTGGTGTGAGAGTGAGCCAGCCCCTACCCTGCTGTCCCCCAGGTTGGCCACATACACCATGTCATCCACAGCCAACAGACAGGTAGCAGTCGTACCATCCTTCCACGCTGGCTTTCTGTCAGAAGAGGAAACAGTCAGCCATGAGAAACTGGAAGCCACTGATGGTACCTAGGATACCTTGTTAAAGGTAAACTGGAGCTAGCTATCTAGAGCCAATTGCACACACATCCTCTGTTTTCATTATTCATTTATACACAGAGTAAAATTAAGAATGAAACGTATTAAATGAATTAATAGTGTGAAACTCGCCACTGCCTTTCATTGCTTTTTTTGGTCTTTTTTTTTAAAACTCAACAACAATGGACAACAATGTATCAGTGAATGATCATCTTACTGGCTGGAGGCCTTTTTCAGGAAGTCTTCATCTGTTTGTCGGAAGGTGTCCAGGAGACACTTCTTTATCAGTTTGTCCAGATTCTCTGTCTCGCCTAAAATTCAAGGTCAAAACTTTATTTGTCCCTGCTGGGAAAATGGTTCCTGAGATAAACGTGTATAATATAATGTTGTCACAATATGATGTATTTTTTTTAAAGATAACGTACCAGTGGGAAACTTCTTGGCCAGTGTGTGGTGCAGATGCTCAGCAGCAAAACAGGAGGACCGCGCACCTCCATGGCCATCAAACACAGCAAAGTACGACATGCAAGACCTGAAGGTGTGACATTAAAAAGGGCGCTTTTCAAATCTGAATTGCGTTTACTCTGAAGGTAACCTGACACTGACACATTATCCACCAAAATTATAAACCTGTCTAGAATGTAATGCTTTAATCAAACAGCAAATGTCACAACAGCAAGGAAAACTAATTATATCAGCAGCTGTGTTGTACTCTTTTGTTTATTTGTCATTCTAGTTTTCAAGATTGTATTCACCACGTAGCAGTGAAATGTGTGGACCTCAAGCTTTCTTCAACCATTAAAGTTAAAACAGCCTAGATCAAAGACATGCACAGTGAAATATTCAGCATTCAGTAAAAAATAGCCGATCTACAAGCTCACAATGCAGTGAGTTTGTAGATCGGTTACTTGGGAAGAGATGGGAAAAGGCGATCCAAATACAGTTACTGAGAATAGAGGGTTTGGTAACACTTTACTCTATATTCATAATTATATGCATAATTATTAACATTTATAACAAGTGTTATAATGCCTTATGAGTGCATTATAAATGTGGTTAT
Source organism: Nannobrachium achirus (assembly GCF_963921795.1). Lineage (NCBI taxonomy): Eukaryota > Metazoa > Chordata > Actinopteri > Myctophiformes > Myctophidae > Nannobrachium > Nannobrachium achirus. The sequence continues at coordinate 36,849,915 of NC_137817.1, forward strand.
AACGCAGACTTAATATAAAGTCTTATCGAGGGGGTAAGTGGCTAACTACATTAATAAACAAAATGGATCACTTTAAATCACGATTGTAGGAATGAGAGCTTACACTTGGGATGGCGGAGCAGACAGACCAGTCGTTAGACAGGTGGTCATGTCTGGCATCAGGACATGGGCATCCTGCATCTCTTCTCTCTCACCTCGCCTTGACGCAACATAGCCTTTTAACACAGGAAGATCTGAGAGAGAGAGAGAGGAAGAGAGAAAGAGAGAGGGATAGAGAGAGAGAGAGAGAGAGAGAGAGAGAGGGGGGGGGGGGAGATACACACACACACACACACACACACACACACACACACACACACACACACACACACACACACACACACACACACACACACACACACACTGTTCAGTGTTCAGTGTGTCAGCAGATCATAGCCTAACAGATAGACCTGGGATCATCACTTAGCTCTGGTCCATCGCGGAGGAGACGCGATGGACCAGAGCTAATCATATGCTTATTATGCCATAATAAATAAGCCAATGTTTAGTTAGGCCATTATTTAATTACTTATGATTGTGTGGTATCCTATCCACTATCCATGAAACACACAGACTGTTGTGCCAATTACACAGCTATTGATTAAGTATAACCTGTCAGTCAGTCAGTCAGTCAGTCAGTCAGTCAGTCAGTCAGTATATTTCATAACTGACACTCTCCCCACCTATAAGTCCTGTAGTCTATTCCTCAATGAATGTTTTTGGGCCCTATCCCTAATCCTATTGATATTACTATTGATTAATGTGGTTTCGATTCTGACATGAAGGAAGGGAAACAAACAAACATTGTTGTGGAACTGTTGAAAACCTTCTCTACAAACTTTCTTGATTTCCCCCGCTCTCTTGTGCTCTGGTGGTCCATGATCCGAATCGTCTCTTTTCCTTTTTAAATTATTGTCTTCTTTTTCTTCTGTAGACTTGGAGGCTGCCGGCGAAACAGCACCTACAAAATGTACGTTATTAATATCACGTGTACATTAACATTAACACACGCACACACACACACACACACACACACACACACACACGCACACGCACAGAGAGAGAGAGAGAGAGAGAGAGAGAGAGAGAGAGAGAGAGAGAGAGAGAGAGAGATTATGGTAGAGTATCTGTTCATTAATGTATTTAATTTTACAATACAGGATGACGTTAATGTTTAGAGTGTCATCCCATTGGTTTTGAAGGGTCCGCCCAAAATGCACCTTGAAATTCTGGCCAAATGAAAAAGAAATGGCTTCTTTGGAGCAACAATAGTAAAAACGGTCAATTAACTGTTAATTGTTTCATTCATGTTACTCACAGGCGCTTTGAGTCGGTTCTGGTAGATCACCAAATAGATCCATAATGCGGACATAGAGAGTCGAACATTAGCTATATTTGGCTAACCGTGTGTGTTAGCACCTTTTTCTACATTCTATGGTTAGCACAAGCACACATCATAAGGTACCTTTTGCCTCCCTTTGATATGCAAGACACAGCCCTCCCAGAATATTCAGATTCCAGTTTAATTTCATTTAATGTATTCCTCAAAGTTTTTCTTTAGTTTACCAGTTAAAGAAATAATTACAAATACATAAAAAATCCTATATACTTTAGAATGTAACTATTGAAATACTAGTTAGTTTTTCAGTTGTGTGGTCTAGTTCTTCAATATATTTGGCGTTAATATGAAGGGAACGCATGTTATGGTTTGCTATGCAACCTATAGTCTATACTATAGACTATAGCTCATTTGAACAAACAACAGATCAAGAACAATTTGACCAGTAAATGATCCCTGGCCCTGTATGGCCCTGTATGGCAAGGCATCATGTAGCAGGATATATAAAACTCTATGCATGTAGCAGCAGATTCTTTGCCAGCCTGGACAGAGATAAACACAAAACCCAGGTTTAATGGGCCGACTGCCACCAGATCACCATGGACACTGACTGGACTCTAATGAGGTCAGAAGGGCACAGCAGTGTCAATGCAAAACAAGCAGCTAGACCCAGGGCGAGTGCTTTGGGCATTTACTGACCACTGTGACCAGTTAGCAGAGGTCTTCTTCCAGCAACATTTTCAACCTCTGGCTGACCCACGCCACAACTTTGTCCCGACGTGCCTCAAATCACAACCATCATCATGCCTATCCCCAAGCAGAAAAAAACAAACTAAATATTGAGTTGCCTGAACGTTAGCTCTCGGAAACACAGACTTTTATTTTGGCGATAGGAAGAAAAATAGTGTTGTATACTAAATCAGTGTCTTGTATATTCTGATGAAAACCTGGAGACTTGACATTCAGTAACAGGATCTTATGATCAAAATAAGAACATTATAAAAAAAAAATCAAAAACAAGTCTTGTGCAACGGACACATTGTCCTTGTACAGATAATGTCCTTGTACAGATAATCAGACATATTGATGACCCCTGCTTTGAGGAGCTGACATTAAACGCACCATCAGTGCCTTTATGGACAAGCCTAAGTGCACAGCACAGCTGCACCAGGAAGATCATCAAGATGGTCATCTACCAGGACCACCTGGTGTCAGGGCAGGACCTCCACTGTGACCCAGCACACACCCTGCCCTGCCCTGCCCTCAAACTACTCAGGAGATACAGGACAGTACATGCACACACCACAAAAATGGAAACACAGCTCTTCCCCCTAAAGCCCTCCTCAACCTGAACCTACACACACACACACACACACACACACACACACACACACACACACGCACGCACGCACGCACGCACGCACGCACGCACGCACGCACGCACGCACACATGCAACACACGCATGCAAGCACACACAACACAGACACACACAGTCAAAGGGTAGAGGGTCTATGTACAATGTGCCCATATGCAGACTTTGAGTAACTGCTCTTATTTTTATTGTTGTTTTGTTATGTTGTTTTAATCATGGAATGTATGACAATTAGATTTGGCTCAAACAAAGGGTCACTTTCGTTCTCCTGCTATACCAGAATGTGGAAAGCCCTACCGAAGGCCTTAAACTTAAAGGGATATTCCACGTAAAAAAAAAAAAAAAAAAAACGTTTGGTCATTTTATCGTCTAACCAGGCTTTTATGAACACCCTGAACAGTTTTTAATTTGCTCCATTCAATATTTTGATATTTGATGTAAATGTTACTAGGCCCTCCAGGCCCATGGCCTCTCCACATACACACCCATTGTAACTCCATTTTAACCATGCTAGATTCATCAAAAACACCCATTATTTTTTCTGGTGACTCATAATACCTTCCTAATACGTGAGCAGGCCGTGTGTTTTTGTTTTTTTATAACCTTTTTCATTTATGTTTCGAGTTTGGGTGTGTATGTGGAGAAGCTCTGGATCAAGCCTCCTGATAACATTTACATCAAATATCTAAATATTGAATCAAGCCAATTAAAATCTGTTAAGGGTGTTCATAAAAGCCTGATTAGACGATACAATGACCAAAAGTTTTTTTGAAAGTGAAATATCCCTTTAAATGAGTGTAAATCCCTCACTTCTTTTAAAACTACTCTGAAAAACCAGTTACAGGCAACTGCCACTCGAAACCATAGCTCGAAACTGGTAACAATAAACCTAGCCTAAACTTATCCTCCCCCTGACCCTTCTATTGAAAACCTAACTTTTATTTTGCATTGTTTTTTTTTCCACAACAGTTTTTTCTGACGATATCTTCTGCATAGTGCTCTGTCTGTCATTTAATACTATGAGTTTAAAAAAATGGATCTCAATGTATCCTTTTAGTTGACCTTGTACCAGTAAACTGTACTGTCATGATGAAACTGTACCTTTTCCTAAGCAAACTTCTAATAAATACTTCAATTCAATCAATCAATCAATAAATAAAAAAAGTTCTGCCTACTATTAAATAATGTTAGGGCAAAAATTACCCTAAGAGCGAAGCAGCGAGCGCGATACCATAGCCCAGGGGGACAACCGCGGTGTCATGGTCAAATCGGTTCCGACGTCAACTTCATCTTCAGTTTCATTAAAATTATTTTTTAGATAATGTGACAGACTATTTACGGATATTCAATTATATGTTAAAAAATGATTTAGATGTCATGTTTCTTTTATTCCTCGAGTGTCATAAATGTTACGCAGTGATCATCCCTCCGGCCAATGGGATCTAGCCTGGATGTAGAAGCTCGTTTCTGATTGATTGGCTGCTCTTGTTCGTCTTTTGGGCAGCTGTCAGTTTTGCATACTGCCATCTATCGATCAAAAGTAGTCTGACTATAGGTGGAAAGAGAACCCAAAACCAGAGCAAAAATGGAATGCTATTTGGCAGAGTAGGTCTACACGACTGCGACTGACCCAAAACTAATGAAAGCCTTCACTACTAGAACACAGAAAGGCTGACTGGTAAAAAAAAAAAAAAAAACTAACCTAGCCCAACCCTACCCTCCCCTGCCCCTTCTTTGTATATACTTACTTACTTACTGTTTAGACTCTTTTTTTTGTTCTCTCATTTTTTCTTTTCTTTTCGTCTGTCATTCAATGTTATATGAGATACTTAAATGGTTTCCTGTGGAAATAAGCTTAGTCTTTTCATGGATCTCCTTTTAGTAGACCTTGTACCAGTGAACTGTACCGTCATGAAACTGTACCTTTTCCTATGCAAACTTCTAATAAAGTCTTCAATCAATCAATCAATCAATGACACAGGCAGTCCAGGCTCCCAAGAGAAGACAGGCTGTGCTGCACACAAAATGAGGTGGAACTGGAAACAGTGTACTATTTTAATTAAATAGGTAATAGACAGCTGTCGATTGTGATATAACACGCACGCGCGCGTGCGCACACACACACACACACACACACACACACACACACACACACACACACACACACACACTGGACGTGCAGAGAATGTTAGAGGCAGGGGCTAAAATTTCGAAAGGGGCCTTTTGTTGAAAGTATTGAAAATAGCCGACCTCCAAGCTCACGGTGTCGCGCTGCGCGTTGTGAGCTTGGAGGTCGGCTATTTTCGGAGCATGATACCGGTACGTAGCATAATCAAGTCAATACTGGAGAGATGCCATATGGCATTGCTTTCTACACAGATAGGGCAATTCACCCTTTGTCAAGTCCCGCCCATTGTCCTGCCACTCTCCACACCCATTGGTTGCTGTGTCTTGGTGGGACATTCAGTGGGACATTCCATCCACTGCCATGTTAATTCAGTTGATTCATATTGTTATTCTGTGTGCTCAATTCTATTTGAGCACACAGTTTCAAACTTTGTTTCAGTCAATTGGAGCTGCTCAGTGGCAGCATAGTGAATCAGCATGTTTTTAAATGTTTTTATTTCTCCAAAAATTATGTTTTAGCTAATTCAACATAAAAAAGGCGGAACCAGGGCGGGACAAGGCAGATAGAGCCTGCTGGTTGGTCAGTCAGGGACCAACCAGGAGGCTAACAAAGGAAAGATGCTTCATTCAAGTTCAGGAGAGTTTGAAGGCAGCATTCTCTTGAATGCTGCCTTCAGGTATGGCATGGAAAGAGGGCATTTGCATTTCTGTCACCATAGTAAAAACTGCATTCGTGGTCTGGAGAGGGCACTTTTGACAGATGGATAAAAGGGCAGGGGCTCAAGCCCCCTTTGATGTCTATGTGTGCACGTGCCTGCACACACACACACACACACACACACACACACACGGGGAGGCAAGGTGCGGTGTAAAAGTTTTGGA
>NC_137817.1:36860674-36880674 GCF_963921795.1 Nannobrachium achirus
CTGGGAAACGGGGTGTGCGTTCGGAAATGCACACCGGGTGGGGCAACGGTGCGCTTTTTCAGTCTGAACTCTGAAGGTAAACCTTCTGAAAAGCAGCAGTTGCTAACGTAAGATTGCTATTGATGTTTATAAACTAGGGTAAATTATAATAGAATATTAGAATATTAATTCATGTTGATACTGAAGAAGGCATACTGTGATTGTTTGTCCTACTGTACATGTTTGTTTCTAGCATTAACATTTGTGATACTGTGAGATTAAGACTATCACCATCGCAACGTTAGGTTAGCAACTGCTGCTTTTCAGTTCAGACTGAAAAAGCGCACCGCTGCCCCACCCGGTGCGCATTTCCGAACGCACCCCCCATTTCCCGGCGAGCTTCATTCTGGCGACTCTACCGGTTACCTATCAAAAGAGGCATGTGCTTGTCTGCTCTGCACCCTCCGGTCCCTTCAGAGACCAATTGTGCTGCTCTAGCCATCAGTAACTACAACTAGGCCTAGTTTGGAAATTCAAGATTCAGGAAGTTACCTTGATCCCTCTATGGATAAACTCCCACCTAGTACGACTCCCCCCACGAGGCAGGCCAGGACTCTTAAATCTTTATGTTCAGACGTTGGATTTTCTGATGTCTGGAGAGCCCTTTGCCCGTCCGATTTGAAATTTTCCTTTTTTAGTGCTCCTCATACTAGCTACAGTAGAATAGACTATTTCTTTATCCCCTCCTCTAAACTGTTTTTGGTCTCCTCCTGTACGATCGGAAGTATTGTTTTATCAGACCATGCTCCTATATATATGACTTACTCTCTTTCTGAGGAAAGGGCACTATCAAAACGCTGGAGGTTTAACTCGTCTCTTCTTAAAGATGACAGATTCATTTCTTACTTTTCCTCGGAATTCAAAGTGTTCTATTCAATTAACTCATCAACCACAGATGACCCTTCTCTCCTTTGGGAGACGTGTAAAGTATACACTCGTGGATTGATTATGTCTTATGTTGCCTCCAAGAGACGTAAAAAGGACGAACAGCGCAAACTCCTCGACTCCAAATTGGCTGATCTTGAAAAACAACATGTTTCTGCACCAAGCCCGGACCTACTTAAAGAACTTACTGCCACTCGTACCGCCTTAAATACTCTTTTAATTCAAGACTCTGAGCATTCTTTGAAATATGCCAGACAGAGGATGTACGAGTTTGGGGATAAGCCCGGCAGGTATTTAGCTAACTTGGCTAAAAAGAGAGCTGACTCTCAAACAATAGCCGCCATTTCGGACTCCAATAATGTTAGGTCTTTTGATACCAAAACTATTAACAAGGAGTTTGCTCTGTTCTACTCTAACCTTTATAAGACCGAACAGCCTGATGGTGCCCCTCCGGAAGATATGTTGAATTTTTTAGAAGACTTGCGCCTCATTAATACTACAGATGCCCAGAATACTATGTTAAATGCCCCGATTACTAAAGAGGAGGCTCTGGCTGCCCTGAAGTGTATGCCCTCGGGGAAGGCCCCTGGGCCGGACGGGTTCGGATGTGAATTTTATAAGGAATTCAACAACATTCTTTTAGACCCCTTATTGGCTATGTTTAATCATTCGGCTGAGACCGGGATATTGCCTCAGTCCCTACGTGAAGCTAACATCTCCCTTCTCCTCAAGAAAGGAAAATGCCCCGAGAAGTGCGCCTCCTACAGGCCTATTGCCTTGCTTAATTCTGACCAGAAACTGCTCTCCAAAATTTTGGCTATGCGCCTAGAAAAAGTGCTCCCTTTCATTATTAAAGAAGACCAGACAGGTTTCATTAAAGGACGTAACTCCCATGACAATATGAGGAGACTTCTCAATGTCATTCAGCTGTCTCAGAGCTTTGATCACGACGCTATGGTGCTCTCTCTTGACGCGGAGAAGGCGTTCGATCGCGTTGAATGGCCCTATCTGTTCTTAACGCTTGAGAAGTTCGGCATAGGTGAAAATTTTATCAACTGGGTCAAAGTTCTCTATAATTCTCGTAAGGCAGCAGTTCTGACAAATGGCCTTAGATCTGGCAACTTTCCCATCCAACGGGGGAATCCTCAAGGAGACCCGCTCAGTCCGCTGCTTTTTGCAATTGCTATTGAACCGCTGGCGGAAGCAATAAGACAGTCTGCCCGGATTCCTGGTGTTGTGATCGGTGAAAGGGAGCACAAAATTACTCTTTACGCTGACGATGTATTAATCTTTCTCTCCAGACCCCGCACGTCTGTTTTATGTCTGACGCAACTGATATCTAGATTTGGCGCCTTCTCGGGGTATAAGATTAACTTAACTAAGTCTGAAGCTATGCCACTTGGAACATTAACTTTTATCCCGAACTTATCTGAACCCTTTCCTTTTCGGTGGTCACCCGCTGGTTTTACTTACTTAGGGATTTCTATAACACCTACATTCGATAAGATGTACCAAGCTAATTTCCCTCCTCTCCTAGAAACCATTAAGACGGATTTAGTCAGATGGGCCCCTTTACCGCTTTCTTGGCTGGGTAGAATAGCCCTTATCAAAATGAACGTTCTCCCGAGAATACTGTATCCCTTACAAATGGTTCCTGTTTTACTGTCAAACAAGGTCATAAAGCAGTTAGAGGGTTGGTTGAGTTCCTTTATTTGGAATGGGAGGAAGCCTCGCCTGAGAATGGCCAAGCTTCAGATGGCCGGTGCGGATGGTGGTTTAGATCTGCCTAATATTAGGCTTTACCAACTGGCTGCACATCTCAGGGTGCTTACTGGCTGGCGTATTCCTGATCCATCTTCAATTTGGCTCGATATTGAATCCTCTCAATCTAGATGCTCACTTTGGAACTTATTGTTTATCAAAGACTTTAAATCTGTGAAGGAACTATGTTCTAACCCCATCACACTGTGTTCAATTAGGGCCTGGAGGGCTACACGTTCTATCGAGAACCGTTCTAAACTAACATCTCCTCTTACGCCAGTAGTGGGTAATCCCGACTTTAAGCCAGGTTATGAGGACGGGGGGTTCGAGGTCTGGCGGGCACAGGGCATCAGGAAGCTCGGAGATCTATTTAAAGGTCCAATTTTGATGTCCTTCGCACAGCTGCAGCAGCGTTTTGGTTTATTGAGACCTGAACTTTTTAGGTATTTCCAAATCAGAGCTTTTATTACTAAAGACACCTCACTGTTAACCAATTGTTCGGCTTCACAGGTGGAAAGTACTCTTTCTCTCCGATTGGCTAAAAACCTTATCTCTATTTTCTACCAAGTTCTGAATTCAAATTCCACCACAAACTCCCATGCTGTTAAACAGCTATGGGAGAAAGATTTCAACATATCTATCGATAATGCTGATTGGAATGAAATGTGGACGTACGCAAAGGAGATTTCTGTCTGCAATCGGACTAAATCCATACAGTACCGCATATTACATCGTATACATATAACTTCTGTCCTTAAAAACAAAATGGATCCTAGTGTGTCCCCACTTTGCCTCAAATGCAAAACAGAAATTGGTAATTACGTTCATTGTCTCTGGTCATGTGTGAAGCTCCAGAACTACTGGTCTGATGTCGTAACAGAACTGTCAACCATTTTCGGTGTCCCCATAGAACCAGACCCCTTGTGTCTTATACTTGGTCTCCCAGATGGTCATATTGTCAATGCCAATCATAAGAGGCTATTCAATGTGTTAACGTTCGCTGCCAGGAAGAATATTCTCCTATTTTGGATCAAGGATGTTGCTCCTTCCAAAAAGTCATGGCACAATATTATAATGGAATGTATTCCTTGTGAATACATAACATGTATGTTACACTCCAAGATAGACGCCTTCTATAAAATCTGGGACCCCTACTTAAGATTTATCGGGCCCACACTGTCTGCTACTGTGCTTAAAGGGTTCCCATGTCGGCCTTGACTTCTATCTGTCGCTGTTTCACTTGTCTTGAAGTTTCTTGACTGGTGCTGAACTGTGCTCAGTGAATCTAGTTCCGATCTGGTTCGGGTGCCTGCCTTCTCCATTCTGAGGGGGTTGTGGGGGGGCTGGGGATTGTGTGCTTCGCTCATCATGTATTTATCTTATTGCCTGAGCTTGTTATGTTTATTCTTTTGTTTTTGTTGTTTCAGTTTGTTTGTCTATTTTCCTTTTCTTGTATAGTGTTGTGTGTTGTATAGTGTGTTGTTGTCCAAAAAATGTATGTTTGAAAAATTAATAAACATATTATTCAAAAAAAAAAAAAGATTCAGGAAGTTTTATTTGTTACTGACTTATACAGGTACAAGCAGCGAAATGTTGTTGGGACTTGTCCTGCAGATTGTGCTACGTACAAAAAACAAGAATTAAAACAAGAAAAGGAAAAAAGAATGGAATGATAGTAATGAAAAATCTGAAAGAGAAGTTCCACACACGTTGGGTACTGCTCCATTTTTTATTTTGGTTCCTTTACTCCATGGACGTGATGTTTCGGCTCTTCATCATCCGTCTGATTCTGGCCTAGGTCTGGCACCTGTCTTTTAGTGTGTGCTTTATTGTTCTTTTCAGTAATGACAAATAATACATACAAATATACAGTGATAGGTGGGTTATACACTAATACTTAGAGACTTGTCTTAGACAGGCACAGGACAGGCCCCATAATTAGCAGCATTTCCATGTCACGTGTACTCAATTCTTATCAAATTCTGATCATAGTTTGGAAATTGGCTTAACGATTGAATTAATCTGGGCTCAGACTACAAAAATCTTAAACATTTTGGAAATAAGGTAGCATTTTACACTACAGGATAATCTCATAAAATTCTAAGATTATCTTAACCCTAATCGTGCCTATCCCGAACAAGTTCGGCTTTATTTCAATCCAATACAATATTTTATTTGCTATTTGACTTACCCTGAGCTGCTTGGACCAACGTGGGTGGTCCTGGCTCGTCCATCGCTTACCAACGAGAGACGCTAGATGGTCCGACGATTTATTCCATTGAAAATGGTTTAAAATAAAGTTTAGAGCCCCCCAAAAAAAACTCAATCTATACTGTCAGCGGCGCGACGTATTCCAGGGTGCCTATCCCGGACTAGTCCGGGATATTTAATAAAATTAATTAATTAATCGGAGGCCTCAACGAAGCCCCGGTCTAAATTTCCATCGATGGCCCGGGCCCCACTCGGCCATCCACGGGCCGTAATCGCGCAACGCGGCCGCATCGGGCCGCCCACTCCAATAATAAGTCACATCTTTAGAGAGGGTTTTCTCTGGTTTCTGATTTGTGACCAACCAGAACGTTTTCTTTGCGACTGAAATAGCTTTAGATCGGGCTTCTAAAAAATAAAACAGTGAATGGCTAAGTGTTAGCTATCTTCCTCCTCTAGTCCCACATAGCAGCGGCTGCAGTGAAAACACAAGGCAGTACTGTCTTCTTCTACGGTAGCTAGAGCGAAGGCCTATACAGATATTTCTGGCACTCTAGCAGCCACTTGTGGCCCGGGGCACTGTATGAGTTAAACAATGGAGCCTGTTACAGGTGGCAATGGATGAACAGTTCTGATATGTCTGGGGAAAACAAAACATATAGTCATGTACTTTCAACATATCAACAAGTCTCAGCTGTCCAACGCACCACAGGTTGTTTTGACTAGTAGTCACTGTGTCAAATGTCCTGTCTTTCTCTGAACAACGGTCTCCTAAGTTGTTTATCTCGGTCGCGCAGCTCTCCTGCTGTCCCACTCAAACAGTAAATTTAAGTATCAAACATAGTTGAAAGTTACTGGGACGGCCCCAGTTGTCCGTGAGCAAGTAGGGAGGTTTAAGATCGTCTCTGAAATAGGATAATCAGGATAATCTTGCCAGATATACTTATAGCTCAGCGGTTCTCTGACACCATTAGGCCTGGGGCCAATTCTGATATCTTCACAAATTGGTACCACCCAAGGTGACCGTACATTTTTTACATTTTTGACTTCCTACATGTCTCTAGTTTACATTTTGGTATGATAACCCTTTCTGAGACCCAGCTTAATTGATGTTATCAGCCGCTAGAGTCGGTCTCCCATCGACTTTCTATACAGGAGGAAAATACCCAGAAAACATTTTTTTTCTGGGTATAAGTAGGATGTGAGGGGTCTAACTAGGGGTTTGTCATGATGCTGAATCCATTGCAAGCATTTGTTTTGCACAAAAAACATTCCTTGGGCTACAAATGGCCCCAGAAAATGATGGTTTAGTGATGAAAAGTGATGAGTCATCACTTTTCATCAGTTTCATGGGCGTTTTCTGGGGCCATTTGTAACCCAAGGAATGTTTTTCGGGCAAAACAAATGCTTACAATGGATTCAGCATCATGACAAACCCCTAGTTAGACCCCTCACATCCTACTTAAATACCCAGAAAAAAAAGTTTTCTGGGTATTTTCCTCCTGTATAGAAAGTCGATGGGAGACCGACTCTAGCGGCTGATAACACCAATTAAGCTGGGTCTCAGAAAGGGTTATCATACCAAAATGTAAACTAGAGACATGTAGGAAGTCAAAAATGTAAAAAATGTACGGTCACCTTGGGTGGTACCAATTTGTGAAGATATCAGAATTGGCCCCAGGCCTACATGTTATGGGTGATATTTTTTGGCCACCCCACACTTTATTTATAGTGCAATTAATGTTGAAATAAAACATTTTTAAAAATACATTTTAATAGGATTATTTATTAGAAGATAAATACATGCATTTTAAATGCCATGATTCTTACGGATTATGTGTCTTACCAAAAAAAGAAGAAAATGTATTGACATGCTATGTTTTTCAAAAACAAAACAGACTTAATGGGAAGGATACATTTATCATTTTTCAGTTGACCATGTGCGACCCCTCCATACCTTCCCATAGCTCCACTTGGGGTCCCGACCCATTGTTTGAGAACCTCTGATATAGTCTAATATTTATGCCTAATATTTATGTCTCTTCTTGTCTTTGTCTCAAAAAAGAGCATTATTATCACTCCACTCTACTTTTATTGATGACAACATGTTCTTGCCATGTTGGTGCAGCCCAAGATGAGTTATTTCATCAGAATATTTTAGAATGTACCGCACTGCTTTGATGTATCGGCACAGCAATCATCAGTTTGAAGAGTGAAAAGCATAGCTGAACGCCCCAACATTGGCCCATTTGTCCGTGATAGCAGATGAAAACGTTTTGTTCACCTTTACAATCTGGACTATTTTAGTGAGTAAAGAAACATACCAATGAATCAAGTACGGATTCAATTCCACCTGGACCATTTTCAACACCGAAATGTCTACTTGTATTGTTTTGAAGGCTTGTGAAAAACCTAGAAGGAGGGCTCTTGTATAGCTTTTGGGTTTGTCTAAATGTATACATTATATGAACAAAGGGGCCAACAGCATCAGAAAATGTTTTATTATTATTATTTGGATTTGGATATATTTAAATCTCCTTTGTAGGGACAACTAACTGTACAGAAACAAAATGTACCCTTTTTTAAGTTTAAGTTTAATTAACATATAAAAATAAAGAAAAAAGATGTCTGTTAAACAATCTATTGCTTGTTTTTGAAGTAAGGATGCACAACTGGGATTATAATGGGTAATTGATTTTTAGCTTGTGTAAACAGCGAAAGCTACAGTGCCACTGCTAGACGCTTATAACGCTTTGCCGCTAGGAGGCACGTATACAAAAACACTGCTAAATGAACCCAATCTAGATACTTCATGCCGAGAATTTCTGCACTGAGTGCGTTTGGCACCGGAGACTGTTACACAAATACTCCCTCTCCTAGTTTTCTTTGAGTCTGCATCACTGTCTGTTTGCACAAGAGTGAATCCAGGGACTTCAAAGAGAGAGTCAGTTATTGTAGGTTGTAGCCAGCTTTCTGTGAACAAAGATGTCTCACATAATTTGTTACAGTAGTCTAATCGTGTAGACTTTGTTGTTCAATGAGCGCAAATTTGTAAGAACAACAGTTGGAAGGCTTGGCCGATTTTATTTCCTCCATAGGCAATGTCGAATACGGTACGTCCCCTCCTTCTGATCAGCTGGATGTTATCCAGAATTGGTAACAGGAAGAGTGGGCATTAAGGAAGAGTGGGCACCTCAATGTAAAGTATGCATGATTAGAACAAGCATGTCCAATCATTTTGACCATAAACAAGAAGTTGAAGGATAAATTCAGGTCAGATAATGATGTAACCGTGCATGTTCAAATCATATATACTTTACATGACATTACTTATTAGACACAATAGACAATTTTACATTGAGGTGCCCACTGCCCACTCTTCCTTAAGTGCCCACTCTTCTTGTATCCTTAATCTACTGTGTCGGCTCTGCTGTAGCTTCAGCAGTTTCTCAATGTCACACACTCAGTTTCAGTTTTGTGGGCAGATAATGAGATTAGTATAATTTATTTTCCATTAGCCTTTTAAATTAAACTTTGTATAACTACCTCTCTTAAAATACTTTGGGGTGTTTATTATCAGTGAAAATAAAGCTTCAGGTTAAGGTCAGTCATGGTCAGTGGTGATGGTTAGCGCTAGCAGTACAGCAAACCCTCACCATCAGCTAATGCAGAGTGTAGAAAGGCACATCCCCACACACATGCTTAGAGGGCAGAGGGGGCACGTGCGTGCGTACACGCGTACACACAGATTATGTAGCTATGTACTGTAGCTGAGACTGTGTGCGTGCGTGCGTGCGTGCGTGCGTGCGTGTGTGTGTGTGTGTGTGTGTGTGCATGTTCATAGCAGGGTGTGAATGGGGGCCTCCTGATGCCACAATACAGTCAGCACGCTGTGACTAATGAATAAATCCCAAAAAGAGAGTAGCGTGTGTGTATTGGAGAGAGGGAGATGTGGTGGTGGTGGTGAGGAGTGTTGTGTAAGACTCAGACAGAAAGAGTAGTACAACCAGAAGATGAAGTTTCAATGCAATGCATTCAGACAGAGACTGTAGAGATGTAAGACTGCTATAAATTCAGGCACTGACATTAGCGCATTCTTCTTCATTCATCAAGAATATCTCTAGGTTTAACGTGGATCATTAGATGAAAATGTCTCCTTGTGGAGGAAGTGGGGAGATAGACAGTGATGCACAGTTGGTCACACTGTCAAGTCCAGAGTGTTCATTTGACTCTGAAAATGTAGAAATGTAACAAAATGTATCCATTAGGGTCCATATGGTTAAATGTATACACTCTCAGAGTTACTTACAAATGTATAAAATGAACACTGAGGAAGTCCATTCATTATTTTATACCGTGTGAACGCACAAGGCAAGGGATAGCGGGAGGGCCCTTTTGATTGAAAGCGATTTGATCGTTTTCGCCCCTGTCCGTCAGTCCGTGCGTGCGTCCGTCCGTGCGTCTGTCCGTCCTTCGAGTTTGTTACCAGCTTTAATCTCCGGCGCCGTTGGCCCGATCGCTGCCCCACATTTTTCAAATGGCCCTGTTCTAGCGCCACCATGAGGCCGATGTTTGCAAAACACATTTCTGTACACTACTCTTAGAGATTTTGTCTAAAAATCCTACAAATCGGTAGGCAGTATCTCAAGCCCAAAGTTGTTTATAATAAGCAGACATGGCAACACTGAAATGCACCTGTGAAAATCCGGAAGGATAAATTGGAATGGATCCTCATTGACCGTATTCACACAGTGGCCATCTTGCCATTAAGACAATGAATTGCCACCCTAGTTGCCACCCTATGTAGGTACAGTTTTCAATGCAAATTTCAAACATGGCCGCCAGGTGAATATGGTCAATTGGATGAGGATTTTACTGTGTAATGGGCGTGACAATGCCGGCCGGGGGAGGGGCCTTCCTTGTTCAAGTGAGTGAGAAAGACTGAAGGATGTAGACACATTTAAACATGGTCTACCTCAGACTCTTTCACACACACGCACGCACGCACGCACGCACGCACACGCACACACACACACACACACACTCACACACACACACACACACACACACACTTCCTGGCACACTGAGCTGTGAAGGTCGCATTGGGCTGTCAGGTGGAAGGAGGAGGCAGGGCTTACAGGCCTCATATTGGTGTGTTAATTGACTCTTATTCCCAGAGAACCCATGGGCAAACAGAAGCACGCACACGCGCGAGCACACACACACACACACACACACACACACACACACACACACACACACACACACACACACACACACACACACACACACACACACACACGTCCACAATTAAATACACACAACTGCACACAAATACTCATACACATGTAGATGGAAATCAAGTTTAAGATCATTTGTTACTGTACATGTAATGGTAATGTTCCTGTTTAGTTCATCTGAGTGTCAGTCTGTAGTAGTCAGACTGACACACAGCTCTCAATAAAACATAACAAATAAAGAAAATTAAACCAAGCCCAGTTCAAACTCAGGTCTGAAAACATTTCTGTTGTGCAAAGATGTTTCAGCTAGATGCTGCCATGGATTTAATGTCTGTTTTATTTTATTTCACAATGTCTGTCTGTCTGTCTGTCTGTCTGTCTGTCTGTTTGTCTGTCTGTCTGTCTGTCTGTCTGTCTGTCTGTTTGTGTCTCCTCTCCTGCAGTCCTAACGTTTGTGGAGATAAGTGCTGTATGGGATGGACTCTCTCACTAAAAACCAAGAAATGCACCAAACGTAAGTATCAGTTTGCTTTTTTAAATTAATTCATGTTCATGCAATCCCTAGTAGTTTTCAATATTTAAAAGAAAGTGTGAGGCAGACATGTGGACAGCTAGGTTGCAATCTTTATTATCTTATTTCAACTTATTTAGAGCGGCACTATGTAACTACATTTTGACCAATCTGTAGAGTATGTTAATACAATATGACTTATACAATTGGGGTGGTTGTATTTTGTCTTCCTGCTCTTCTATTGAGAAAGTTAGATTGTGTCCTAGACACAGGATCTGGCACACATTTTGGCCTGATGTCAACATTAAATGTATCCCCTGAGTAAGCAGGCAGGCTCTATTAGCTCAATGGTACAAATGTCAGCAGCACTTGCGCAGGAAACTGGGCTCAAATCCGGGATAGAAGAGGAGAGTTACATGGTGCTGCTTTAAGTGACATTAAAGTTACATTTTGCTGCTAAGGTTTATCATTCCCACAAATAAGACAAAAACATATCAAACTGCATCACAATTTGTGAAAAGTAAAATTTTGGGCTGTAACAACAAAAAGCCCCACAACATCACGGTGGGACTCATTTGGCCTCCCCGAATGAATTAAAGCGAATGATGCATCAGAGCCTCAGAGGCTGAAACCAGCTGTCTTCAAATGTGTAACTGCTACAGTAAAGTAGCTGCTGCCTCTAACCCCGACAGCGCCTTGTTCCACACAGGATCACAAAGCAGACAAACAGATAGACCTTTATTGATCCGGAGAGAAATTTTGTTGTCATAGCGGCACAAAAGTAAGGATGAAACATATAGGTAAATAACAGGTTGAGAGTTGAGAGTCCTTAGTATGCCAGTTGACCGGTGGTCACCAACTATATATGACATTATATTATTTTATTTTAATTATGTAAAATAATATTCTTCTGTTGGAGTGGTTCTTTGTTTGTGAACCAAGTTCAGGATCTGGCTCAGGTTCAGCTTTATTAATCACATGTACATAGGTTAATACAGTGTCAATGGTGCAATGAAATGGTTTTACGAGAACAGGTCAGGTCAGCAAGAGCAGTAGTCTCTAGTAAAAGTCCAACATAGTCCAATAAAATAATATAATAATAATAATATTAAATAAAAAAAAGAAAAGAAAAGAAAAACAACAACTACTATATAACACAATAAACACACCTGTATTTACTAGAGTATATAACTATTAAATTGTTGATTGAAAAAAAAAAAAAGTTCAACCCCACTGATTCTAGCCATCTTCCACACGGCTGCATTCATCATCCCAACCCACAGCTGCATGGATGTGGATGATCAGTCTGTCTTTAAACCTCAATAAAACACCTCAGAGACACAGCTGACACCCAGCTGGAGAACGCTTTTAAAAGGGACATTTATAAAAACCTTACGGAAAAAAAAAACCCTCATAGTCACCCTTTAAAACTTGGTCACAGCCTATAAATTAAGTAGAGTGCTATGCAGGCAGCTAGAGTCAGTAAAATGATATAGACCCCAGCTTTAGCTGTCCACTGCCTGATCCAGGTGTGTTTCACCTGGATCAGGCAGCTGGCTCAGCAGAAAGGCTCTGTCCTGGATCACGGAACATATAAGATCAGAAGAGATTAGATAAAGGTGAGATAATATTATAAACAATTTATACTTTATTTTGTCACGGCTATGGGATTTGGATAGTGCCATTTGCAGTCCCAAGTCTCAAGTCTCAAGTCTGCACATCTATCTATAAATGCGACAAATCTCTGTCTGTTTGTTTGTTTGTAATCCGCGTATCTCGAGAACCGTTCGTCCCACCGGCTTCAGATTCGGCACGCGCGTTCCCCGCCGCCGCGCGGAGTGCAGTGCCGGGCCTCGACCCGACCCGACTCGCGGTTTTCCGAAACCGGCGCGAAACGTTCGGAATCTCCTTATGCGGAGCTGATTGTTGACATCAGGCTGTTCCGGAGGAAATCGGCGCAAGCGCTGAGTCATTGTGACATCACTTCATAAAAGGCTCTGACATCACGTACGCCACATGAGTCAACACAAAATCTCTGTGAATGTGTATGTATGTATGTAATCCGCGTATCTCGAGAACCCTTCTTCCCACCGGCACGCGCGTTCTCCAGATATGGGCATAAAGTCTGACATCAGAGTTTTCTGCAACCGGTACTGTGTGTGCAGAGATCTTCATATATGGGCATAAGTGGACAAAGACAAACAGATGGTCAAAACGTGTCCTATGACAACAGGTATATTGGGGTTTGCATTAAAGGGTGGGGCATTCATGGGGTTTGCATTAAAGGGTGGGGCATTCATTCCCTATTTCAAATTCGGCACGTGCGTTCCCCACCGCAGCAGGTAGTGCAGTGCTCGGCCTCGACCCGACCCGACCCGATACACGATTTTCTGGAACCAGCACGAAAGGTTCGGATTCTGATGTCTGACATCAGGATTTTCCGGAACTGGCACTGTGTCTGCATAGATCTCCATATATGGGCATAAAATGGATGCAGACAGACAAATACAGATATCTCCATATATGGGCATAAATGGACACAGGCAAACAGATGGTCAAAGATCTCCATATATGGGCATAAAGTGGACGCAGACAGACAGATACAGATATCTCCATATATGGGCATAAATGGACACAGGCAAACAGATGGTCAAAACGGGTCCTATGACAACAGGTATAATGGGGTTTGCATTAAGTTTGTCTCCTCCTCCATCTGTTTGTCTGTGTCCCTTTATTCCCATTATGGAGATCTCTGTATCTGTCTGTGCCTCCGACTGTGTTGCAGACACAGTGCCGGTTCCCCCTTTAATGCAAACCCCATTATACCTGTTGTCATAGGACCCGTTTTGACCATCTGTTTGAAAAAGCGACAGAAATCTCATATATGGGCATAAAATGGACGCAGATAAACAGATATCTCCATATATGGCATATATGGGCATACAATGGATGCAGAATCACAAAGATCTCCATATACGGGCATAAAAGGGACACAGACAGACAGATACAGAGATCTCCATATATGGGCATAAAATGGACGCAGATAGACAGATATCTCCATATATGGGCATATATGGGCATAAAATGGACCCAGAACTATAACTGCAGTGATCTCCATATATGGACATAAAATGGACACCGACAGACAGACAGATACAGATATCTCCATATATGGGCATAAATGGACACAGGCAGACAAATGGTCAAAACGGGTCCTATGAAAACAGGTATAATGGGGTTTGCATTAAAGGGCGGGGCATTCATTCCCTATTTACATTGTTCCGAGTTGGCCAGGTCGGGCGGCCCAGCTTCTAGTAGTTTGAATGCACACATCCCTGGGAAGTAGTAGAATATTAGAATAGAATAAAATAACACTGTAGTGTAGAGAGCATAACTCTGATGAACAAAATGGAGCAGAGAAGAGTAGAATGGAAGTGAAGTGAAGAGCACAGAATGGCTTGCCATGTTTCCTATTGCTGCAGCAGAACAGCTTCAGAGATACACCTGGTTATGGACATGTACAGTATATTTGGCATATGGAATCCATCACATACAGTATGCTTTAACACAGCACCAATAGACCCAAAGAGCTGAGTATGATAGAATAGTTTAGAACAGTGTTTCTCAAACTTTCACATTTCAAGGTCTCCCCATAACTCTGACAGTGTACAAATGGAACCAAATGAAACCGTTAGGGTTCATTTGGTTCCATTTGTACACTGTTAGAGTTACAGACTTGTAGGGGTCAATTTAGACTCCCACAGAGTCCCTGGAATCCACTTTGAGAACCACTGGTTTAGAACATAATAGAATGTGTTCCCAATGGTTCAGCTTCCATTTTATTTTATTATTACTTCAGCTAAGGAGGTTAAGTAGGTCTGTATGCCTGGTTGTTTGTCTGTGACCAACACAACTCCAAAAGTAATGGTCTGATCTCCATGAAATTAATTTGTAGTACACTTTCTTACGTCCTAGTGAAGATTTTGGTGACCTCATGACCCCACCATCAGGCCAGACTTTACAATGAGCAAAATGGGGAGATCATTTAGACCTTAGATGGCTGCACTTAAATGCATGCATTCTTGTTGTAAATGTATTGTGTTGCTGGGACTCACACACTCATGCACACACGCACTCACACACACGCACACATGCACGCACGCACACACACACACACACACACACACACACACACACACACACACACACACACACACACACACACACACACACACACACACACACACACACACACACACACACACACACACATACGTCTTAATGGTTCCTTTCATGGATTATGGCATATTCAGGAATGACCCACAGGAAGCTTGACCTCATGAATAGAATCGGATTTACTCTGGAACACACACACACACACACACACACACACACACACACACACACACACACACACACACACACACACACACACACACACACACACAGTAAATTGTTTAGTGTTTGGTCTCATTGTGTCAGTCTGCATCACCTCTCCTTTCTGCTGACACTATTTAACATTCACAACAGTTGCAAGGACATCTCTGCTGTATGTACTGTGTGTGCTGGTTCAGTTCAGTTCAGTTTATTTCCTGCACAAAACACATAATATACAATGTGCAGCAGTGGCACATCAGCAAGGCACAATCAAGTCCAAGTCACAAGTTGTCAATTCCATTTGCCATATAGTGTCCAAGATGCTGGAAAAGGGGACAGGGAGAAGCATAATGCTTATCGAGCCCTATACCCCTAGCTCAATAAGCGTGGTTACTGGTTATTTACCGGGGTTTAAAGCTCTAAAATGACTATACCATACATCCAACATAATGAATACCTCAGCATACAGTCTGACTGACTGCCTGCCAGTCTGTCTTGTCAGTCTGTGTCTGTGTGTCTGTCTGTATGGGAATGACCGGCTGTCTGCATTCCTGTTGATGTCATGTCTGATTCTTTCTCTCCTCCTCTAGCCAGGTGCCTTCCTCGCTGTCATAATGGAGGTGTGTGTCGTCTGTCCAACCGCTGTGAGTGTCGAAGGGGCTTCTATGGTCTTCGCTGTCAGTTTGCCACCATCGCCTACACCCTGTCCAGCCCACCCAGGAATTACACACAACCTACCTCCAACGCTAACTGGCCTACACTCAGCTTCAACCTGATACAACCCACATATAGCCCTCTCAACCGTATGGATAGTGTCAACCCGCCTATCAAGGTTCTGGTGAAGCCAGCATTCAACTCCATTAAACCTACTAAATCTACCACAATTCCTAATAAGCCTGCAAAAGGTCCAGTGCCTGGCAACGGGCAAGGTTTGAGTCCAACAAACTTTCCTGCCACAGTGAACCAGCCTACCATGCGGAATCCCACCTCTGTGTTACCAACTACCTCATCCTCTGCTGGAGCTGCTGGCCTGGCTGCCAGTGCCGTTTCCAGTATTGGGGTCAGTAATGCGGACAAACACCCTACCCAAGTTGTTCCCTCTCTAACTCTTTCCCCAGGGGAAGGAAATCCCTCTCAACCTGCCCTTGAAATAGCCCCAGCGCACGCTAAAAACGACCATGAAGACAGGAGCCGGGAGGGTGTTGGGGGTCCAATGCGAGGGTCTGCAGCAAAAAGAGAGGAGGCCACAGTGAGTCTCAACACTGATTTGGCCGTGTCGAAGCAGGGAGCTCCAGCTGAGCTGAGAGGACGTGATACTAAAGAAGAGGAGGTGAATCTAGTTGGCCAAAAATACCCCGAAATGTCAGAACCTCCACCTGGAGGCACAGAGCAGACACTATCCAGCACAGAGCCCCATCTGATGGGAGGACAGGGAACTGGTGATATCCTACCAGCGACGGACATGAAGTTTCAGAACCGATCAGCTTCTAGAGTCCTGAACTTCACTAAGACCCAGGACATGTCTGCTGGCTCCAAGGCCGAACTATACCATTTCAGAACAGGTTTGAACAAGGACCAGATGTCAGAACCCACACAGAGACCAGCACATGACAGGACAACACAGAGGAAAGGGAACAGAGGAGATGAGAGTACAGACCCGCAGGCCAGGTCTGAAAACCTGACACTGAACTCTGTGTGGAAGTCTGAGGAAGTGTCGGTCTTCAACACTCAGCCTGAACACAGAGGAGGGGAGGGAACTGAGGAGGAGATTGGAGAGGTGAACGGCAACACCGCACAACCCCTGGGGAGGGAGGAGGAGATGATGAAGGAGGACGGAGATGAACGGGAGGAGAAGGGAGGTGCTATTGAAGAGATAACAGGAAACGCTAAGCAGGGATTTATGAACCAACCAGAGGTGAGAGGAGTTGATGTAGAAAGGGAAGGGGGTTCCCTGAAGCAGCAGCAGGAGGAGGAGGAGGAGAGAGAAGGAGTAAGGCCTGAGACTGAGGAAGAGAAGACTGGAGGAGTTGAGAACTCCAAGCCAGAATCCAAGAAACGCCTCAGGGTCCACTGGACTCCTCACAGGTGAGGACAGACTTCTTTTCTGGTTATTTCACTCACTGACTCTTTCTTTCTTTCTTTCTTTCTTTCTTTCTTTCTTTCTTTCTGTCTGTCTGTCTGTCTGTCTGTCTGTCTGTCTGTCTGTCTGTCTGTCTGTCTGTCTGTCTGTCTGTCTGTCTGTCTGTCTGTCTGTCTGTCTGTCTGTCTGTCTGTCTCTCTCTCTCTCTCTGTCTTGTGTGTGTGTGTGTGTGTGTGTGTGTGTGTGTGTGTGTGTGTGTGTGTGTGTGTGTGTGTGTGTGTGTGTGTGTGTGTGTGTGTGTGTGTGTGTGTGTGTGTGCAAACGAGTTGAAGAGGCTATGCTGTAAAGAAGTATAGTACTATAGTACTGTCTGTTAATTCATTATATAAATTTTCACACCCCAAGTAACAGTTTTAATAATAAGTCAAATGTCTATCGCCACTATGGTACATTTACATTTTTTGGTGCTTTCTTTCAGTTGGTCAGTTGTGTAGCCCTGTCTGTCATCCTTTGATGTTTGTGATACTGGCACAAAATCTCACAAAGTTTGATGTTGTTTAAAGATTGAAAACAGTTTAATTCCAGTATTATTTCATGGGCTAGAAGTTCAATGAGAGACTCAGAGAATTTATAAAATTGTCTATTCAGATCATATTGTGGGTTCACTTTTTCCACTGTTATCTCTCCATCTGCAGTGTTATATTATCATCATTATTATTATTATTCAGCCGTAGAATTCTGTACAAAATATAGTCGAACAACAATCCCCTTTTTGAATACCCAGGTTGATATTTTATGTGATTCCTCAAGAAGAGACCCGCTAACCCATTCTAATGCTGAGGCAGAGGTAATGATCATAAATAGTCTGTATTGTAGAAAGTATTCTCTGAGATAAATATATAAACATGCAAACATATCAGCCAAAAGTCAAATGAAAGGTTGCACTTTAAAATGAAGAAACTCATGAATATATTGTAGAACGTGAGCAGTGTGTTGACAATATACAGTCAGTAGGTGGAACTCTTCTCACTCTGATACTGTACTGTACATTGAACAACCTGTTGCAGCAGTTCTCAAACATTCCTGTCTCAGGGCACCTCCGTGAATAACATTTTCATCCACTGCACCCCTGAAGTACAGTGTTACTTCACAGCACATTACATTTCGTCTCTGTTCAGAAAGAAACCTTGTATTTCCAAGTTTCAAATGTATGTGTTTTTGGTAAATTAAAGCCCTAATTCATCATACAAAAATTGTCGCACAAAACTTAATAAAGGAAGGTTTTGGACATACAAGGTTTCCACCCGACAACAATGATTTATGTCATATAACGCTATGTGAATATGTAAATATTTCCCCCTAAAATACAGCATGTCATGAGGAAAACTTGAGTGTATATCTGTTTCCATTATGACAGATTAAAAATAACGTTATTCTTTACATCAACCACTTGAACACCAATATTCTGGGGGGAGCATTCATCAAAAATAGAGATTTGGTGTAGATTGAAAAAGAAGTACAGTAAGCTGAAGGGATATTGATACATTCCAAATATTATCAAAGTATCCTGCCGCACGGCACCCACTTTGAGAAACCTTGCCCTATTGGACTCAACAGAACTACATGACTAGACTACTGCATGAAAACTAGAAACCAGCCAGCACTCAATAAAGGTCCTTTTGTATTGTGCCTCAACCAGACAGAGCAACGGACGCCTTTCAACCTAAACGTTCCTTAGTGTTTAATGCTACTGGGGAAACTATAGCATTCTTGCTAAATCCGGTGTATTTACTACGTACACTACAATTTACAATTTAGCAGATGCTCTTAATCCAGAGTGACTTACAATAACCAAGGACAGCACAAGGTAATCAAATGCATAGAAATAGTAATCTAGGATCATAGGTAAACCAAGAACCTATCATCAGTCTAACAGTAGAATGACCCCCCAAAAAATCTATAATCTGTACTTTGTAACTACACACTATAGGATCCAATAAACAAATAAAGTAATAAAGTAGCTCATCCACATTTTATTAAAAATAAAATGTATTCAGCATCAAACAAATACCAACTAATTAATTAACACTTCATGGAGAGACAGGCAGGTTGACAGATAGGGAAACCGACAGACGTGATCATTGTTTGTTTGTAGATTTTGGCTTTTATGATGTTCTCTCTGTGTGTGTGTGTGTGTGTGTGTGTGTGTGTGTGTGTGTGTGTGTGTGTGTGTGCGTGTGTGTGTGTGTGTGTGTGCTTGTGTGTGTGCGCGTGTGAACATATGTCTGGTTTAGGTCTCCCCTCTCTGTCCCTCTCTCTCTCAAATATTATATACAGGTCTGATGGTTATAACAGACATGGCCATTCTTACTCGCTGTCCCAAAACACAGCCTGCGAAACACATCCACCCACACATGCACATGCACATGCACATGCACATGCACACTCACACATTGTTGATGTTGGCTTTGAGGGGGAAAAAATGCGGACCAAGTATAGAGCCTTGGTGGACCCTTCGTGGTCAACAAAGTACCGTTGTTTTGGGTTGAGATTGGCACATTTCCTGGGGCAATCTGCCCAGATCATGCATGTCACGCGTGTCTTCTTCTTTTTTACTTTTTTACTCTCAAAAAAGCATCTACAATGTAGTGCATTTGAAACTACATTGCAGTGCACATCATGGGGTGATCACTGCTTGCCTCCTTTGAATTGTTTTATTTTTATTTGTTGTATTTTATTTTTTTGCTGAGTGAGGTCAACAGACAAAGTGACATGAGTGAGTGAAAAAACCCGAGTGAAATGTGCCAATGTGAACCAGAGACATCGGGTATATATCTAGGTTGTAAGAGGTTAAATGTTTTAAACCAGGAAAAGACAACACTTAAATCATATCACAATA
>NC_137817.1:36885674-36905674 GCF_963921795.1 Nannobrachium achirus
AAAAAATAAGTTTTAGCTAACCTTGACTCAATCATTCATGTAAGTTTGGTTTGAATAACTAAATGCAAACAAAAGTGAAGTCTAAAAAGTCATTAACCCATTAAGACCTGAGACCGTTTCTAAAAATATTGTTTAAATGTTTTCTGAAAAACCTATGTTGCAATATCAGTGGTGCTCAAACCTTTTTATGTCAAGGACTGCCACAATTTTATGTATTTGCCCACTGACCCTGTCTCGAAAAATTTTGTTCCAGGGACCCCCAGAAGCAAAGATGTTAGTTAAAAAAAGAGAGAGAAGAAAAGGCATAAAATAATGGTTAAAGTGGTTACACATATATTTTTAAATAATAATAACTAGTAAGACGCCTCAGGGCGAAATGCGACCTCACCCTAAAGGGCGAGGTCGCACCAAATTCTTGGCCATCTGGCCAGTGATGTATATGGGACCAGTTACCCATATATGGAGATCAACGTACTATAGTACATCCCTTTTATGCCCATACATGGAGATCCCTGTCTGAACCAGCCACACAGATATGGGCCATCTGGCCAGTGATATGTATCGATGACATCAGGGATCTTCATATATGGGCATAAAAGGGATTCTGGGGAATAGCCTGATGTCGCCTGTGATATCACCTGTGATGTCACAGTGATGTGTAAAGGGAACCACAGTGTCAGGCGTGACCTTCAGAGATACACGGATACGTGGACAAGATGTGCCGGACATCACAGTCAGAGCGTGATGTCAGAGCGGCAAACCCATAGACCGTAAAAACGTGTACACGTCTACACGTCCAGACAGACGGACAAGCTGTGACGTTTCTCACCTGCGGTCGCAATTATAATCTTTTTTTTTTCCTCAAAATTTTATCCCACGATTTTGTAACCCATTTTCACCCAGTGCCAATGTAATCCTGGGCTCTGCTCTCCCTCTGCCGTGCCTGGGGAGACAACGGACTGACCTCATGCTTCCTTCTATGCATGAGGAGTCCACGTTGCTTCTTTTCACCTGACAGTGGGGATTTCCCTGGTTTGGACGTAGCGCATGGAAGGAACACATTATTCCAATCAGTTTCTTTCCCCTCCATCAGGCGCCCTGGTTGGCCAGGGGGAGGCCTTATTGAGACCAGGATTACTGCATGTTTTTGTGAGGGTATCAACCCTAGGAGACACGGTGAGAACATGCAAACTCCACACAGAAAGGCCCTATCGCCAACCCCACCTAGGGTGTGGGTGCTGATGACACGGAGGGAGGAACAGTGCCCACAGCATCCCCCGGCAGGAATCGAACCCAGGACCTTCTAGCTGTGAGGCGAAGCGTTAACCACTGCGCCACCGCGGCCCGCAATTATAATCTTTTAAATATTTCTGAACTCACCGCTTGTATGGGAATATTTTCTGATGGGGGTCTATGGTAAAATGCATATTAATTTGGGGGTCCTTGACACACACACAAAAAAGAACCCCATGAAGTACCAGTGCCAGAACCAGAACAGACTGAATAAAGTTAAAAGAATTTAGTGGCTCAGTCAAGGGTTATGTGTCAGGGCTGTGTGTGTGTGTGTGTGTGTGTGTGTGTGTGTGTGTGTGTGTGGGGTTGTGTGTGTGTGTGCGTGCATGCGTGCGTGTGTGTGTGAGCGTGCGCTTGTGCTCGAGCATGTGTGCGTGTGAATAAAGTCATTGTTGTAGTAAAGGGACAGCAAGGCCAGACAGCTGTAGACCTCAGTTTCGGATCAACACAGATTAGGATTACACTAAGGCACGCACACGCACACTCACGCACACATACTCGCACACGCACGCAAGCACGAACACACACACACACACACACACACACACACACACACACACACACACACACACACACACACACACACACACACACACACACACACACACACACACACACACACACACACACAGTATTTCTTCTGTCCTTTCAGTTACCACACATGTCAATCATTGTCATTGTCATGGAGACTAGGCTATTGGTAAAACAAACAGGATTTAACCTCAGAGGTCACACACACACGCACACATACACACACACGCACACACGGGCACACACACACAGACACACGTGCACACACGTGCACACACACGCACACACAGACACACACACACAAAACATTCCCTTTGTAGCTGAATGGGTGGAGAAAGGCACTAATGCTGCCAGTGTTAAGGGTTCTCGGGGAGAATAGTCGATAGCGAAGGGTGAAACACTGAGAAACATTGTGAGAGAGAAACAGATCTGAAACTGAAACAGAGGGAAATGAAGAGAACAGAAGAAAACCCCAGTGAGACCCCAGTGTATCCCCTGTAAAACCTCTCACACTCCATTATATCCCAAGTACACTCCAGTAGACCTTCCAGTACACTTCCCAGTAGAACCAGTACACCTCCAGTAAATCCCCCAGTTCACCCCATTATATCCCCAGACTAGTACACCCTCGGTCCAACCTGCCCACTTCCAGTTCAGCCCAGCACACTACAGTTATACTGTACCCCCAGTCAATGTTCCTTCTAATCCAGGGGTGGGCAACTTTGATGATGGCGAGGGCCATTATATTTCCACCTTCACGACAGAGGGCCACATTGCATATTGTTACGTCCTACTTTGTCATTCTAGTATCTCATACAAAAGAAGTAAAAATAGCCGATCTACAAGCTCAAAACGCATCGTGCTGCGATGCGTTTTGAGCTTGTAGATCGGCTATTTTTGCTTCTTTTGAATTGGAATCCTGAATTATCTTTTGTTATTTTTTAATTGGAATCCTGAAATGTGACATTTTTATTTAATTTCAAACACATTTAGTTATGTATGTTAACTTTATGAACCTAAATACAAATAACCTGGACATACATTTTAATACTACTATACTAGTCATTAAGCTACTAATATAGACAGACGGAATTAAAGCAGGTCATGGTTGGAATTGTAACAGCTGACATCAGTATTCAGGTATTAACCTACGGGCCGCATTAAGTGAAGGTGGGGGCCGCCAGTTGCCCATGTATGTTCTAATCATTCAACAGTGTGAGCAAACACCACCTGAGCACTGCTGAGAAACAGCTGTTTCCACCTTTACACCACATGCCCAACACCATAGGTAATGACACCAAAGTAAAATGGCCTATTCAAATAATCTAATTGCCAAAGTAATTGCAATTTCATTACTTTTAAAGTGGTAATACATTGTACTATACCTAGGTCTGTTAGTTTTTTATTTTCTATTTTTTTAATATTTTTTGCATATCCATTACATTATTAAAGGTATATTCAGTGATTGTATTTCATTCAAATAAAAATATAATTGGTACATTTTCCATTCATTCTCCTCAAATGTGTGCTGACCATATAAGGACTTCCACCATGGCCCGTGTTACGAGCATAGCTAGATTCGGTTTTCAGAGGTGGCCAGCCAGTCCTCGACCAATCAGGGTAGACTAGAGTATGGCCCTAGTTATGTTATGATGGTTAAAATAAACGTTTTGAGAACCACAGTCGCTCTGAATTAAGAACGTCTGCTAAATGCCTAGATTGTAAACTACTGAACTCATAAAATGCCACAGTCTCGTAGTAAATCAGTATCATACATATCCTGAAGCTGGAGACTTAGGCCTATCGATATCCAGTGATTGAGTCTAATGATCAAAACGAGAACATTATAATGGTGTAAAAAATCGATAAAAAACGAAACATTTCCACGCTGTAAGGCCAGTAAGGGACAAGATGACCCATTGACCCCCGGCCACTTTCATAATCACTGAATACACCTTTAATTGGTATCATGCGAACACATGTATAAATGAATGATAAACAAACCTGCTTTCACAGAGAGTAGGCAATGAAGGCAATTTTTGGGTCTAAATTGCAATTACATGCTTATTGAAATGCTGAGTGACAGAAACCATCAAGATCTTCATAGATAAGCTCCACAAACATTCCCACTTGTAGAAAGTAGAATTAG
This sequence comes from Nannobrachium achirus, assembly GCF_963921795.1. Taxonomy (NCBI): domain Eukaryota; kingdom Metazoa; phylum Chordata; class Actinopteri; order Myctophiformes; family Myctophidae; genus Nannobrachium; species Nannobrachium achirus. The sequence continues at coordinate 36,889,648 of NC_137817.1, forward strand.
AATCAGAATCAACCTTCACCTGTCACATCACAGGATTGCAGGTGTAAAACAGTGGGTGAAATTGGTATTTGTGCAATCTCCATAATCTTTTGTTATTTCCATAAGAGAAAGGGAAGGAGAAGGGGGGGGGGGGGGGCAAAGGGGAAGATAAGGTAGTAGGTACATAATATAAAAACAGTACGTTGTACCGGGGATTAAGGTGCAGCATGTGTCGACCGCATACCGTAGTTCACACAAGGTAACCGTTACACTGGTATAATCCGTAGTCCACTTAAGTATTAAGCATTCAGTATTTACCACATTTTCGGTGGCTCCATGCACACACTGCGTGCACGTTGTGTGAGCGGTTTCCGTCCACGACCGTCGAAAGTCTTTACTTCCACGCAGAGAAGAAAAAATACAACCTTGATGATCCGTGTGTACGTTATGGTCCATAGAAAACAGGCCGTTTTGACCAAACACGCGATATGGGAAAAGAAGCAGAGATATATCCATGTTTCTGCAGCCAGGATAAATACAATTCAATGGGCGCCGGAAGTCACCGGATGTAGTATTCCGCAAGGCATCATGGAAACTGAGTTTTTTTCACATGTGTTAATTTGCCACTATAAAGGCTGTGACGCACTGAAAGCGTCATTGGTACGTCTCAAAAAATAAAAAGAGTTTTAGTTTCTGCGTAGCTCTAACTCATTTTGGATGGTCTGTGACACATGTCAATGCTCCAAAATAGAACAGTTGGGTACTTCATACTATGTAAGTTGGATGCTAAGTATTACAAAGGAAAATCTGGACTTTTTATGCAATTGCGCAACAGTGTGAGATTCCTTGTGTTCTTCTGTATTTACAGTAACACAGTCCCTTTAACATCTCACAGTCTTACTTTTTGTGCAATGTAAACAAAGGAATTGCCCATTTGCCCTTATCAAGGAAATAAATGAATTCAAATAATTAATTAAAAATCTGTTGTATGTTTTTTTTTGAGAATCTGTACAGTATCGCTAAACATAATAGAGCCATAACTGTATCTACAGTCTCTTCTTCTTACCTCCCTAACCTCCAGGACACCTTCCAGTACACTGCCAGTAAACCTCCCTGCAACACTCCCATTGTGACTGAACGTCCCAGCACACTCCCGCTATGGTTCACTATAGTCCCCCACTGAACGTCCTAGGACACTCCTACTATGGAACACTATAGCCCCTTTTCGACTGCAGTTTTAGCACCACACCACACCACACTACACCACACCACACCGCACCACATAAAAATATCTACATTTTCCATTACACAAAAGTACCCCTATCGGTAAGAAACAAATTGACCCTTTTAACTGTGATTATAATACAATATAAATTTGTATTACAACTATCCTAATTATAATACACTATCATGGATTATAACTGTGATTATAATACCCTATAAAGTATTAATTTATTACTATGATAATTATAATACACTTTAATAGATTATAATAGTGGTTATAACACAATATAATCTATTATCATGTATTACAACTATATTCTGGTGGTCTAAATGAAAAGTCAGTGAGTGATCAGTCATTATGAAGTGTTTGGCCCTGTTTGGCCTAGCTCAGACCTACTCTAGAGTGGATACTTTTTAGTACTCTGTTTAGTACCACTTTCACTCCACTCTACCCAGGTCCTTGTAGTGGAAAACCTGGCACAAGTGGGCGGTGTGGTGTGGAGTGGTGTGGAGTTGGGCCAGTGGAAAATGGGCTTATGGTCCCCATACTCCCCACTTAGGGGGGCAGCTAGCTGAATGGTTAGGGAGCCCGCCTGGGGAACCAGAGCCCCTGGTCGTCCCAGGTTCGATTCCAGGCCAGGCCAGCAGTGTCGATGTGTATCCCTGAGCAAGACTCTTAACCCCTAATTGCTCACACACTCCTTGTGGGCATGCAGTGAATCAGCTGGATAGGGCTGAAAATACTGAATTTCCCCCTTGGGAGGAAGTAGGTAACTGTTATTATTATTAACGTCCCAGCACACTCCCACACTATGGTCCACTATGGTCCCCACTGAACGTCACAGCACACTCCCACTATGGCACTTCCCACTGAGAGGCAGCGTGAACCATGTTAAGGAACTATGGGGAGAGAAGAGAACAGGACAGAAGACAGGAGGAGAGTTTGTTACAACATTAGCAGTGGGTGGAGATAGAGAGTGAGAGAAACATGAGAAAAGGAGAGACAGATATCTAGAACACACACGCACAAACACACACACACACACACACACACACACACTCATGCAGTCGCTCACACACGCGCACAGGCGCTTGCACGCACGCACGTACGCACACACACACACACACACACACACACACACACACACACACACACACACACGTACTTGCACAGATCTAGTGAAGAGTTAACAAGGATGGAGGATCTCTCCTAAACATTTAGTTTGGAACACGGCCCAGTCCTCCACACAGCACTGCTTCCAATTACCCCCCCCTCTCTCTCTCTCTCTCCATCTCTTTTTCCTCTCTCTCTCCCTCGATCCACCCTTCCTATCTCATTTCTCTCTCAATTCCTCTTCCCCCCTCTCTTTCTTTCGCTCTTTAGCTCTTCTCTCACTTTCAAACAACTTAAGAACTCTTGATACACACACAGGCACACACATGCACATGCACACTAAACACACACGTGTTTGCTCGTCTGTTCAGAGGAGGGGAGGGGGGGAAGACAGGAGGAAAGAAAGACAGAAAGAAAGGAAGCGTTTTGCATTGGGATTTTTTTCCCCCTTCCCTCCCTCTTCCTGCACAACTCGCCTTTCCTCGACGGGAGGAGAAAGAGAGAGAGGAGAGAGAGAGAGAGAGAGAGTGAGTGGAGGAGGTAGAGGAAGAGAAAGTGGAGACAAGAGGAGGAGGAGAGAGAGAGACGCGAGGTTTTAGAAGGAGAGAAGAGAAGCTTTGCAGCAGAAACAGACCCTGGAGCTGCTGAACACACGCACACACACACACACACGCATGCACACACACACGCATGCACACGCACACGCATGCACACGCAGATCAACATGCTCCAACCGGGACTCTTGTGTGTCTTGTTTGCCTTCCTCTCTGCGCTCCTGTCTCCCGCAGTGGACGGACAGACGGACAGGGGGGAGAGGAGAGGAGGCGCGGAGAGGATCCAGGTGGTGTTCACCCCCACCGTGTGCAAAGTGCGCTGCACGCAGGGCCGCTGCGTCAACTTCTGCGAGCGGGGGAACGTGACCACGCTGTACAGCAGCCACGCAGCGGGGGGCGCCGAGGACAGCCCCCACCAGGGACCCCCTGGCTTCAGAGTGTGTGAGTAGAGCTGTCATGTGTCATGCTTGCATGTGTGAGTGGAGGTGCCTGGATGTCACTGAGAATGGTCTAATGCAGTGGTTCTCAAACTTTGAACTTTGAAGGTTTCCCCTTAACTTTGACAGCTTACAAATGGAACCAAATGGACCCATTGGTTCCATTTGTACACTGTCAAAGTTACAGACTTGTAAGGGTTTATTTATACCCCCATTAACTCCCACCTTGTGCGTGCGTGCATGCGAGCGAGCGTGCGTGCTTGCATGTGTGAGTGAGGTGCCTGGATGTCACTGAGAATGGTCTAATCTAATGCAGTGGTTCTAAAACTTTTACATTTGAAGGTCTCCCCTTAACTTTGACAGTGTACAAATGGGTCCATTTGGTTCCATTTGTACGTTGTCAAAGTTACAGACTCGTATGGGTCAATTTAGACCCCCATAATGGAACCGAGAGAGTCCCTGAAATCCACTTTGAGAACCACTGGTCTAATGAGGCTATGTGCAATTGTGCATGCATCTCTGTGATGGATAGATAGATAGATGCCTTTATTATCCCACGAGTGGAAATCAGTCGCCCAGAGGCAGCACAGCAGCTACGGTTACAAGGTTACAGGTATGTATGAGAAAGAAAAAGTTAAATAAGAAAAGAAAAATTAGAAGCATCAAAAATAAGAAGCATCACCAATACAGAGCGTGTGTAAACCCTGTGTTTGTGACTATGACTTTATTTAAGTACCAGTATGTGGGAGAGACAGATGTTTCTGACTGTGAGCGGGTTGCAGGAGGTCAGTGTGAAGGTCAAAGGTCTGTGTGTTGATCCTTCGGATACTGTAGGTTGCTCATTTCACCTTGCATTTGCGTGCGTGTGTGAGAGAGAGATTCATTATGTCTCTCTAGGTATTCACACTGACTTGACACAGGCTTAGAGTGCACACATGCATGTACACACACACACGCACGCACGCACGCACGCACGCACACACACACACACACACACACACACACACACACACACAGCCTATACTATAGACGGCACTGCTGAAAGCAGATGTTGTTTCAATATGCAGACAGACAGACAGACAGACAGACAGACAGACAGACAGACAGATAGTGAGACAGACAAGTGGGAGACGGACAGATTGACAGAAGATAGAAAGACAGGTAGACAGAGAAGACAGAGAAGAAGACAGACAGATAAGGGAGACAGACAGATGGATAGAGGGAGGGAAGGTATAATAGTATAATGACAGATTGATGGTTGACAACAGACAGGCACGTTGGATTCCAACACTGAAGAATGTCTGACCAAACTCTGTGTGCGTGTGCGCGCGCGTGTGTGTGCGTGCGTGTGTGCGTGCGTGTGTGTATGTGTGTATGTGTGTGCGTGTGCGTGCGTGGCGTGTGTGAGTGTGTGTGCCCAAGCATGTTGTGGGGATATTGATCTTGCAGGCTTATACAACGACAAAAATGTATGTACACTGATGCCAGGTCGTTGTTGACTTGGCTTCCAACGTTTTCAGGCCGAGGACCCATTAGCTGAGAGACAGATGAAGGGACAACATGTAGAGGGGCTACATGTTGTATGAAACTGTGTTGCAGATTTTCATCGATTTCATAGGTAGATTCATAGACTTGTTTGACAGCACTGTCATCAGTCGATGTTGGATTCGTGTTAATGTGTTTTTTCAGAAATTTAATCACTTCAATTGTTGATGCTTTGTAAACCTGACCTATCACTCGGTACTTGGTCTGCTCTTTTTTTACCTCCACCCCCAACCTATTTGCCGACAATAGCCGATCTACAAGCTCTCAACGCCTCGTAGCGCGAGGTGTTGAGAGCTTGTAGATCTGCTATTTTAGGCCAAAGTTCTCCTCAGAATAGGGATGCGAGGGTTCAAGTTGTTAATCTAAAATAATTATCCTATCACTCAAAGATTTGGTGGCCCCCTGTAGTAACTCTGAGGACCCCCTAGGGGTCCCAGACCCCCTGTTGAAGACCCCTGCTATAGTGTGTATAGTTTCAATACAGATTATTGATTTTTTTGGTCATTCTATTGGTAGAATTACTATTTATATGCATTTCGTGTATTACCTTGTGTTGTCCTTGCTTATTGTAATTCTCTCTGGATTAAGAGCGTCTGCTACATGCTCACATCATAAATAGTAAATTGTATATGCACACACTATCTGTTGATGAGCCAGGTCAGTCGTTTACATTATACTCAACATTATAAAACTAGTGAAGAGACTCATCAAGAGAAGAGAAGAAAATTAAAAAGAGAGGAGAGACTGTCAGGACTGCTGAATAACATGACAACATTGTAAAACATGACTCATGCAGTAGGTCTGCTCTGATTACAACACACAAAGAGAATGTTTTATTGTCTAGGTTTTCTAAACTCTAAAAAATGTAAGAGAATGTCACTGTTAAAACATTACAAATTGCAAAGTGGGGAGTCCGGGTTCCACTTGGGTAAAGGTCCTGCCCACCAAGACAAGGGGTTTGAAGCTAAAACATAAAATAATGGTTAAAGCGGTTCAAGGTTTTTCGTCCGAATATCAGAGCGTATTTCGGAGAACAAAAAAAATCGACCTCACGTTCATCATGTTTGCACACACTGCCACCTGTTATTTCTTGTGTTATGTCCTTCCAAGAGTTGTAAAAGGCTTGCGCTGTTGCGCACCTTATGCAATGTGAGAGCTCAGCCATTATGCACGACTGGGTTTACTGGGGTGTTGTGGACAGCTAGTGACAGCTAGTGATAGTTTTGACAGAAAGATGTGATAAATTGACTGATCACAGGACAAATATGAACAATCATCTCTTCTGTATGTTTAATGTTTTTAGGCTGTATCCTGAATAGCCTATCTGCAGATTCAGCGCCCTATAGCGCGTCAGCGCGCACTTTACCGATTCATTCTGCGAAAACATTGCACACATTTTGCAGATTTCCGATTTCTAAAACGCAACGGAAAAACGCAGCAATGTGCAACCACCTTAAATTGGGATAAAGAAAGGCAGGCAGGGCAATCTCCGTCGCTGCACTAGCGTCTGGTACAGGTTAGTCAGAGAGGAGTATGGAACTGAGAGGAATAGTGTGTTCCATGCATTACGTCCCCCTGGTGAAACTCCTTTTACATTATACTAGTCCTGTGCCCGGGGGTGTGTGATGAGGGATTGAATGTAGGAGTCTCAGAAGTAAGGTTGGAGAATCCAGACTGGTGCCCTTTGGGCAGAATAGTCACCATCAATGTCCAGTTGTGCAATACCCGTTGTAGCCGCCTGTCTGGCTGGCACTCTTGTATGCCCTATGGTGTTCCATGTCCAGGCCAGTCTGTGATGTCATCTCCAAATTTGGGCACTGTAGTGATGTCAGTCAGTGATGTCAGTCAGTGATGTCAGTTGGGCTTTGTTGATGTCAGTTGGCACTATGTAGTATCAGTGATGTCAGCATGCAGACAGAGCAGACGTATGGCGGACAGACGTTCACTAAATTAATAGTTAGATATAAATTGATTATATTTAATCGAGACTAAATGTGATGAGACGTAACGTAGGAATGACAATGACAATGACAAGTTTGTATTTATGATTTTGACAGTGTTTAAGGAATGACAGTATTCATGGCGGATAGTGTTTTGATTGATAGTGTTGGCGATTGACACCGTTTGGCAGTATTTATGATTGACCGTTTAGGAATGGTGGTGTTTGTAGGAATACCTTTGATCAAACCAACTTATATGATTAAACGTGTTCCATGTGAAATCCTCTCTGCTCAGATAAGGCGTTACAGGAATCACTAAACTCCTCATTTGGTCAATTTAAAATCCCAAGTTGACTGATCTAGGTCAAGAAATAAAGGGGTTGAGTTACGATTAGAAAGATACCGCTAGCGAGCTACACAGCCATCATAGAGCTGTTGTTCATCTGTTGTTGAGTAGTTTGAACCCGTTTATACCTGCTTTCATGTCACTCTAGATTTTAACCACTTTAACCATTATTTTATGCTTTAACTATTAAAAAATAGCAGATATACAAGCTCACAGCGCGGCCCTCGGTGCTAAGCACATTTACTTTTACTCCACATTTATTTAAAAACTTTATTTACTAGTTACTTTGTAGATTTTGATTATTGTTATTACAAAATATACAGTAACCACTTAAACCCTACATTTTGGGCATTTGAAAATATCCGATCTACAAACTCACAATGCGTCTCAATGCGATGCATTTGTGAGCTTGTAGAGCTTCTATTTTAATCTTTGTACTTTTACTCAAGTAAAAATTGTATTCTGGACTTTTACTTGTAACAGAGTATTATCTACATTGCAATATTGATACTTATACTTAATGTAAGTCAAAAATAAGAGTACTCTTTACACAGTATTACAGTATTATGAAGTATTTACAAACAGAAACCTGACTGTCGAGGGGAAACATGTATACAGTATGTAATGTACCGGTACATGTTTGGCCATAATCACATTCATGCTTACTGCACGCATAATGTAAATGCTTCAACTGAGTTATTGCCATAACCTGATTGTTGGCAGTGAGTGGTGAGCTAAATGTTTGAAGCAGCTGTTCTCTCGTTGTTAGAACATGACATCACTGACGTTCAACTAATAGCTCTCTACTGTATGCTGATGTTTTGCTTGAAGCTTTGCTTGTTGGATTCAGAACAGCTGTGAGGCGAAATCCTGCTGTCAGTCGTAGGATCTGTAACGTAGGCGGTGATGTCATCAGAATTCACATCCCCTGAGATGTTATTGTATACTGCGATTATAATGATTATTGATTATAGTACCTCATGTACAGAATATGCAAGTGAGGACTGTTAGTGAAGCTTTCTCTGCAGAACTGTAGGACACTGTAAGGTGTAAGCCATGTGTTTTGGTAGAGGTGTGTGTTATGTTATGTTATGTTATGTTATGTTATGTTATGTTATTGCGACCGTAAGGTCGCAGTTTAGTATCAAAACCTCCACCGGCCGTCCGTCCGTCCGTCGGTCACACGTCACACCTTTGCCCTGCTCATATCTCCGCATCAGTATGACATCACACTGCTGACATCAGTATGACATCACACCGTACACAAATGACCCTTATATAAGACCGGCAAGAAACAGTCTAAAACAGTGGTTGCTATGGTAACCAGTTCGTTGCTAAGGTAAAAAACATGGTTGCTATGGTAAACAGTTGGTTGCTAGGGTAAACAGTTGGTTGCTAGGGTAAGAAAACATGGTTGCTATGGTAAACAATTGGTTGCTAGGGTAAACAGTTGGTTGCTAGGGTAAAAAAAACATGGTTGCTGTGGTAAACAGTTGGTTGCTAGGGTAAACAGTTGGTTGCTAAGGTAAAAAACATGGTTGCTATGGTAAACAGTTGGTTAGTAGGGTAAACAGTTGGTTGCTAGGGTAAAAAACCATGGTTGCTATGGTAAACAGTTGGTTGCTAAGGTAAAAAAACATGGTTGCTATGGTAAACAGTTGGTTGCTAGGGTAAACAGTTGGTTGCTAAGGTAAAAAAATGGTTGCTATGGTAAACAGTTGGTTGCTAGGGTAAAACCATGGTTGCTAAGGTGGTTGCTAACGTACACAAACAGACCAGCAACAACAGACTTATGAGCAGGGCAAAGGTGTGACAAGGCCCTGCAGAAAATGCATGACACGCTGCTGCGCCACACTCAGCACCCCTAAAAACCAGTACTTGGGATTTGTTGATGTAAATGTTCACATAGAGTGTAATAATTGGTAAAACAAACTTTTGGCCTATTTGTGGAGATAAGCGACCAACGGTCGCTTATCTCCCGATTAGGGAGTCTTACTGGTGTTATGTTATGTTATGTTATGTTATGTTATGTTATGTTATGTTATGTTATGTTATGTTATGTCATGTGTGTGTTTATGGTTTGCATGTGTGTTTTGTGGGCATGTACTGGTGTGTTGTGTGCAGGGCCTTAGCGCGTCTAATCGGCACTCTAGGTGAGCTCTCTCGAATGCGCCCCCCCCCCCACTCCCGCACGCGAAGCGCGTGCACGCGCACGATTTTTGCAGGTTTTGCCGTGAATTTATTCGGTTTTGGGCCGGTTTGGATGACTGTTCAATAATATGACATTTTCTCGGGTTTTGGCGTGATTTTTGGGTCAGGTTGGGTGGCTAATTTTATTTTATTTTTTTAATAAAATAAAAATAAAAAAACACTCCATTTCGGCGGGTGCCCCTTTGAGGTCGGCGCTTTAGGCGGCCGCCTATACCGCCTATAGCTAAAAACGGCCCTGGTTGTGTGTGTGTGTGTGTGTGTGTGTGTGTGTGTGTGTGTGTGTGTGTGTGTGTGTGTGTGTGTGTTTTGTGTGTCTTTGTAGTGCATGTTCTATGCAGTATGAATGTATTAAAAAATACAGTAATGTGCAGAAGTGCATGATGTCACCAGTAAACCATGTGATTATAATTCCAACCACATATTTCTTTGCAACTGGCCCTGAATAGGCAGGCAGGACTTTGCAAGCCTGACTTTCCAACTATCTGTCTGCCCATTTGGAAATAAAATATTCAAATATGATCTGTAGGAAGCACTACTAATAGAAACTGACAGACAGACAAACGGACAGTGAGGCACAGCTGGCACGTGACTTTTTACCACTAAGCATACCGTACCTAGGGTGACCATTATATTCATCCCCTAGACCCTTGAATCAATGTGGCTTGCAAGTGCGCGGCCATTCATGCACCCACACATTTATACCCACCATAGGTATATGCAACATACCGGTATAGGCAAAGAATGACTGAATGACAAACATCAGCCTCAGCTTGAATTCTGACACACAATGCATTTTTTAATGTTTTCTGATTGGTGAGGTGAGCATGTTTACATGAACATGATAAGCATCTATGCAACTGCTTAATACAACTATTATTATTGTAATTCTGGCGAAAACCGGGACAATTTTGTAGTGAATGTTGAAAACCTGGACATAATAGTGTTTATTGTCAAACCTCCAGACAGGGTCCCCCTATGGGATAACAGCGCCATCTGGCGGTGCAACAGAGTAAAACTCATAAGCTCCCGAACGTCAATTTCTAATTTGTCGGAAGGGCTGTCAATCACAACCGAGGGCACCGCCCCCGAGTGTATAAAACCCCCATGGGCTAACATGGCGTCCTCTTTCTGCACCTCTGCTACCGCAACAAGAGTGCTACGAACTCAGCCATTTATTCTAAAAAGTATAGCCTAAAGCGACGGCTAGGAAGTCGGCCACTGGCCTCTTTAGAATTTTTCCCATACGTCTTTACCTTCTGTTCTTCAATTCTCGGTGTTCTCACCGTTTTCCCTCTGTAACTCTCCCACTTCTTCTCTGAGCGTGTTATTGTGCGATAGCCTTGCTTAGCCTAGCCTAGCTTCAGCTATCACAACACGATGTCTGCTCAGCAACCTAGCGCTAGCCACCTGCTAGCTAAGGTTCCGAAGAAGTGTGGTCGTCCAGCTTGCAGAGGCCTCATCGCACGCGAGGACACCCACCGTTTCTGCATCGTCTGCATGGGGGTAGGGCACGCCTTGTCCGCCTTGTTCCCCCCGGCCCCGGCGATGGGCATCGACTGTGAGGACTGCGTCCAGTACAACGATGAAGCCCGACAGGCCCGTTACGAGATCGCAGCCTCCGGCTTCGGCCTAGCCCCCGCCGTCTCCGCTGGACCCCTCCCAGGTAACCCTCCTCGTGTGCCGGACAGCGCTGCACGCCACAGCGCTGCTCCCCGCCACGTGGTTGGGCCTCCAGCGGCCTCGCCCACTGCTAGCACCGGTAGCCCCGGAGCTAGCGGGCCTGTTGCTACTACCACCCCGCGGGAGGTGCCTCCAGCTACCCCCGCTGTTTCTCCGACTGGCTCGGCGGGCGCCGTGCCCAGGAAGAGAACCTGCAAGACCACCGGAGTGGTTCCAACGCCAGCTACCACTTCGGCGGCCGTCTACAAGGAATTCCACCCGCTCACCGTCGGTGACATTCCTTTGTCCTTCTCCGTCCCCCAGCTCCGCGCCATGCGGCCTCCTAGCCCCGTTTCCTGGCACGCCAGCGATGGAGACGAGCCTTCCCTGGGGGACTACGACATGTCTGAGGAGGACTCGGAGGGTGAGTACGAGGACGAGGACTCCTCCCAACTTCCCTCCGGACAGGGCGGAGACGCAGCCGGGGGGGGGCTCCTCACGCCGAGGTTCCCTCCTCCGCTGCGGCCTCCTCAGCCCCCACTGCCTCCCTCCCCCCTTCCACGCCAGTAGGGGGGAAAGGAGCAGCAGCACACGACCCGGACTCTCTCCCGCTGGACGAGCTCTCGGTCCTAGAGCGTGCTACCATCAGATGCGGCCTGGAGCTGCCGCTCGGCGACCCACCTCACGGCCCCCGGGCTAGAGTTCCCATCCTAGGCCAGGATGTGGAGCCCTCCCCCCCGCCACGCATGGTCAAGATCCCCATGGTTCCTGGTTTCGCAGAGGCCCTGCATTCCACCTGGACCACACACAAGGACCCCCCCAAGCTCCCTTTCCTCATCGACTGCCTCGATGCGGAGAGTATAGGGATCCCCTTGTGCCCCCCTATGGACAAGCTGCTCGCTCAGTCCCTGGTGGGGAACCTCAAGCCGGAGCACGAGCGGACTGGACCGGGCGGTCGCTGTCCCTTCAACCTGGCTGTAGGAAACAAGCCTCCGGGGTTTGCTATCGACCACGATGACAAGCAGTCCTCCAAGGTAAGGAACTCCTACAGGTCCTCTGCGCTGGCCGCCAGAGGACTCAACGTCACCCAGCTGCTGCTGTCGTCCACCAGGCGCCTCTTCAACGAGCTAGAAAGGGTCCCTGAAGACACGGCGGCTGAGATCGACAAGTCGCTCCGCATGTTGGTGGACCTCAACGTCCACGCCATCGAGTGGCTTGGACATGGCATGGACTACTGCATGCAAGCGGAACGTGCCAGGTGGCTCCACAAAGTCAAGCTCACTGGACCCTCGTGGGGGGAGACCGCGAAGGTCATGCAAGACCTCCCCGGACACCCTACAACACTGATGGGCGGCGGACTGGACCTCCTCCATCAAGAAGTGGAGGCCAAACGGATCACCTTGGAGCTCCTGGAGGCCACGACGGACCCCCAGGAGACCAAGACAGAGAGCAGGCAGGGACGCAAGAGCACCCACGGTCATGCTGACAGAGGGCGCTCTTCTTCTAAAAGGGGAAAGCCCCATCCCCCCAGAGCCCCTTCCTCCTCTGCGGGACCCTCCCGCAGCGAGGTGAGGGCTCCTGCCCGCTCCCAGTCGCGCCACCCTCCCAGGAATGGGAAACCGGCCGGCTCCCACAAGGCCCGTGGGAAGCCGACTCGGAAGTGACACTGGACATTGGCGGGGTCCCCCTGAATATTCAGGGGACCCCCCCTCTCAAACGCAGACGAGTGAACCATATTTCTTATGCCAAGAAAATAATGTTTATGCCTCCTCCTCTGTGTACACCAGTGCCTGTATTAAAGAGTGTGTTGATGAAACAATGCCTGTTTATTTCGACTCCTCCTGCATTAGTACAGACAACTCCATTTTGCATGAATACAGCCAGTATAGAGAAGTCCAGGCAGGAAATTCTCTCTACTCAGAAAGTACCGCTTTATCCAGTCATGCAGACAGGTCACAAGCGTATGTTTTCTCCTCCTTGCAAAATGTTCCCACACACGTTAATTCCTATTCACAGGGGTTTAGTTTCTCCTCTGTGCAATACCCCTCTGTCTCCACTGAGCGGCACTGCAATGCCGAGGTTAGTCCAAGACATGAGTTTGGTGTTAGCGTCAGGGAAGAAGCCAACACATATCAACAACCAGGGTCGGCCTCGTCTTCCCGTAAGGAAGCATATAAAGGCCTTAGAACAGGTGTTAAACGTAGATACAGCTCCCCAAGCCGGGGATTATGTTTCTTATGCTATAAACCTTGTCCCCCGGGATCCACGTTATGTGTCGCCTGTATTTTCAACAGGCAGGACTTTAGGGGAGTCACGCTTTTCCCGGCCGTGGCCCCGCGCTTGCCAGCCCGGTGGCCACCGGATACGGAAACGTGCTCCCCGGATACGGAACCTCTCGGTCCCGTTCTCCCTCCTCCTCTCGGCCCAGTAGTCCCGCTAATGCGGTACAACCCCAAGGCTTCTCCGTTGCTCAGCAACACGTTAGCACAGTGTGCCGAGCAATGGAAACGTTGCAATCCGAATCAGTGGGTGTTTCGGACAGTGACACGGGGCTACAGACTACAGTTCGCGGAGATACCCTCCCTCTCCAGCAAGGTTATTTACACTCGAGCCCGTTGCTTGAAAGCAGACGCCATACCAATCTGGTGTTATCACACCTGAAGGCCTTGGGTTTCAACGTCAATTTTGGCAGAAGTATGTTGTCACCCTCTCAGCAGATTTCCTTTATAGGGATAGCGCTGAATTCGGCCACGATGTCTGCCCGCCTCTCGCCAGAGAGGGTGGACAGGTTTCAGGCTTGTCTTCGCTCCTTCCACCTGAACCAGGTGGTCAGATACAAGGAGTGTATGAAGTTAGCAGGGCTGATGGCTTCAGCGGTGCAACTTCTGCGTCTGGGCAGGTTTCATATGAGACCTTTCCAGCGGTGGACACTGGCGCTCAGAATTCCTTCCCGGCAGGGATACAGGAAGGTGACGGTCAGCCAGGTCTGCGTGGACGCTCTGATCCCATGGAGGGACCAGGCGTTACTGACGAGTGGGGTCTCCATGGGCGAAGTGGTGTCACGCAAGGTGATCACCACGGACGCCAGCCGCTCGGGGTGGTGCGCCACCCACGAGGGGCGCTCAGCCAGGGGCCTTTGGACCCAGGCCATGTTGGAGTACCACATCAACTATCTGGAGTTAATGGCGATCTACTTGGCGCTCAAGCATTTCGAACCATTTCTCCGGGGTTGCCATGTCCTGGTCAGGACGGACAACACGGCGGCCCTGTATTATCTCAACAAACAGGGCGGCCTCTCCTCGCGTACGCTGGATCAGCTAGCGCGCGAGATGACCCTCTGGTGCGGGCCTTGGCTGAGGTCCATCAGAGCCTCCCATGTCCCAGGCCTTCAGAACGGTGGCGCCGACCTGTTGTCCAGGGGGGAGCCTCGCTACGAGGATTGGTCTCTCCACCCGGCGGTGGTGAGGCAGATCTTCTCCAGGTTCGGTCAACCTCGAGTCGACCTCTTTGCCTCCCAGGAGAACGCGAAGTGCCCCCTTTACTTCTCAGTGAGGGGGCCTTCTTCTCTGGGGACGGATGCGTTCGCTTACGAGTGGCCGGAGGGCCTTCTCTACGCGTTCCCGCCCTTGGAGCTGATCCTCCCCACGTTAGAGAGGATCAGGTGCTCCAACCTGGAGGTTCTTCTCGTGACGCCATCCAGGGGAGTGTGGAGGTCTCTGATCACCCCACTCCTCTCTCGGTCCCCCTGGCAGCTCCCCTTGCACAGGGATTTGCTGCGCCAGGCAGGGGACGAGATCTTCCATCCAGACCCGCGGGTCCTAGACCTGTGGGTTTGGCCCGTGAGAGGGAGAACCTGCTAGCAGCAGGCTTCTCACCAGCGGTTGTAGCCACTATTCAGAGTGCTAGAGCCCCCTCCACTAGGGCAGTGTATGATGGAAAATGGAATGCCTTCTTGGACTGGTGTGAGCTTCAGGAGCCGCCTGTGGTGGCTCATTTGGCTCCGGCCCAGAGGGTTTTGGATTTCTTGCAAAACCGCCTTGACCTGGGTCTGGCGTTTTCTACACTGAGGGGGTATTTAGCGGCTATTGAGGCCTGTCACCTGGGGCTGGCAGGTAAAAGCCTTGCTAAAATCCCTGAGGTGGTCCAGTTCATGCATGGTGTCGACCATTTGAGACCTGTGACTAGAGCTTTGTTCCCTGCTTGGGATCTACAGGTGGTTCTTGAGGGCCTATGTAGGGCTCCTTTTGAACCGATTGAGGGGACCTCTTTGAAGCATTTATGTTTCAAGACGGCTCTTTTGCTGGCCTTGTCTACGGCCAAGCGAGTGAGCGACCTTCATGCGCTCTCTGTGAGCCCTGATTGTATGAGGTTTCTCAATAATGACTCCAAGGTTCTTCTTAAACCTCATTTGGGTTTTGTTCCGAAGAACCGGGCGGTTCCGAAGGAACCTGTTGTTCTGACGGCTTTTCATCCTCCTCCGTTTGCCTCGGAGGAGGATAGACGTCTTCATTGTCTTTGTCCTGTTAGGGCCTTGAAGGCCTACTGTGACAGGACGGTGGACAGCAGGTCTACTTCTCAGCTTTTCGTTGTCATGAATGCCCGTAGGCGAAAAGCGGTGTCAAAATCCACCTTGTCAGGTTGGATTGTGGATGCTATTAGGTTGGCTTACGCCCGTGCTGGGTCCGAAATGCCGGAAGCATTTGGGGCTCATAGCACTAGGGGTGTGTCGACTTCTTGGGCCTTGTCCAAAGGGGTCTCGATTGATGAGATTTGTGCAGCGGCGAATTGGTCTTCGCCGTCTACCTTTGCGACCTACTATCACTTGGACGTTGCGCCCTCTGCATTGGCGCATTCGGTTCTGGGTGCTGCTGCCCTGTCTACTGTGTAGTGGGGCGGCTCTCTCTCCCCTTCCTGGGACAGTATGCCACTGTTCATAGGAGACCTGGGGGGACCCTGAGTTTTTCCCTTATATTACTGTAGTTTTATAAGGCAGGCCCGTGTCTGCTCTTAGTGCATAA
>NC_137817.1:36908174-36925674 GCF_963921795.1 Nannobrachium achirus
GTTCTGTTATCTGGACTCCACACACAACCCTGACATACAGGTGAACACACACAGACCAGGAAATATTTCAGAGTGATAATACGTACTGTGTGTGTGTGTGTGTGTGTGTGTGTGTGTGTGTGTGTGTGTGTGTGTGTGTGTGTGTGTGTGTGTGTGTGTGTGTGTGTGTGTGTGTTTGTGTGCGTGTGTGTGTGTGTGTGTGTGCCACAGACATGCGCGCATGCACATATACATTAACATGACATGTTGCTTCCATAACCTTGTTTTTTTACTTTGCCCCTGATATATTTGCCTGTCACAGTGAGCTCTCTGACAGTTCTAATCTGATTTGGGTCAAGTTGGGGATAGGTTTAGGTTAGATTTAGAAAAGTCTTTCTTCCATATCAGTCAAAGGTCAACCACGTCACTCACCCCTGTTTACACATGGGTGATATTTGACCTGGTGGTGCGGTGTAGCATCTCTTTGAGCACTTTTGTAGTTTATTTATATTCCACACTTTAATATTAGCCAATAAATCAAGGCTCTGTGAAAAATTACAGTAAATAGCATCGCAAGGGCCTATCAGATAAAAAAAAACACGAAGCTGCACTGGAAAAAGTTGCTTTGCAGTTGATTATTGTAGGTAAAAACTTACAAAATATTGGTGAAGATTACAAAGATCACTATGCCAGTTTAGAGACATGGCTAATATAAACTGCCCATTGCCTTGCCTTACCTCACTGGCAAATGGAAATACTGATACATTCTAACCACTTAAACCCCAGCATCCTTATTGTGGGGAAAGCTTTGGCTGATTGGCTATTTTCAGCTAAAGCTTTCCTCACACTAACAGAAAACAGAAAATACACTAGCATAGAGCCCCGAGGGACTCTAGTCAACCATATAGGGTTTCAGTGGCTAAGTACTAAAGTTTGAACAAAACTACTTCACAATAACAATGCTGGTGTAAATAAGTTTGTTGAATCAACTACATGAGATCTTGTCTCTACAACAAAAATACTTGTTGATGCCAGTGGTGTAAAGTAACTAAGTACACTTTTGAGGTATTTAAACTTTACTGGAGTATTTCCAATTTGATGTACTTTTACTTCTACTCCACTACATCTCAGAGGCAAATATTGTACTTTTTTTTTTTTTTTGAACTGTAATTATTTGAAACTTTCGGTTACTAGTTACTAAAACTAAAGAATGTGAGTACTTTTTCCACCACTGGTTGATGCACACAACTGAGTGTGAAGGGATGTCCATACGCTCTCCGAAACCGAACTTTTCATCGGAAAGGTCCGGTTCGACTACAAAATGACGTCACTCACGACTTCTGAAAAGCATTACACCGAATTAGAGTTCTGAAATCTGCACGTCGGAAAGTCGCAACTCTCCGAAGAAAGTTTGGTTTCGGAGAGACTATGGACAGGCCTTTAGTGTGTGCATGTGTGAGCTATGAACTAAATTATGCTTCTCTCACTGTTTCCTTCTGTCTGTCTGTCTGTCTGTCTGTCTGTCTGTCCGTCCGTCCAGTCTTGTGTCCTATGTTGTGTAAGAATGGAGGTGTCTGTATCCAGAAGGACAGATGTCTCTGTCCTCCAAATTTCACCGGAAAGTTTTGCCACATCCCAGCCACACCCTCGCTCTCCTCGACCAATGAGATCGTCAAGCCACCTTCCGCCCCCTCCAGTGTCTCTGAGGTAGCCAATCGGGAGCTGACCCAGTCAGAGTACCTGGTTCCGCTCCAGAGGCAGCCAATCGGAGAGAACCAGGAAGCTGGACAGCCAGGAGGTGAGAGGAGAGGCTAGCCTAGGATGAATTCAAACAAACACATTTCCTCTTTAAGTAAAGCCGACATTCATTTGATGTGTGAAGCTGTGAACTTGGTTTCTGTTTCATGTTTGAAATATAAAGACAGGCAGCACAAAGGATGCCTCTGTAGGGCTGTCAGGACCCAGCTGTGTGCACAACTAGGCTCAAAGTTCACCTTGTAGTCTGGCACATGAAGTGGTCATTCATTCTTTCATTCATGAGAAGATGATAATGAAGAGTTTGTAATTGGTCTCTCCTCTCCTCTCCTCTCCTCTCCTCTCCTCTCCTCTCCTCTCCTCTCCTCTCCTCTCCTCTCCTCTCCTCTCATCTCCTCTCATCTTTTCTTCTCTCAGTTCTCACAAGTGTGATTCAATGTTTGGGGGGTCGCTTATCTAGAGACGTCCCACGAACGCCTACTATACAGGTCTATTGATATCTATATAGGCTTGTTTCTTTGTTAAAACACCCTTAAGTACCATGCATAGTAGTACATAAGGACCGCAGGAATACACAAGCAACGGAGGGTGAGAGAACTTTACTCCGTTTGGTCCGGTTTGACTCCCAGTACGTAACACTCCGGATGATTTATCTCCGTATATGGACCCTTACGGACAGCACCCAACTGGACGGACTCAACGTACAAGATGTAGACCTATCCGTAGCAAGAAGTAGCCTACCCACGGCCACCGTTGTCAAACATAGGCGCAGTAGTGAGTAAAATTACTTTTCCTCTGCTCTATGACAGCGGTTCTCAAACTATGTGTCCCAATGATAAATATATTGTATCAAGAAACGGTAAAAAAGGAACGTTGCAACAGGATGACTTGACACACACACACACACGCGCGCGCAGTCACACACACACTGCCTATCCTCCTCCAATAGCTGCCAACAAGACGAGGCACACAAGAAGAGCTGAGTAATTAGCTCAGCGGCTCATCATATACTTGGGAATTATATGCGGGTGTGTTTTGTTATAATCACTCCGGGTCCTGATCCATGTGGTTAAAAATCTGTACCCTCGCAGAGTTTTACATTTACCGCGAATCCGCGAAACAACTTTGCCGACAGACAGCAGAACCTGCAGTCCAGACTGTTACCACTTATAACATCACGTCGTCGGGTCAAGACATTCTGTGGTTCTACATATTTTGGCTGCTTCGCTTTTGTTAGCTATTCTGTTCTGTGCTGCGAGGCACTAAATGTGGCGCGCGCATGCATCTCTTACTCTCTTCTTTGTATTTCTCTCCAGTTCACTTTCTCTTTCTTTACCCCCCCCCCCCCCCCCCCTTTCTGGCTTGTTCTGCTCTGTAATGGTGACTCAGTCCATCAGAATGTTTCACTACAACAATATCACAACATGGACTGTTCTCTGACCCAGAGGCAGACACCAGGACAGCATAGGAGAGACATACAGCAGGATAGCTGAGAGAGACAGTAGGACAGATGAGAGACAGATTTGAGCGGTGTGTGTGTGTGTGTGTGTGTGTGTGTGTGTGTGTGTGTGTGTGTGTGTGTGTGTGTGTGTGTGTGTGTGTGTGTGTCTCTCCAGCTCCAAGCTCCATGGTGAAGGTGAGAGTGCAGCACCCCCCAGAGGCCAGTGTTAAAATTCACCAGGTCTTAAAGGTACACTCACCCACTTTCTAAAGATACTCACTTTATTAGGCTACCTCCAGTAGCTCCATTTTGATGTACAGATGTACTGCTCCAGTACTAGAAAAAGTACTGTAACATGTTGAAGGAGAACAGAGCACCTTTTGTAACATTAAAGCTGATATAAGAGGTTTTCTGGTGACATAAGCAAATTTTTGGCGATTGCTTTACATTTTATTGCGACCATAGGTCGCAGTTTAGTATGTGAACGGTCAGATCTTGTCCGTATCTCAGTCTATAACGCCTGACACTGTGGTTCCCCTGACACATCACTGTGACATCACTGTGATGTCACAGTGATGTCTGCACCTCGGCAAATACAAGGTGAATTGATCCCAGTGCATGACGATTTCACGATAGATTAAATCTGAGTGTTTTTTATCACTATAAACAATAATATCGCTTATTGTCCCATTCCTAGTTGAGACACTAGCATTAGCAACAAGTATTATGTTGCTCCATAATGTTTGTTACTTGAACAGGCCATTGAGACTCCTCCCGTGGTCCCACCTCTGATTTGTCGATGGCGATGTCTGAATTGATATTGATGAGCGCTGCACTTGGTCTTGTAGGGTCTTGAGGGTTGACACAACAGCCCCAGAAGGATCATGTGTGTCTGTAACACACAACATTCCTCCCTACTCTAGGTGAGCGGATACAGCCCGACGCTGCGCGCACACACCACCAGCAGCAGCGCGCACACGCAGTCTGCAGGGGCCCCGGCCCCGGCGGGGCATCATGGGGTCCAGGCCCAGACTGTCAGAGGAGACGGGACATACACCCAACACTCTGGCTTTAAATACTGCTTCAGAGAGGTGAAGGATGGACAGGTGAGTCACAGTCGTACACTACCCCCCGGGGAGGGGTAGTGTTTTGTTAGTCTGTTGTTGTTTTGTGCAACTTTATGGGAAAATGTCTTTATGGAATGACATGATACTTTTAGGAAAGCTCTGCAAAGGTCCCTAGTAGATTACATGATACTGTAACATTTTGGGGTACGTGGATCAAGGTCTAAGGTCACACAAAAGGTTCAAATTGTATTTCGGCCATACCTGTCAAAAATAGTCTAATTTACTTCAACAAAACATTATGTTTAACATTCTATGTAACAAACTGAAAAAAAATAAAATAAAGAACTTGTGATAATAAAACTGTGATAATTTGTAAAATACAAAATATAATTGTGTAGATGAGATGTTGTGTTTTGGTGCGTGTGTGTGTGTGTGTGCGCGCGCGCGCGCGTGTGTGTGTGTGTGTGTGTGTGTGTGTGTGTGTGTGTGTGTGTGTGCAGTGTGGTTCTCCTCTCCCAGGTCTGAGGTCTAAGGAGACCTGTTGTCGAGGGATTGGGAAGGCTTGGGGAATCAACGATTGTGTGCTCTGTCCACCTAACTCTGGTATGTACTGTACACACACACATGCACACGCACGCACGCACGCACGCACGCACGCACGCACGCACACACACACACACACACACACACACACACACACACACACACACACACACACATAAACAGGTATATACACAAACACTCATCATCCCTCCCTCTTTTTCTCAGTGAGTTTTTTTCTTTCCCTCCCCCTGCTCTCCCCTCCTCTGTACGGAGGCAGATGTGTCCTGTTCTGAGAACTTTATGACTGGAATATTCTAGAATTATTCCACCAGGACACACTTATATAACTATCTGACATTATCTCTCTCTCTCTCACTCACTCACTCACTCACTCACTCACTCACTCACTCACACACACACACACACACACATACGATACACGCACGCACGCACGCACGCACTCACTCACACACACACACACACACACACACACACACACACACACACACACACACACACACACACACACACACACACACACACACACACACACATACACACACGTTCATTATCATTGAACTGATGTTGCCATGTTTTGTTACAAACCTGACTAACTGTAGAAGAATGTGGGACTTGGTACACAGTAGTGAGTGAGTGAGTGAGTGAGTGAGTGAGTGAGTGAGTGAGTGATTGAGTG
The DNA here is from genome assembly GCF_963921795.1 of Nannobrachium achirus. Taxonomy (NCBI): domain Eukaryota; kingdom Metazoa; phylum Chordata; class Actinopteri; order Myctophiformes; family Myctophidae; genus Nannobrachium; species Nannobrachium achirus. Next base: position 36,913,657 of record NC_137817.1, read on the forward strand.
ATTGAGTGAGTAAGTGCGTGCGTGCGTGCGTGCGTGCGTGCGTACTGCGTAGTTGATGTTTAGATTACAGGATTTTTCATGTCGTCGCCAAATCCTTTGTGTGGGAAACAGCTGTATGATATCGTATTTGTTTTAATCGAACGTTTTGTGTGTTTGTGATGGATGGGAATGATTTGACTGACGAGTAGACCAGTTTACCATTATACCTGCTGAACTGTAGGCATGTTCACCAGCAGATTTGTTTATCAGTAGACATGCTGACCAAGAAAACCTGTTTTCCACTTGTCCTCCTGACCAGTCCTGTCTACAGGGAAAGAGAACACTGCTCAGATCAATGTTCTTACAATACTTCTGGTATTGTTGAGTAAATACTGGCAACAATATGACTGTACCGTAAATATAACTAATCACACTAGCATTCAGGTTATTATTCAACCAATACAAAGGCTGTCCTAGCTAATGTAGCCAAGAATGAGGTTGAATACAGAGGTGTTGATTTGTTTATCACAAAGACTTGAAAAAACAACTGATCAATTGCATAAGTATATTAATTAACATTATATGACAACAAGGAACATCTCAGATGGCCCCACTGGTATTCCCCCAACAGCATGGGGAAGAGCACAGCAGATGCTTCTGGCAGGCCTTACCTTTCTGTGAGCCATAGAAGGTCACTGTTTTCCACTCTGTGTTTTGGTTCCTTTGGCCAAACTCCAGAGTCTCGTCAGCCAAGAATGTTAACAAACCATCCACAGCAACAGGGCTTGGTGGGTGGGTTTCATCCATGGTTGACGTGGTGAGTGCGTGGTGACGCTTTCAATTAAACTGATTTGTCAGCTGCCGCATTAGCCCGGAGAGCTAACAGCATTTGATACAGCTTTGATACAGCTTATCATTCTCTGGGTCCTCTTGTCAAATAAAGGATGAGTATGTGATATTAAACTGTATTGTACTATTAATCCACTTCAACATTTCTTTCCTTCCTTCCTTCCTTCCTTCCTTCCTTCCTTCCTTCCTTCCTTCCTTCCTTCTTTCCTTTCTTATTCCTTTCTTCACGTGTTATGTTGGTTGTTAAGTATTAATTGAAAATGAGTTTAGATGGATGGATCCGTAGGTTAATTGGTTTAATTAATGGAGCTACTAATTACCATCAGGTCAAGGCAACAGCACCTGCCCTGCTGGTTTTGACAGTGTCAATGGAACTCAGTGTGTTGGTGAGTCTCTCACACACACACACACACACACACACACACACACACACACACACACACACACACACACACACACACACACACACACACACACACACACACACACATGCACACACGCATGCACGCACGCACGCAGTACAAACATATGATATATCAACGTGTTTAAATACATGGAACCATGCAGCAGTTTTAATCACTCAAGTTTTACATTACAGTCCTGAAACACACTTCCTTTCGATCATCAATACTTGCTCTGGGACTATTTTAACGTTGTGTTGTAATTTGCCAAATGATTCTTAAAACCTTTGGCTGCAATGGGTTGCAACACTGACTTCCAGCACATTGTGTTACCATGGAATGTCTAGAGCGGGGTTGCCAAGGCTTACAAGGAACGCGCCTCCATGTCACAAGAGAGAAAATATATTCCATATAGTTTCATTGTTTGACAGCACAATCATAAGTGTATTTTGGATTCATGTCAACTTGTGTTTTCAGATATTTAACCACTTGAACTGTCAAAAAGTTAATAAACTTGACCTTTCACTCTGTATTTAGTCTGCTCTTTTTCCCCTCTACACCAAAGCTCTTTGCCAAAAATAGCCGATCTACAAGCTCACAACGCCTTTGGCTAAAGTTCTCCGAATATGGACGCTAGGGTTCAAGTGGTTATTATAAAATAGGAGAAAAAAAAGTTTCTATCACTCAAAGATTTGGAGTAACTCTGTAGTAACTCTGGGGACCCCCTGTTGAAGACCCCTGAGATAGCAACATTATGCCAAGTGGAATTGGAAAGTGTTACACCCTGCCTGCACTCATGTGTGTGTGTGTGTGTGTGTGTGTGTGTGTGTGTGTGTGTGTGTGTGTGTGTGTGTGTGTGTGTGTGTGTGTGTGTGTGTGTGTGTGTGTGTGTGTGTGTGTGTGTGTGTGTGTGTGTGTGCGCGCGCGCGCGTCTGTGTCTGTGTGAGTTTGTATGTCCATGTAATTACATACCTCTTTGTGTGTCTTTATATCTAAGTGTGCGTATGTTGGTATGCATGCTTGTGTGTGTTTCTATATATGTTTTACATGTGAAAACTTGTGCAAATGTGTCTGTATGTTGGTGCGTACCTTTGGTGTGTGTGTGTGTGTGTAGATGTTAATGAGTGCATGGAGCCTGGGCTGTGTGAGAATGGGATCTGTGTGAACACCAGGGGCAGCTATAGCTGTGTCTGTAGGGCGGGGTACATCCTCGATGCCTCACATGGAATCTGCATCTGTAAGTAACACGTACATACACAACGCACACCATACACACAAAACCCTCCGAGGGGTCTGGAATGCTGGAATGCTGCCGTCTTCCTCACAGCCGCCGGCTTGGGAATAGAATTGGGAATAACGTTGATTGTGGGTGTGTTTTTTCTTATTAGTATTTTGTCCCCGAGAATCCATTCTAGCATCCTAGAATCCATCTGTGTTCCATGTCAAACACAAGAATTCCAATGCATTTATGCAACACAGCTCCACATCTAAATATAGGTCTAATCAAATCAAACTTTATTTATATAGAACAAAGTAAAACAAACAAACAATCAGCGGTGATCAGGTTAAAAATTAAGCTTGGGTGTGGTTAAGCCAAGTCGAAAAAGTGGCAGGTCATCCCAGAGCCTGGGGGCAGCCACAGCAAAAGCAGGGTCGCCCCTGGTTATCAGTCGGGAGGTTGGCCGAGTCAGTAATGAGAGGTCAGCTTAAAGCTCTAACTGGGTTATGGCGTTACCGACGACCATTGCTACGTGTCACTCCCTATCTCTCTCCCCATTTCCTGACAGTCTACTGTCCTATCATTAAAGGCATGAAAGCCTTATTTAAAAAAGAAATTATCATACATTTGACAGGAACACTTCTGGCCTGAGGCCAAACGTGGGGAGATGTGGTCACGCCTTTTGGTGCCTGTGTGGAAGCTCTGTCAGAAATGAGGGAAACTCTTTATTCCATTGACATCACTAGAACTCTTAGTTCTTCTATGGAACTCTGGGTGTCTTTTTAAAAAGTCGAATGACCAAACCCATCATAAAGAAATGGAACTCAGGTGATGTTCATAGATGCTGAAATTAAGGGTGGGGAGGGAGTATGCTGCGTTCAGCTTCATAAATGTGTTAATAACACAATGTTCTTTATGTGTTGCTTTCAAACTGATTGGGGGGTCCGTCTGGCTGCCTATGCGAGTGTGTGTGTGTGTGTGTGTGTGTGTGTGTGCGCGCACGCGAGCGCATCTGGTGTGTATGCGTGCAGGTGTGGGGTAAAGGCCTTTTTGTATTGTCTAGGTGTGTGTATTGTCTATATGTATTGTCACAGGTGTCTACCATAAACGATTGTGCTTGTGTGTGTGTGTGTGTGTGTGTGTGTGTGTGTGTGTGTGTGTGTGTGTGTATGTATGTGTGTGTGTGTGTGTGTGTGTGTGTGTGTGTGTGTGTGTGTGTGTGTGTGTGTGCGTGCGTGCGTGCCTGCGTGCCTGCGTGTGTGTTGGGGGGTTGGTCTACTATGAGTACTTCTATATTATGGGCTTAATTGTGCTTATACTTGACTCTGACAGATGGCAGAGAGGCTGTTTGCTTGTGGATGTTGTGTATATGTATACTGTATGTCGGTACAGTACATGTCCGGACTGACTGCGATGCATGTCTGTCTTGGGGAGTCTTGTGTTTGTGGATTCTGGATTCTCGTCTGTATCGGGGTCTAATCCGTGTCTGCTTGTTGTTTGTGCAGTGCTCTTTGCTACTGATCGTCTCATGTAGTATTGAACACTGTCTGAAAGAGCTTTCCTATTGTGTTTTCCATGTACAGATGAAATCGTTTGGTGCTGCTGACAAGCTTTCCACCTTCCTTGTATAAGAATGATCAGGTGCCATATCCTGAGCTTTTTCTGATTGATTTGTCGTTTTCATATGGTATTTCTGTTGTCTGTGTGTGCTGACATGGGCTGGCATGTACTGACTGCATGAAGGGCCTGAATTGTCCTCTTTGTTCCAAGTCTCCCGTTGGACATGGGAACACTTAAGCAAAGTTATGTTTCCGCAGGAACAGCTCTCTATGACTCCTCTCCTCCCCTCCCCTCCCCTCTCCTCCAGCTCATAGTGTGATCTCGGAGGAGAAGAGTCAGTGTTTCAGGGTACTGGGCTCGGGGCTCGGGCCCTCCTCCTGTTCCCTGCCCATCCTGAGGAACATCACCAAACAGATCTGCTGCTGTAGCCGCGTGGGGAAGGCCTGGGGGACACAGTGCCAGAGATGTCCTTACTTTGGATCAGGTAGGATAAGACGACTACGGCTGAGACGCAATAGACGACTAGAGTAGAGAACCAACCAAATTAGAGACTATGGATTAGAAACAGGTCAAATAGAACGGAATAGAGTTGGAACGCAACTGAGACCCAGCTATCTATGCTCTACTCTCTCTTAGGGACCCCTCAATATGTGATTCATTTTTGGTAGACCTGATGCTGCGTTCATAATGTTTTTCTGTATCTCTCTCCCTCTGTGTGTGTGTCTCTCTCTTCCTCTCTCTCCATGATATCGGTCTTTCTGTCTGTCTCTCCCTCTTTCTCTCTCTCTCTCTCGCTCTCCCCTCTCTTTACCTCTGTCTGTCTGTCTGTCTATATATCTCTGTCTGTTATAGTTGCGTTTAAGGAGATCTGTCCAGCAGGCCCTGGTTACCACTACTCAGCCTCAGCTCTCCAGTTCACTCAGAGAGTGGCTCAGCAGTTAGCCACCCGAGGATCTCCTCAGGTCGTCCCAGGAAACCAGGGTCAACATGGCAACCAGAATAACCAGGGTACCGGTCAGACACACATGAAATAGATGCTCATTCATTTGGTTCATTTATGCTTTCATTCATTCAGTCATCATTGTTCTTGTCATCACTAGGCTCCTCTATTCAAACCAGCAACAGTGGAACAACCAGGCCTCATAAGCCCTCTACCAACTCTGGTTCAACTGGTAATAGCGGTACTGTTCCCAGCTCTGCTTCAACTGGCACCAGTGGTGCTGCTCCCAGCCGTGGTTCAACTAGTGCTTCAACTGGCACCAGTGGTTCTGTTCCCAGTCGCGGGTCAACTAGTGGTTCAACAGGCACCATTGGTTCTGTTCCCAGTCGCGGGTCAACTAGTGGTTCAACTGGTGCCAGTGGTTCTGTTCCAAGTCGCGGGTCAACTAGTGGTTCAACAGGCGCCAGTGGTTCTGTTCCCAGTCGCGGGTCAACTAGTGGTTCAACTGGTGCCAGTGGTTCTGTTCCCAGTCGCGGGTCAACTAGTGGTTCAACAGGCGCCAGTGGTTCTGTTCCCAGTCGCGGGTCAACTAGTGGTTCAACTGGTGCCAGTGGTTCTGTTCCAAGTCGCGGGTCAACTAGTGGTTCAACAGGCACCAGTGGTTCTGTTCCAAGTCGCGGGTCAACTAGTGGTTCAACAGGCACCAGTGGTTCTGTTCCCAGTCGCGGGTCAACTAGTAGTTCAACTGGTGCCAGTGGTTCTGTTCCCAGTCGCGGGTCAACTAGTGGTTCAACTGGCACCAGTGGTTCTATTCCCAGTCGCGGATCGACTAGTGTTTCAACTAGTGCTTCAACAGGCACCAGTGGGTCCGTTCCCAGTCGCGGTTCAACTAGTGGTGCCAGTGGTTCTGTTCCCAGTCACGGTTCAACTAGTGGTGCCAGTGGTTCTGTTCCCAGTCACGGTTCAACTAGTGGTGCCAGTGGTTCTGTTCCCAGTCACGGTTCAACTAGTGGTGCCAGTGGTTCTGTTCCCAGTCACGGTTCAGCTAGTGGTTCAACTGGCACCAGTGGTTCTGTTCCCAGTCGCGGTTCAACTAGTGGTTCAACTAGCGGTTCAACTAGTGGTGCCAGTGGTTCTGTTCCCAGTCGTGGTTCAACTAGTGGTTCAACTGGTGCCAGTGGTTCTGTTCCCAGCCGTGGCTCAACCAGTGCTACAACTGGTACCAGTACAGACTCTACTGGTGGCTTGCTTTCAACCCGGGCCAAGCCTCAGTCACCTCCAGTCGCTGGGTCGCTGCCCACTAGGCCTCAGCAGCCAGGGAGTGGAAGTGCTGTTCCAACACAGAGTAAGGTCCTGGCCCCAGGCAGGGGAGTGGAGCAGCAGGTCTCCCAACAGACCAAGCCTGGGAGTGAAGGGTCCTCACCTCAGGGCAAAGCAGAGAGCGGAGCTTCAACAACGTCACAGCTGAGACCTCAGCCACCGTCCACTGGAAGTCACGGTAAATAACTGGAGAAAAGATTCCTGTGGATGGATACTTAGAGCTAGCCTGGAATCCAGACTGATTTTCTCCATTCAGCTGACTTTATTTAATCTTTTTCACTTCTCGTCTCAGACTGGGAAGCTTCCTGTGTGAAAGGGGTGGTATCGGACACCCACTCAGGTGCAGAGGATTCTGATCGGTCTGTCGGCAGGGCGGGACCAGAGCCTTCCAATGTAAAATTCAACTTAACTGTGTTTCGTTTAGCACTATCCAATCAGCAATAACGTAACAGATGACATTCTGAAATGCAGGCTCAAATGGAAGACGACCAGACAAAGGAGAAGTAAAAGAAAAAGTCAGCTCAACAGAGCAAATCTGTCTGGATTCCAGGCTAGCTGAGAGCGGACATGAGAGCTCATATATTTCATTCCAGTTATTTTGAGAGCAAAACTTTCACCATTTCATTATGGAGGAAACAAAGGAGGCTTTCTTGAGAAGAACGACCCAGCCTTCCACCTATTTTATTATTATAATTCTTGTGACCACTAGGCCAAGTGGAAGGTTAAACAGTATTTGTAATACTGTACTGTACGACTTGACTTACAGTAGCAAGTCATCTTCTTAAATTATAAACAAATCACACACATTTCAGAATAGTGTTCATCTTTTGTGTTTCAGAAAAGTAATATACCTGTAGGCCCGGACTACCAATGTTTAAATAATATTTTAGAATATATGGAAGCCGATTTGGCTTCCATTAGATAAAAGGTATTGAAATTATGTGACTTCTCTACCTTGTTGGTAACATCTGGTTGACATGTTATTGTTTTATAAGCTGGAGGACTGTATTCAGTAGGGATGGGTATCGTTCACCTTTTAATCGATACGATACCTTTTTCGATACCTGGGAATCGATACGATACCTTTTTCAATACCACTTTTTCTATGGGCTATTTTATAGACGTTGGATCATCTATCTATAAATGCGAGAAGTCTCTGCGTGTCTGTCTGTCTGTCTGTCTGTCTGCGTGTATGTAATCGGCGTATCTCGAGAACCGTTCGTCCCACCGGCTTCAGATTCGGCACGCGCGTTCTCCGCCGCGGCGCGGAGTGCAGTGCCCGGCCTCGACCCGACCCGACGCGCGTTTTTTCCGAAACGGCGCAAAACGTTCGGAATCTCCTTATGCGGAGCTGATTGTTGATTGTTGACATCAGGCTGTTCCGGAGGAAATCGGCGCAAGCGCTGACTCATTGTGACATCATTTCATAAAAGGCTCTGACATCGCGTACGCAACATGAGTCAACACAAAATGCCATGGTTATGTATCTCCATATATGGGCATATGGGCAGATCTCCATATGGGCTACACAGATATATGGGCATAAATGGACGTATCGGCACAAGGGCTGACTCATACAGAGATCTCCATATATGGGCATATGATATATGGGCATAAAATGAATGCCCCCATATATGGGCATAAAATGGATTGCATACAGACAGATACAGATATCTCCATATATGGACATAAATGGACAGAGGCAAACAGATGGTCAAAGATCTCCATATATGGGCATAAAATGGACGCAGACAGACAGATACAGATATCTCCATATATGGGCATAAATGGACACAGGCAAACAGATGTTCAAAACGGGTCCTATGACCACAGGTATAATGAGGTTTGCATTAAAGGGGGAACCGGCACTGTGTCTGCAACACAGTTGGAGGCACAGACAGATACTCCATATATGGGCATAAAATGGATGCAGATAGACAGATATCTCCATATATGGGCATAAAATGGACCCAGAACTATAACTGCAGTGATCTCCATATATGGACATAAAATGGACGCCGACAGACAGACAGACAGATACAGATATCTCTATATATGGGCATAAATGGACACAGGCAGACAGATGGTCAAAACGGGTCCTATGAAAACAGGTATAATGGGGTTTGCATTAAAGGGCGGGGCATTCATTCCCTATTTACATTGTTCCGAGTTGGCCAGGTCGCCGACTAGACGCTGCGGGCGGCCCAGCTTCTAGTTATCATAATAATAAACATTATAGGCTATTCTCGGCTATTTTCACAGTAACGAGTGTAGCAGTCATTAAACTCTCAGTAGCCCAACTGTTACAGATGCGATTGGCAAGGGATGCATTCAAAAGTATCGAAACAAGGTATCGTTCGTTTTTACGTGAACCGATACTCGATAGTATCCACGTCAGTGAATCGATACCATTAAAAGTATCGCCGACGATACCCAACCCTAGTATTCAGTGCCTTTCGCGATAGAATGATAGGATTCAGACTTTTAATATCATATCCATCTCCATGGTTGTACCGCTGTAAACAGCAGGCAGGCTGCCCAGCACTGTGGCCCAGCCAGAGCCTTCAGCAGGTAGAGGGGACTCTCTCCCTGTCCAGCCCCAGCCAGACAGCCCCGTCTCTGGGTCACGACCCCACCACGGCTCCCTCCCCTCCAACCAGAACAGACCCGCCGTCCTGCCTTCAGCTCGGCCTCCCAGAATACAGACAGGTTGGTTCAGCAGCACTATCTGCATCTGTCTTACTGTGCCCTACAACCCAGTCTGCCTTCTGCCATTTCTTCCTGTCTGTCTGTCGTAATAAAAACGTCTTGCGATAGTGTTTTTCACGGGACGATCGCACTATGAACGGTGAACGTGAACGAATCATTTGAATTGATCATTGCCGTGAACGTGAACAAAATAATCTGAAATGACCCACCACTACTGTGTTTCTGCCTGCCTGTCTGTCCCATTCCAGCCTTCCCTACCAGACAGACAGCCCGCCCACCTGTTGACAGACAGCCTGCCCACCAGGCTCCTCCAATCAGACCAGCCCAGCCCCTCCCGTCTCCTGTTACACCCCGCCCACAGAGGCCAGGTATGATGATCATCACAGGTGGCACCAATTAGCAACATTTCACTGGTACAAATTCATAGATGTGTTTCTGAAAACAGAAAATCTGAAAACTGTTTGTTGGAATTGATATTTATTTAATAATTTACCCAACAAATGAACACCAAGAGGTTATATTAATCTTAAAATTCTGAAATAAACGCCATGAATCGAACAGTCCTATCATTTTCCTTCGTCGGTTTGAAACTTAAAAACATGCACAGCTGCTCTCCAAGAATAGCAAGTGTGACAAAAGGTTGTTTTGTTCTGCACTCATTTCTGGCCAGACACCTATCCCAGAAATCCATTGCATGTGAGTGCTTGGAGCACTGGGGATTTCCAAGCTGAGGAAAATGTCCCTTTGTTAAGCATACATGAGGGGCAGCCGTAAAACACTCACTAAACGCTAGGTTGGGTGCAGAGCCGGCACTGGGCCAGCTGCATACCTCATCATGTTGTTTTGTTCTTGTTCTTGTTCCATTGCATTGCAGATATTCATGCATGAAATAAAGGAAATCACACAGTTAACCACACTAACTAATTTGTACCATTGTAGCCAACATTGTGGTGAGTGCAACAACAGTTAGTCTTTTCACCTTTGACCTCTGTTTTACTCTTTTGACCTCTTGATCTCACAATGTGTTGCGATGCGAGATCTGGTCTTTTCTAAAGATTTTTATACATTTTAAACATTTGAAAATATGTGAATTCTGCATAATGAGTACTTTCTACTTTGAGTAGATTTTGATACCAATAGCCAAGGGGAGGCAGTGGCTCAATGGTAGAGAAACCGTCATTAGAACACGGAGGGTTCCCAGTTCGATCCCGGGCTCCCACAGAGTTAGTGTCGAAGAGTCCTTGAGCAAGAATCTGAACCCCTAGTTGCTCCCACCTTGCATGGTTTCCTCCGCCATCGGTGTATGAATGTGTGTGAATGGGTAAATGTGATGCACAATCTATGTAAAGCGCCTTGGATAAAGGCGCTATATAAATGCACCATTTACCAAGTACACTTTGAAATACGGACTTTTACTTGTAACAGAGTATTCTATATTGCAGTATTGATACTTTTACTTAAGTAAAACATTTGAGTACTTTTTCCACCACTGCTTTTGACCTATTCTGCCATCAGCCATCTGCGGTTGGTTCCAGCTTTCAGCAAACTTAAATAACAAAGGGCAAATATGTGACAGCTGTGACAACCTACACAGTATTTGAACATATCACTGAACTCAACAGATGAGTAGGTGAACTCAAACATTGACAGACGTGGACTGCGCGCTAATTGCACACACTACGCAAAGGTCAGCGGTCACACTGGGTCAAAGTTGAAAAGGTTTCAACTGTGTTGGGCAGGGGTGTCGCACCAAATTCTGGATTCCCTGCAGGCCCCCCATGAATGTTCTTCATAGGGGGAGGGGGTTTAACCCATTTAGACCGGGATCGCATTATTATGCATTAATTTGTGCTTGAATATTCCGTCTAAGGTTTTTTGAAAAACCTATGTTTCTATGTCAGTGGTGCTCAAACTTTTTCATGTGAAGGACCCCCAAAATGATATGTATTTGGCCACGGACCCCCATCTCAAAATATTTAGTTCCAGGGACCCCCAGAAGCAACATTTTTGTTAGAAATGTTCGCTTAAAGAATACATATATTTCAAAGATTTGCCCAAATTTTCACGACTTTTCAAAAATAGCAGATCTACAAGCTCGCAGCGTGTGAGCTTGTATCTGCTATTTTTCAATAGCTAAAGTATAAAATAGGCCCACTCACCCCCCCCCCCCCCCCTGTAACGCCCCTGGTGTTGGGCATGCCAATGCAGGAAGGCCAGGCAGCAAGCATCGCCCCAGGTAGCATCAGTGCTCGGTTGGGGGTGGACACTCTCTGGCACCGCCAGCTCACTGTGGTTTTCACGCTCGTCATGTGTTCCCGGCCACAGTGGTTTTCATGCTAATCATGTGTTCCCAGCTCTAACAGCAAGGCAGGCAGTAGGCCTGAGTGTCTGGCTGTAGGACAACAGGGGAGAGACGCAGTGTTCATTATGGAATTTGAGAGAGGTCTATAAAAAAACTGAATTATGTTGAAGTTAACTCATCCATACATATGTCCATAATATCTCAATCTCCTACAGTATGCACACATACATTTATACTTACTAGTCTTAGGCCTAGCTAAAAAGAACATGGCTATCTCTATCAGAAATGGCTGGCAGAACAGGACTGGCAAGTTGGTGAGAACTGTTCAACGATCTTTATATACTGTATGATGTCACTTTTCCCTGGCACAGGGACAAACCTCTTTCTTAACATGCACATTATTATGACCACCTCCTCAATATGTTTGTTGTCAGAAGACTTTTGACTCTGAACTGCCCTCTAGTGGGCATGCTATCCATGCCAACAAGTGCAAGGACCAGTGGAAGTATTTGAGCAGTGATGGTTACATATTTTTTCCCCCTCATATTTACAAGCTGTTTTGAGTTTTGAATGAATGATAGATAAACTAAACATTCCAAACCTGCATTCAGCTAATTGCTGACCAAATCTGATTTGTGCAGCCCTTTTCTCATGCTGAGTCACATACAGTACTGTATATATATTTACTACATAATAGTTATTGTGACCGTCAGGTCGCAGTTAGTATGAAAACGGCCAG